>NC_143252.1:71753916-72072833 GCF_984573655.1 Nuphar pumila | reverse complement strand
TATGAATGATTAAATCCCTATAAATGTTTTTGACAACCTTATAACAGATGACTGCAAGATTGAATCACTATGATTTTTATTTTTGAATTACCCAAAACACATATTCTCATCATTGAGTCACTAAGATTTTTTTTATAGCCTTAGGACACATATATGCATGATTGAATCACTATGAATTTTTTTTGACAGCCTTAGAACACATATATGAATCATTGAGTCAATATGAAATTTTTTTGACAGCCTTCGAACAAATAGATACATGAGTGAATTAGTATGATTTTTTTTTAACAGCCTTAGAACACATATATGCATGATTGAATCACTATAATTTTTTTTGACAACATTAGCTCACATATATGCATGATTGAATCACTATGAATTTTTTTTGACACCCTAAAAATACATATATGCATGATTGAATCACTATGAAATTTTTATGACAGCCTTGGAACATATATATATTTGATTGAATCACTAATATTTTTTTTTTACATCATTGGAACACATATATGCGTGATTAAATCACTATAAAATTTTTTTGATAGCCTTAGAACATATATCTGCCTGATTGATTCAATATGAAATGTTTTTGATAGCCTTAGAATACATATATGCATGACTAAATCACTATGAATTTTTTTTTACTGCCTTCAAAAACATATATGTAAGATTAAATCACTATGAAATTTTTCTGAGAACTTAGAATACATATATACATGATTGAGTCACTGTGAATTTTTTTTGACAGCCTTAGAACACATATATGCATGATTGAATGACTATAAATTTTTTTTGACAGATTTAGAACCCATATATAGATTATTAAATCACTATAATTTTTTGTTGATGGCATTAGAACACACATATGATTGATTAAATCACTATATTTGTTTTTGACAAACTTATAACAGATGACTGCAAGATTGAATCACTATGAATTTTTTTTTGACTGACCCAAAAAACATATACGCATCATTGAGTCACTAAGATTTTTTTTTATAGCCTTAGGACACATATATGCATGATTGAATCACTATGAAATTTTTTTGACTGCCTTAGAACACATATATGCATGATCGAATCACTATGAGATTTTGTTGACAGACTTAGAACACATATATGCATGATTGAATCACTATGATTTTTTTTTAACAACCTTAGGACACATATATGCATGATTGAATCACTATGAAATTTTTTTGAATGCCTTAGAACTCAGATATGCATGAGTGAATCACTATAATTTTTTTTTGGCCAATCGTAGAATGGATATACGCATGATTAAATCACTTTGAAATTTTTTTGACAGCCTTAGAACACAAATATGAATCATTGAATCAATATGAATTTTTTTTGACAGCCTTCGAACAAATAGATTCATGAGTGAATCAGTATGAAATTTTTTTAACAGCCTTAGAACACATATTCATGATTGAATCACTATAATGTTTTTTTTTACAACATTAGCTCACATATATGCATGATTGAATCATTATGAATTTTTTTTGACAGCCTAAAAATAAATATATGCATGATTGAATCACTATGAAATTTTTATGAGAGCCTTGGAACATATATATATTTGATTGAATCACTAAATTTTTTTTTTACATCATTGGAACATATATATATTTGATTGAATCACTATAATTTTTTTTTCATAGCCTTAGAACATATATCTGCCTGATTGATTCAATATGAAATGTTTTTGACAACCTTAGAATACATATATGCATGATTGAATCACTATGAATTTTTTTTTACTGCCTTCAAAGACATATATGTAAGATTAAATCACTATGAAATTTTTCTCAGAACTTAGAATACATATATACATGATTGAGTCACTGTGAAATTTTTTTGACAGCCTTAGAACACATATATGCATGATTGAATGACTATAAATTTTTTTTGACATCTTTAGAACACATATATAGATTATTAAATCACTACAAAATATTTTTGGTGGCATTAGAACACACATATGAATGATTAAATCACTATAATTTTTTTGACAACCTTATAACAGATGACTACAAGATTGAATCACTATGATTTTTTTTTTGACTGACCCAAAACACATATACGCATCATTGAGTCACTACAAGATTGAATCACTATTAAATTTGTTTAACTATATTAGAACACATATATGCATGATTGAATTACTATAATTTTTTTTTTAGAGACTAAGAACACATATCTGCATGTTTGAATCACTATAATTTTTTTTTGACAGCCTTAGAACACATATATGCATGATTGAATCATAAGGAATTTTTTGACAGCCTTAGAACACATACCTGCCAGATTGATTCTCTATGATTTTTTTTGGACAGCCTTAGGATACATATATGCATAATTGAATCACTATGATTTTTTTTATAGGCTTAGAACACATATATGCAAGATTGAATCACTACGATTTTTTTTTGCAGCCTTAGAACACATATATGCATGATTAAATCCATGTGAATTTTGTTTGACCGCCTTAGAACACATATATTCACAATTAAATCACTATAAAAAACTTTTGACAGCCTTAGAACAGATATTTATTCATGTTTGAATCACTATGAATTTTTTTTTACTACCTTAGGATACATGTATGCATGATTGAATCACTATGAATTTTTTTTAACTGCCTTAGAACACATACATGCATGATTGAATCACTTTGAAATTTTTTTGACAGCCTTAGAACACATATATGCATGATTAAATCACTATGATTTTTTTTTGACAACCTTTGAACATACATATGCATGATTGATTCACTATGATTTTTTTTTTGCAGCCTTAGAACACATATATGCATGATTAAATCACTATGAAATTTTTTTGATAGCATTAGAAAACACATGTATGCATGATTGAATTACTATAATTTTTTTTTGAAAACCATAGAACACATAAATCCATGATTGAATCACAATGGATTTTTTTTGACAGGCATAGAACACATATATGCATGATTGAATTACAATGAATTTTTTTTTACAGCCAAAGAACACATATATGCATGATTGAGTCACTATGAAATTTTTTCGACAGCCTTAGAACACAGATATGCAAGATTGAATCACTATGAATTTTTTTTGACAGCATTAGAAAGTATATATACATGATTGAGTCACTATGATTTTTTTTAAACTGTTAGAACACATATGTGCATGATTAAATCACTATAATTTTTTTTTGACAGCCTTAGAACACATATCTGCCTAAGTGATTCACTATGAATTTTTTTTTATAGCCTTACACCACATATATGCATGATTGAATCACTATGATATTTTATTTATAGCCTTAGAACACATAATATCATGATTGAATCACTATGAAATTTTTTTTACAGCCTTAGAACACATATATGCAAGATTAAATCAATATGAAATTGATTTGATAGCCTTAGAACACCTATATGCATGATTGAATCACTATGAAATTTTTTTGACATCTCTAGGAAACATAAATGCTTGATTGAATAGCTATGAATTTTTTTGACAATCGTAGAACAAATATTTGCATTATTGAATCACTATCAAATTTTTTTAACAACCATAGGACACATATATGCCTGATTGAAACACTATGAATTTTTTTTACAGCCTTAGAACATATATATGCAAGATTGAATCACTATGATTTTTTGTTTACAACCTTAGTACATATATCTTCATGATTGAATCACTATAAATTTTTTTGACAGACTTAGAACATATATGCATGATTGAGTCACTATGAATTGTTTTTGACAGCCTTAGAACATATACATTCATGATTGAATCACTATGATTTTTTTTTGAAAGGATTAGATCACGTATTTGCATGATTTAATCACTATGAATTTTTTTTGACACCATTAGAACACATATATGCATGATTGAATCACTATGAAAATTTTTTCACATACTTGAAACACATATATGCTTGAGTAAGTCACTATGAAATTTTTTTGACAGTATTAGAACATATACATGCATGATTGAATCACTATGAATTTTTTTTGACAAGCTTAGAACACATATATGCATGATTAAATTACTATGAAAAATTTGTGACAGCATTAGAAAACATATATGCATGATTGAATCACTATGAAATTTTTTTGACAGCCATAGAACACAAATATGCGTGATTGAATAACTATGAGATTTTTTGTCAATTATAGAACAAATATATGCATTATTAAATCACTATGAACTTTTTTTAACAACCTTAGGGCACATATATGCATGATTGAATCACTATGATTTTTTTTTTGACAGCCTTAGAACACATATATAATTCGTTGAATCACTATGATTTTTTTTTGACATCGTTAGAACATATATCTGCATGATTGAATCACTATGAGATTTTTTGACATACTTGGAACAAATATATGCATGATTGAGTCACTATCATTTCTTTTACAGTATTAGAACATATACATGCATGATTGAAGCACATTGAAATT
This sequence comes from Nuphar pumila, assembly GCF_984573655.1. Taxonomy (NCBI): domain Eukaryota; kingdom Viridiplantae; phylum Streptophyta; class Magnoliopsida; order Nymphaeales; family Nymphaeaceae; genus Nuphar; species Nuphar pumila. The sequence continues at coordinate 72,068,371 of NC_143252.1, read as the reverse complement.
TTTTTGACAGCACTAGAACACAAATATGCATGATTGAATAACTATGAAATGTTTTTGATTGCCCTAGAACATAAATATACATGATTGAATCACTGTGAATTTTTTTTGACAATCGTAGAACAAATATATGCATTATTGAATCACTATGAATTTTTTTAATAACCTTAGGACACATATATGCATGATTGTTTCACTATGATTTTTTTTTGACAGCCTTAGAACACATATATCCATGATTTAATCACTATAATTTTTTTTTTGACAATCGTAGGACATATATATGCATTATTGAATCACTTCAATTTTTTTTTAACATCCTTAGGACACATATGTGCATGATTGAACCACTATGAAATTTTTTTGAAAGGCTTAGAACAAATATATGCATGATTGAATCACTTTGACATTTTTTTGATAGCCTTAGAATGCATATATGCATGATTGAATCACTATGAATTTTTTTTCACAATCATAGAATAGATATATGCATTATTGAATCACTATGAATTTTTTTTGACAACCTTAGGACACACATGCATTATTGTTTCACTATGAAAATTTTTTGACAGCCTTAGAACACATATATGCATGATTAAATCACTATAATTTTTTTTTGACAAACGTAGAACATATATATGCATTATTGAATCACTACAATTTTTTTTAACATCCTTAGGACACGTAGAACACAAATTTTGTTTTTGCAACTGTAGAACATATATATGCATTATTGCATCACTATGATTTTTTTTAACAACTTTAGGACACATATATGCATGATTGAATCAGAATGATCTTTTTTTGACAAACTTACAACATATATATGCAAGAGTGAATCACTATGAAATTTTTTTCACTGCCTTAGAACATATAAATGCATGATTGAATCACTAAGAATTTTTTTTGATAGGCTTACAACACATATATGTATGATTGAATCACTATGATTTTTTTTCGACAACCTTAGAACACATATATGCATGATTGAATCCCTGTCATTTTGTTTGAATGCCTTAGAACACATATATGCATGACTGAATCACTGTGAAAGTTTTTTTATAGCCTTAGAACACATATTTGCATGATTGAATCACTATCAATTTTTTTTTACAATCGTAGAACAGATATATGAATTATTGAATCACTATGAAATTTTTTTCACAACCTTAGGACAAATATATGCATGATTGAATCACTATGAGTTTTTCTTTATAGCCTTAGAACATATATATGCAAGATTGAATCACTACAAATTTTTTTGACTGCCTTAGAACAAATATATGCACAATTGAATCACTATAAATTTTTTTTGACACCCTTAGAACACATATATGTATGATTGAATCACAATGAAATTTTTTTGACAGCCTTTGACCACATATATGGAAGATTGAATCACTATGAATTTTTTTTGACAGCCATAGAACACATATATGCATGTTTGAAATACTGTAATTTTTTTTACTGCCTTAGAACACATATATGCAAGTTTGAATCACTATAAAAAAAAATTAACAGCATTACAACACATATATGCATGTTTGAATCACTATGATTTTTTTTTACAGCTTTAGAACACATATATGCATGATGGAATCACTATCAATTTTTTTTTACAATTGTAGAACAAATATATGCATTAGTAAATCACTATGAATTTTTTTTAACAAGCTTACAACACATATATGGATTATTGAATCACCATGATTTTTTTTGACAGCCTTAGAACATATATATGCAAGATTGAATCACTACAAAACTTTTTGACTGCCCTAGAACATATATATGCAAGATTGAATCACAATGAATTTTTTTGACAGCCTTAGAACACATATATGCATGATTGAATCACTATAAATTTTGTTTGACAACCTTAGAACACATATATGCTAGATTGAATCACTATGAATTTTTTTTGACATCCTAAGAACGCATATATGCGTGATTGAAATACTGTAATTTTTTTTTGATAGCCTTAGAACACATATATGCATGATTGAATATTTTTAAAATTTTTTTATAGCATTAGAACACATATATGCACGATTGAATCACTATAATTTTTTTTTTACAGCCTTAGAACACATATATGCATGCGTGATTCACTATGAAATTTTTTTCTCACCTTATAACACATATATGCATGACTGAATCACTATGATTTTTTTTAACAGCCTTAGAACACATAAATGTAGGATTGAATCATTACAAAATTTTTTAGACAGCATTAGAACACATATATTCATGATAGAATTACTTTGAATTTTTTTTATAGCTTTAGAAGACATATATGCCTGATTGAATCCCGATGATTTTTTTTTTAGAACCATAGAACAAATATATGCATTATTGAATCACTATGATTTTTTTTTAACAAACGTAGGACTCATAGATGCAAGATTGAATCACTATAATTTTTTTTGATAGCCTTATAACATATATATGCAAGATTGAATCACTAAGAAATTTTTTTGACAACCTTACAACATATATATGCCTGATTGAATCACTATTAAATTTTTTTTGACGGTTTTAGAACACATATGTGCATGATTAAATCACTATGAATTTTTTTTGACTGCCTATGAAAACATATATGCAAGATTAAATCACTATGAATTTTTTTTACAGCCTTAAAACACATATATGCATGATTCAATCACTATAAAAAATTTTGATAGCCTTGGAACACATATATCCATGATTAAATCACTATAAACCTTTTTTTGATAGCCTTAGAATACATATATGCATGATTGAATCTCTATAATTTTTTTTGACATCATTAAAACACATATATGCATGACTGAATCTCTATAATTTTTTTTGAAAAACCTTATAACCCAGATCTGCATGATTGGATGATTGAATCACTACAAAATTTCTTTGACAGCCTTATAAACATATATGCGAGATTGAATCAATATATATATTTTTTATAGTTTTAGAACACATAAATGCATGATTGAATCACTACGATTTTTTTTTCACAACCACAGAACATATATATGCATGATTGAATCACTATGAAATTTTTATGACCGTAATAGAACACATATTTGCATGATTGAATCACTCTGAATTTTTTTGAAACCCTTAGAACACATATATGCATGATTGAATCTCCATAAATTTTTTTTGACAGTGTTAGAACACATATATGAATGATTGAATCACTATGGTTTTTTTTTGAGAGCCTTGTAACACATATATACATGATTGAATAGCTATGATTTTTTTTTTACAGCCTTAGAACACATACATGTAAGATTGAATCTCTATCAATTTTTTTTTATAGCATTAGAACACATATATCCATGATTGAAGCACTATGAATTTTTTTATAGCCTTAGAAGACTTATATGCATGATTGAATCACGATAAAATTTTTTTGACAGCTTTAGAACACATATGTGTAGGATTGAATCACTCTGAATTTTTTTTGACAGCCTTAGAACACATATATGCATGATTGAGTCATTATGATTTTTTTTTGACAGCCTTAGAACAAATATATGCATGATTAAATCACAATGAAATTTTTTGACAGCCTTAGAATACATACATATATGATTGAATCAATATGATTTTTTTTTAAAGTCTAAGAACACATATATGCATGATTGAATCACTATGACATTTTTTTACAGCCTTAGAACACATATATGCATGATTGAATCTATATGAATTTTTTTTGACAGCATTAGAACACATATATGCAATATTGAATCACTATAAAATTCTATTGACATCCTAAGAACACAAATATGCAACATTGAATCACAATGAATTTTTTTTTATAGCCATAGAACACATATATGCATGAATGAATCACTTTAAATTTTTTTTGACAACCGTAGAACAGATATATGCATTATTAAACCACTATAATTTTTTTTTGACAACCTTAGAACACATATATACATGATTGAATCACTGTAAAATTTTTTTGATAGCCTTAGAGCACATATATGCTTGATTGAATAACTGTGAAATTTTTTTTATAGCATTAGAACACATATATGCATAGTTGAATCACTGTGAATTGTTTTTGATAGCCTTAGAACACATATATGCATGATGGAATCACTATGAATTTTTTATGACAACCTTAGGACACATATATGAATGATTGAATCACTATAAAAAAAATTTAACAGCCTTATAACGCATATAAGCATGATTCAAACACTATAAATTTTTTTTATAGCCTTAGAACACATATGTGTATGATTAAATCACTATGAAACTTTTTTGACAGCCTTAGAACACATATATGCAAGATTTAATCACTATAAACTTTTTTGAGAGCATTAGAACACATATATGCATGATTTAATCACAATGATTTTTTTTGAGACCCTTAGAACACATATATGCATGATTGAATCACTATGAATTTTTTTTGATAGCCTTAAAACACAAATATGCAAGTTAGAATCACTATGGTTTTTTTTTATAGCCTTAGAACACAGATATGCATGATTGAATAACTATGAAATTTATCTAAAAGCCTATGAACACATATATGCATGATTGAATCACTATGAAAATTTTATGACAACAATAGAAAATATATATGCATGATTGAATAGCTTTGAATTTTTTTGAATGCCTTAGAACACATATATGCATGATTGAATCACCATTAAATTTTTTTGCAGTCTTAGAACACATATATGAATGATTGAATCACTATGAATTTTTTTCGACAACCTTGTAATACATATATACTTGATTGAATCACTATGAATTTTTTTTTGACTCCCTTATAACACATACATGCATGATTGAATCTCTATCAATTTTTCTTGATAGCATTAGAACACATATATGCATGATTGAATCACTATGATTTTTTTTTTATAGTATTAGAACACTTATATGCATGATTGAATCGCTATAAAAGTTTTTTTATTGCTTTAGAACACATATGTGCAGGATTGAATCACTCTGAATTTTTTTCTACAGCCTTAGAACACATATATGCATCATTGAGTCATTATAAATTTTTTTTGACAACCTTAGAACATATATATGCAAGATTGAATCACTATGAATTTTTTTTGACAGCCTTAGGACACATACATACATGATTGAATCACTATGAAATTTTTTTGACAGCCTTAGAACACATATATGCATGATTGAATCACTATGACATTTTGTTGACAGCCTTAGAACACATATTTGCCTGATTTAATCTATATAAATTTTTTTTTATAGCATTAGAACACATATATGCAAGATTGAATCACTATGAAATTCTTTTGACATCCTAAGAACACATATATGCATGAATGAAACACTATGAAATTTTTTGACAACCATTGAACACATATATGCATTATTGAATCCCTATAATTTTTTTTTGACAACCCAAGGACACATATATACATGATTGAATCACAATAAATTTTTTTTGACAGCCTTAGGACACATATATGCTTGATTTAATAACTGTGAATTTTTTTTATAACAACAGAACACATATATGCATGATTGAATCACAATGAATTTATTTTGACACCCTTATAACACATATATGCAAGAATGAATCACTATAAATTTTTTTCGATATCCTTAGAACACATATATGCAAGATAGAATCACAATGAAAATTTTTTTGACTGCCTTAGAACACAAATATGCATGATTGAATCATTATGATTTTTTGTTTGACAACCTTAGGACACATATGCACGACTGAATCATTATAAAATTGTTTTGACAACCTTAGAGCACATATATGCATGATTGAATCACTATAAATTTTTTTTGAGATCCTTAGAATACATATATGCATAATTGAATCACTATCGAATTTTTTTAACAGCCTTCGAACAAATATATGCATGATTGAATCACTATGATTTTTTTGACAGCCTTAGAACTAACATATGCTTGATTGAATCACTATGAAATTTTAATGGCAGCATTAGAACACATATATGCAAGATTGAATAACTATGAAATTTTTATGACAGCCTTAGAACTCATATATGCATTATTGAATCACTATGATTTTTTTATGACACTATTAGAACACATATGAATGATTGAATAACTATCAAAATTTTTGACAAGCTTAGAACACATATATGCATGATTGTTTCACTATGAAATTTTTTGGATAGCCGAAGAACACGAATATGCATGATTGAATCACTATGAATTTTTTTTGACAGCCTTAGAACACATATATGCATGATTGAATCTTTATCAAATTTTTTTGACAGCTTTAGAACAAATATATGCATGATGGAATCACTGAGAATTTTTTTTATAGTCTTAGAACACATATATGCAAGATTGAATTAATATGAATTTTTTTCGATAGCCTTAAAACACACATATGCATGATTGAATTCCTATGATTTTTTTTTTACAAGCTTTGAACACATATATGCATGATTGTATCACTATGAATTTTTTTTGACAGCCTTAGAATACATATATTCATGATTGAATCTCTACCAATTTTTTTTGACAGCATTAGAACACATATATGCATGATTGGATCACTCTAAAATTTATTTCATAGCCTTAGAACACATATATGCATGATTGAATCACTATTTTTTTTTTTTTACAAACTTAGAACACATATGTGCATGATTTAATCACTCTAAAATTTTTTTGACAGCCTTAGAACACATATGTGCATGGTTGAATCACTATGACATTTTTTTGACAGCCTTAGAACACATATATGCATGATTGAATCTATATGATTTTTTTTTTACAGCATTAGAACATATATATGCAAGATTGAATAACTATGAAGTTCTTTTGACATCCTAAGAACATATATATGCAAGATTGAATCACTATGAATTTTTTTTGATAGCCTTAGAGCACATATATGCATGAATAATCCACTATGAAATTTTTTTGACAACCGTAGAACACATATATGCATTATTGAATCCTTATAAATTTTTTTTGACAACTTAAGGACACATATATACATGATTAAATCACTATAATTTTTTTTGACTGCCTTAGGACACATATATGCTTGAATGAATAACTGTGAATTTTTTTTGATAGCATTAGAACACATATATGCATGATTGAATCACAATGATATTTTTTTGACAGCCTTAGAACACATATATGCATGAATGAATCACTATGACATTTTTTTGATAGCCTTAGAACACATATATGCAAGATAGAATCACTATGAAATTTTTTTGATAGCCTTAGAACACATATATGCATGATTGAATCATTATCATTTTTTGTTTGACAACCTTAAGAAACATATGCATGATTGAATCATTATAAAATTGTTTTGACAGCCTTAGAACACATATATGCATGATTGAATCACTATGGAATTTTTTTGACAGCCTTAGAACAAATGTATGCATGATTGAATCACTATGATTTTTTTGACAGCCTTAGAACACTCATATGCATGATTGAATCACAATGAAATTTTAATGACAATATTAGAGCACATATATGCAAGATTGAATCACTATGAAATTTTTATGATAGCATTAGAACTCATATATGCATTATTGAATCACTATGAAATTTCTTTGACACTGTTAGAACTCATATATGCATTATTGAATCACTATGAAATTTCTTTGACACTATTAGAACACATATATGCAAGATTGAATCATAATGAAATTTTTTTGACATCCTAAGAACACATATATGCATGATTGAATCCCTATCAAATTTTTTTGACAAGCTTAGAACACAGATATGCAAGATTGTATCACTATGAAATTTTTTTGACAGCGCTGGAACACATATATGCATGATTAAATCACTATGAAATTTTCTTGACAACATAAATATGCATGAGTGAATCTTTATCAATTTTTTTAGAGCACTAGAACACATATATACATGATTGAATCACTCAAAATGTTTTTTTATAGCCTTAGAACACATATATGCATGATTGAATCAATATGAATTTTTTTTGATATCCTTAGAACACATATATGCATTATTCTACTATGAATTTTTTTTGACATCCTTAGAACACATATATGCATGATTGAATCTGCATCAATTTTTTTTGACAGTATTAAAACACGTATATGCTTGATTGGATCACTCTAAAATTTATTTGATAGACTTAGACACATATATGCATGATTGAATCAATATGATTTTTTTTTTACATCCTTAGAACACTTATATGCGTGATTGAATCACTATTAAATTTTTTTGACAGCCTTATAACACATATAACTGTGATTGAATCACTATAATTTTTTTTGACAACCTTAGAGCATATATGCCCATGATTGAATACTCTAAATTTTTTTGACAGCCTTAGAACACATATATGCATGATTAAATCACTAATTTTTTTTTTTTACAGCCTTAGAACACGTATATGCAATATTGAATCATTAAGAATTTTTTTTTACAGCATTAGAACACATATGCATGATTGAATCTCTATGAAATTTTTTTGATAGCATTATAACACATATATGCATGATTGAATCACTATGAATTTTTTTTTATTGCCTTAGAACACATATATGCATGATTGAATCACTATAAAAAAATTTTGATAGCATTAGAACACATATAGGCATGATTGAATCACTATGATTTTTTTTTTGACAACCTTAAGACACATATATGCATGATTGAATCACTAGAATTTTTTTTTGACAGCCTTACAACACATATATATACATGATTGAATCATTATAAATTTTTTTTGACAGCCTTAGAACACATATATGCACAATTGAATCAGCATGAAATTTTTTTGACAGCCTTAGAACGCATATATGCATGCTTTAATCACCATAATTTTTTTTTAACATAATTAGAACACATATATGCATGAGTGAATCACAATGAATTTTTTTTTACAGCTTTTGAACACATACATGCTTGATTTAATAACTATGATTTTTTTTTGACAGGCTTAGAACACATATATGCATGATTGAATCACTATAAATTTTTTTTTTACAACCTTAGGACACATGCATGATTGAATCACTATAAAAATTCTTTGACAGCCATAGAACACATATATGCATTATTGAATGACTATGATTTTTTTTTTACAGCCTTAGAACACATATATGCATGATGGAATTACAGTGAAATTTTTTTGACAGCCTTAGAACACAGATATGCATGATTGAATTTGAATTTTTCTTGACAGCCTTAGAAGGCATATATGCATGATTGAGTAACTATGAATTTTATTTTACAAACTTAGGACACATATATGCATGATTGAATCATGATGAAATTTTTTTGAGAGCCTAAGAATACATATATGCATTATTGATTCACTATGAAGTTTTTATTACAGCAATAAAACACATATATACATGATTAAATCAATGTAAAATTTGTTTTGACAACCTTAGGACACAAATATGCATGATTGAATCACTATGAAATTTTTTTGACAGCCTTAGAACACATATATACATGATTGAATCACTGTTAATTTTTTTTTAAAGCATTAGAACACATATATGCCTAATTGAATCACTGTGAAATTTTTTTGATAGCCTTAGAACACATATATGAATGATTAAATCACTATGATTTTTTTTTTACAACCATAGGACACATATATGCATGATTGACTCACTATAAAAAAATTTTGATGGCCTTATCACAAATATATGCGTGATTCAATCACTATGAATTTTTTTTGACAACCTTAGAACACATATATGCATGATTTAATCACTATAATTTTTTTTAACAGCATTAGAACTCATATATGCATGATTGAATCACCTTGAATTTTTTTTGACAACCTTAGAACACATATACGCATGATTGAATCACTATGAAATTTTTTTGATAGCCTTAGAACACATTAGTGCAAGTTAGAATCACTATGAATTTTTTGTGACAGTCTTAGAACATATATATGCATGACTTAAACACTATGATTTTTTTTGACAACCTTAGGACATATATACATGATTGAATCACTATGAAATTTTTCTGACAGCCTTAGAACACATATATGCATGATTCAATCACTATGAAGTTTTTATGACCGCAACAGAACACATATATATATGATTGAATCTCTGTGAAATTTCTTTGAGAGCCTTAGAACACATATAGGCATGATTGAATCACTACAAATTTTTGTTGCCGGCCTTAGAATACATATATGAATGATTGATTCACTATGAATTTTTTTTGACATCCTTAGAACACATATAATCATGATGGAATCACTATGAAATTTTTTTGACAACCTTAGAACACATATATGCAAGATTGAATTTCTCTCAAATTTTTTTAGCAGCATTAGAACATGTACATGCATGATGGAATCACTATGAATTTTTTTATAGCCTTAGAACACATATATGCATAATTGAATCACTATGAAATTTTGTTAACAACCTAAAACACATATATGCATGATTGAATCACTATAAAAAAAAATTGACAGCCTTAGAACAAATATATGCAAGATTGAAGAAATATGAATTTTTTTTGACAGCCTTTGAACACATATACGCATGATTGAATCACTACATTTTTTTTTGATAGCATTAGAACACATTTATGTATGATTGAATCACTATGAAATCACAACCTTAGAACACATATATGCATGAATGAATCACCATGATGTTTTTTTGGCAACCGTAGAACATATATATGCATTATTAAATCACTATAAATTTTTTTTGACAACCTTAGTACACATATATGCCTGATTGAATCACTATGAATTTTTTTTTTACAGCCTTGGAACACATATATGAATGATTGAATCACTGTGAATTTTTTTTGATATCCTTAGAACTCATATATGCATCAATGAAACACTATGAATTTTTTTTTACAACATTAGGACACATATATCCTTGATTGAATCACTATGATTTTTTTTTGACAGTCTTAGAACACATATATGCATGATTAAATCACTATGAATTTTTTTTGATAGCCTTAGAATACATATATGCATGAATCAATCATCATGAATTTTTTTTACAACCGTAGAAAACATATATGAATTATTGACTCACTATAAATTTTTTTTGACAACCTTAGCACACATATAGGCTTGATAGAATCACTATGAAAATTTTTTGACAGCCTTAAAACACATATATGCATGATTTAATCACTATGAAATTTTTTTGATAGCCTTAGAACACATATATGCATGATTAAATCACTATGATATTTTTGTGACTACCTTAGAACACAAATATGAATGACTGAATTACTATGATTTTTTTTTATAGTCTTAGAACACATATACGCATGATTGAATCACCACAAATTTTTTTTTTACTGCATTAGAACAAATACATGTATGATTGAAGTACTATGAATTTTGTTTGACAGCATTAGAACACAAATATGCATGATTGAATTATCATAAATTTTTTTTGATAACCTTAATACACAAATATGCATGATTGAATCACTATGAAATTTTTTTGCCAGCCGTAGAACACATGTACGCATGATTGAATCTCTATGAAATTTTTTTGAAAGCATTAGAACAGATATATGCATGATTGAAGAACACATATATGCATGATTGAATCACTACAAAATCTTTTTGACAGCCTTAGAAGACATATATGCATGATTGAATATCTATGAAATTTTTTTGACAGCACTAGAACACATATATACAAGATTGAATCACAATGATTTTTTTTTGACATCCTTAGAACACATATATGCATGATTGAATAACTATGAAATTTTTTTGATAGCCTTGGATCACATATGTGCATGAATGAATCACTATAAATTTTTTTTGATAGCTGTAGAACACATATATGCATTATTTAATCAATATATTTTTTTTTGACAACCTTAGCACACATATATGCTTGATTGAATCACTATAAATTTTTTTTGAAAGCCTTAGAACATATATATGCATTATTAAATCACTGTGAAATTTTTTTGACTGCCTTAGAACACATATATGAATGATTAAAACACTATGAAATTTTTTTGATAGTATTAGAACACATATACGCATGATTGAATCACTACAAAAATTTTTTGATAGCATTAGAACACATATATGCATGATTGAATCACTATGAAATTTTTTTTACATCCCTATCACACATATATGCATGATTGAATTAATATAAATATTTTTTGACAACCTTAACACACATATGCTTGATTGATTCACAATGAAATTTTTTTGATAGCCTTATAACACAAATATGCAAGATTGAATTACTATGAAATTTTTTTGACTGCCTTAGAGCTCATATATAAATGATTGAAACACTATGAATTTTTTTTAAGAGCCTTAGAACACATATATGCATGATTGAATCACTATGGTTTTTTTTTACAGCATCAGAACATATATATGCGAGATTGAATCACTATGAATTTTTTTTGACATCCTAGAAACACATATATGCATGATTGAATCACTATGAAATGTTTTTGACCGCAGAATAACACATATACGTATGATTGATTCACTATGAAATTTTGTTGACAACCTTAGAACATATATGCACATGATTGAATCATAATGAGATTTTTTTGACAGCCTTAGAAAATATATATGCATGATTGAATCAAAATGAAATTTTTCTGATAGCACTAGAACACATATATATAAGATTGAATCACAATGATTTTTTTTTGACAACCTTAGAACACATATATGCATGATTGAATCACTATAAAAAAATTTTGATAGCATTAGAACACATATATACATGATTGAATCACTATTAATTTTTTTTGGACTGCCTTAGAACACATATATGTAAGATTGAATCGCTATGAAATTTTTTTGACATCCTAAGAACACATATATGCATGATTGAATCACTATGAATTTTTTTTTACAGCCTTAGAATGCATATATTTATGATAGAACCACTATAATTTTTTTTTGACAGCCTTAGAACACATATATGCCCAATTGAATGACAATGAGTATTTTTTGACAACCTTAGAACGCATATATGCAAGATTGAATCACTATGAATTTTTTTGATATCCCAATCTCACATATATGCATGATTGAATCACTACAAATTTTTTTTGACAGCCTTAGCACACATATATGCTTGATTGAATCAACATGAAATTTTATTGATAGCCTTATAACACATATATGCATGATTGAATCACTACGATTTTTTTTTACTGCCGTAGAACACATATATGAATGATTGAATCTCTATAATTTTTTTTGGTAGCCTTAGAACACATATATGCATGATTGAATCACTATAATTTTTTTTTGACAACCCTAGAACACAAATATGCATGATTGAATCACTATGAATTTTTTTACTGCATTATAATACATATATGCAACATTGAATCACTATGAAATTTTTTTGACAGCCGTAGAACACAAATATGCATGATTGAATCACTATGAATTTTTTTGACAACATTAGGATGCTTATATGCTTGATAGAATCACTATGAAATTTTTTTGACAGCCTTAGAACACATATATGCATGAATAAATCACTATGAAATTTTTTTGATAGTCTTAGAACACATATATGCATGAATCAATCACCTTGAATTTTTTTTGACAATCGTAGAACACATATATGCATTATTGAATCACTAACAAATTTTTTTTACAACCTTAGCACACATACATGCTTGATTGAACCACTATGAATTTTTTTTGACAGCCTTAGAACACATATATGCATGAATTAATCACTGTAAATTTTTTTTAATAGCCTTAGAACCCATATATGCATGATTAAATCACAAGAAATTTTTTTTGACGGCCTTAGAACACATATATGAATGACTGAATTACTATGATTTTTTTTGACAGCCTTAGGACACATATATGCAAGATTGAATCACTACAAAAGTTTTTGAAAGCATTAGAACACATATATGTATGATTGAATCACTTTGATTTTTTTTTGACATCCTTAGAACACAAATATGCATGATTGAATCACCATAATTTTTTTTAGATAACCCCAGAACACAAATATGCATCATTGAATCACTATGAAATTTTCTTGACAGCCTTAGAACACATATACACATGATTGAATCTCTATGAACTTTGCATTAGAACCGATATATGCAAGATTGAATCACTATGATTTTTTTTTGACATCCTAAGAATACGTAGATGCATGATTGAATCACTATGAAATTTTTTTGACAGCCTTAGAACACATATACGCATGATTGAATCACTACGAAATCTTTCTGACAGACTTAAAACACATATATGCATGACTAAATCACTATAATTTTTTTTTTACAATCTTTTAACACAAATATGCATGATTGCATCATTATGAATTTTTTTTTACAGCATTAGAAGACATATATGCAAGATTGAATCACTATAATTTTTTTTTGACATCCTAAGAACACATATATGCATGATTGAATCACTACAAATTTTTTTTGACCGCATTAGAACACATATATGTATGATTGAATCACTATGAAATTTTGTTGACAGCCTTAGAACATATATGCACATGATGTAATCAAAATGAAATTTTTTGACAGCCTTAGAAAACATATATGCATGATTGAATCTCTATGAAATTTTTTTGATAGCACTAGATCACATATATGTAAGATTGAATCACTATGATTTTTTTTTGACATTCTAAGAGCACATATATGCATGATTTAATAATCACTATGAAATTTTTTTGATAGTATATATACGTGATTGAATCACTATTAATTTTTTTGATATCCTTAGAACACATATATGCAAAACTGAATCGCTATGAATTTTTTTTGACATCCTAAAAACACATATATGCATGATTGAATCACTACAATTTTTTTTTGACAACACTAGAACACATATATGTATGATTGAATCGCTATAAATTTTTTTTAACAGCCTTAGAACTCATATATGCATGCTTGAATCACTATGAATTTTTTTTTATAGCATTTAAACACATATATGCATGATTGAATAACTATGAAATTTTTTGGACTACCTTAGATCACATATATAAATGATTGAATCACTATGATTTTTTTTTTACAGCCTTAGAACACATATATGCATGATTGAATCACTATAAATTTTTTCGACAACCATAGAACACAATTATGCATGATTGAATCACTATGATTTTTTTTTTACAGCATTAGAACACTTATATGCAAGATTGAATCACTATGAAATTTTTTTGGCATCCTAACAACACATATAAGCAAGATTGAATCACTTTGAATTTTTTTTGACCGCATTAGAACACATATATGTCTGATTGAATCACTATAAAATTTTGTTGGCAGCCTTATAACATATATGCACATGATTGAATCATAATGAATTTTTTTTGACAACCTTAGAAAACATATAAGCATGATTGAATCTCTATGAAATTTTTGTGATAGCAGTAGAACACATATATGAAAGATTAAATCACTATGAATTTTTTTTGACAACCTAAGAGCACATATATCCATGATTTAATCACTATGAAATTTTTTTGATAGCTTTAGAACGCATATATACATGATTGAATCAATATTAAAGTTTTTTGACAGCCTTAGAACACATATATGCAAGATTGAATTGCTATGAAATTTTTTTGACATCCTAAGAACACGTATATGCATGATTGAATCACTATGAATTTTTTTCACAGCCTTAGAATGCATATATGTAGGATATAATCACTATAATTTTTATTTGACAGCCTTAGAACAAATATATGCATAAATGAATCACAATGATTTTTTTTAACAACCTTGGAACACATATATGCATGATTGATACACTTTGAATTTTTTTGATATCCCTATCACACATATATGCATGAATGAATCACTATGAAACTTTTTTGCTAGCCTTATAACACATATATGCATGATTGAATCACTACGATTTTTTTTTTGGTTGCCTTAGAACACATATATGAATGATTGAATCACTATGATTTTTTTTTATGGCCTTTGAACACATATATGCATGATTGAATCACTACAAATTTTTTTTGACAACCTTCGACCATAAATATGCATCATTGAATCACTATGAATTTTTTTTACAGCATTAGAACACATATATGCAAGATTGAATCACTGTGAAATTTTTTTGACAGCCGTAGAACACAAATATGCATGATTGAATCACTGTGAACCTTTTTTGACAACATTAGGATGCGAATATGCTTGATTGGATCACTATGAATTTTTTTGACAGCCTTAGAACACATATATGCATGATTAAATCACTGTGAATTTTTTTTTTCAGCGTTGGAACAAATATATGCATGAATCAATCACTATGAAATTTTTTTGAGAACCGTAGAACACATATATGAATTATTGAATCACTATAAAAATTTTTTGACAACCTAAGCACACATACATGCTTGATTGAATCACTAGGAAATTTTTTTGGCTGCCTTAGAACACTTATATGCATGAATTAATCACTATGAAATTTCTTTGATGGCTTTAGAACACATATATGTATGATTAAATCACTGTGAATTTTTTTTGACTGCCTTAGAACACATATATGAATGACTAAATTTCTGTGAAATTTTTTTGACAGCCTTCGGACACATATATGCTAGATTGAATCACTACAAATTTTTTTTGACAGCATTAGAACACATATATGTATGATTGAATCACTATAAATTTTGCGTGACAGCCTTAGAACACAAATATGCATGATTGAAACACCATAAATTTTTTTGGATAACCTTAGAACACAAATATTCATGATCGAATCACTATGAATTTTTTTTGACAGCCTTAGAAAACATATACGCATGATTGAATCTCTATGAAATTTTGTTGACAACATTAGAACGGATATGTGCAAGATTGAATCACTGTGATTTTTTTTTTGACATCCTAAGAACACATAGATGCACGATTGAATCACTATGAAATTTTTTTGACAGCCTTAGAACACATATATGCATGATTGAATCACTACAAAATCTTTCTGACAGCCATAGAAGACATATATGCATGATTGAACCACTACAAAATTTTTTTGACAACCTTAGAACACAAATATGCATGATTGAATCACTATGTAATTTTTTTTACAGCATTAGAACATATATATCCAAGATTGAATCACTGTGAATTTTTTTTGACATCCTAAAAACACATATATGCAAGATTGAATCACTATGAAACTTTTTTGACAGCCGTAGAGCACAAATATGCTTGATTGAATCACTATGAATTTTTTTTTGACAACATTAGGACGCATATATGCTTGAATGAATCACTATGAAATGTTTTTGACAGCCTTAGAACACATATATGCATGATTAAATCACTATGATAGCCTTGGAACACATGATTTTTTTGATAGCCTTGGAACACATATATGCATTAATCAATCCCTATGATTTTGTTTTGACAACCGTAGAACACATATATGCATTATTGAATCACTATAAATTTTTTTTTACAACCTTAGCACACATACATGCTTGATTGAATTACTATGAGATTTTTTTTTGCAGCCTTAGAACACTTATATGCATGAATTAATCACTATGAAATTTTTTTGATAGCCTTATAACACATATATGCATGATTAAATCACTATGAAATTTTTTTGACTGCCTTAGAACGCATATATGAATGACTGGATTACTATGAATTTTTTTTGATAGCCTTAGTAAACATATATGCAATATTGAATCACTATAAATTTTTTTTTACAGCATTAGAACACATATATGTATGACTGAATCACTTTGAATTTTGTTTGACAGCCTTAGAACACAAATATGCATGATTGAATCACCATAAATTTTTTTGGATAACCTTAGAACACAAATATGCATGATCGAATCACTATGAATTTGTTTTTGACAGCCTTAGAACACATATACACATGATTGAATCTCTATGAAATTTTGTTGACAGCATTAGAACTGATATATGCAAGATTGAATCGCTATGAATTTCTTTTGACAGCCTTAGAACATATATATGCCTGATTGAATCACTACGAAATCTTTCTGAAACCCACAGAACACATATATGCATAATTGACTCACTACAATTTTTTTTTTGACAATCATAGAACACAAATATGCATGATTGAATCACTATGTAATTTGTTTAACAGTATTAGAACACATATATGCAAGATTGAATCACAATGAAATTTTTTTGACATCCTAAGAACACATATATGCAAGATTGAATCACTATGAAACTTTTTTGACCGCATTAGAACATATATACATATGATTAAATCATTATGAAATTTTGTTGACAGGCTTAGAACATATATGCATATGATTGAATCACAATGAATTTTTTTGACAGCCTTAGAAAATATTTATGCATGATTGAATCTCTATGAAATTTTTCTGATAGCACTAGATCACATATATGCACGATTGAATCACTATAAATTTTTTTTGATAGCATTAGAACCCATATATATGTGATTGAATCCCTATTAATTTTTTTTAAAAGCCTTAGAACACATATATGCAAGATTGAATCGCCATGAATTTTTTTTGACATTCTAAGAACACATATATGCATGATTGAATCACTATGATTTTTTTTTTACAACCTTCGAACACATATATGCATGATTGAATCTCTATGAATTTTTTTGATATCCCTATCACACATATATGCATGATTGAATCACTACAAAATGTTTTTGACAGCCTTAGCACATAAACATCTTGATTGAATCACTATAATTTTTTTTTGATAGCCTTATAACACATGTATGCATGATTGGATCACTACGATTTTTTTTTTACTGCCTTAGAACACATATATGAATGATTGAATCACTATGATTTTTTTTTGAAAGCCTTAGAACACATATATGCATGATTGAATCACTAATAATTTTTTTTGAAAACCTTAGAACACAAATATGCATGATTGAATCACTATGATTTTTTTTTATAGCATTATAACACATATATGCAAGATTGAATCCCTATGAAATTTTTTTGACAGCCTTAGAACACTTATATGCATGTTTGAATAATTATGAATTTTGTTTGACAACATTATGACACATATATGCTTGATTGAATCACTATGAAATGTTTTTGACAGCCTTAGAACACATATATGCATGAATCAATCACTATGAATTTTTTTAGACAACCGTAGAATACATATATGCATTATTGAATCACTATAAATTTTTTTTGACAACCTAAGCACACATACATGCTTTATTGAATCACTAGGAATTTTTTTTGCCAGCCTTAGAACACTTATATGCATGAATTAATCACTATGAAATTTCTTTGATGACCTTAGAACACATATATGCATGATTAAATCACTGTGAAATTTTTTTGACTGCCTTAGAACACATATATGAATGACTGAATAACTGTGAAATTTTTTTGACAGCCTTCGGACACATATATGCTAGATTGAATCACTACAATTGTTTTGTACAACATTAGAACACATATGTATGATTGAATCACTATAAATTTTGCGTGATAGCCTTAGAACACAAATATGCATGAATGAATCACCATAAATTTTTTTGGATATCCTTAGAACATAAATATGCATGATCGAATCACTATAAAATTTTTTTTGACAGCCTTAGAAAACATATACGCATTATGGAATCTCTATGAAATTTTGTTGACAACATTAGAACGGATATGTGCAAGATTGAATCACTATGATTTTTTTTGACATCCTAAGAACACATTGACGCATGATTGAATCACTATGAAATTTTTTTGATAGCCTTAGAACACATATATTTATGATTGAATCACTACGAAATCTTTCTGACAGCCATAGAAGACATATATGCATGATTGAACTACTAAAAAATTTTTTTGACAACCTTTGAACACAAATATGCATGATTGAATCACTATGTAATTTTTTTTACAGCATTAGAACACATATATCCAAGATTGAATCACTATGAATTTTTTTTGACATCCTAAGAACACATATATGCAAGATTGAATCACTATGAAACTTTTTTGACCGCATTAGAACACATATATGTATGATTGAGTCATTATGAAATTTTGTTGACAGCCTTAAAACATATATGCACATGATTGAATCACAAAGAAATTTTTTGACAGCCTTAGAAAATATTTATGCATGATTGAATCTCTATGAAATTTTTATGATAGCACTAGATCACATATATGCACGATTGAATCACTATAAAATTTTTTTGATAGCATTAGAACCCATATATATGTGATTGAATCCCTATTAATTTTTTTTAAAAGCCTTAGAACACATATATGCAAGATTGAATCGCCATGAATTTTTTTTGCCATTCTAAGAACACATATATGCATGATTGAATCACTATGATTTTTTTTTTACAACCTTCGAACACATATATGCATGATTGAATCTCTATGAATTTTTTTGATATCCCTATCACACATATATGCATGATTGAATCACTACAAAATGTTTTTGACAGCCTTAGCACATAAACATCTTGATTGAATCACTATAATTTTTTTTTGATAGCCTTATAACACATGTATGCATGATTGGATCACTACGATTTTTTTTTTACTGCCTTAGAACACATATATGAATGATTGAATCACTGTGATTTTTTTTTGAAAGCCTTAGAACACATATATGCATGATTGAATCACTAATAATTTTTTTTGAAAACCTTAGAACACAAATATGCATGATTGAATCACTATGATTTTTTTTTATAGCATTATAACACATATATGCAAGATTGAATCCCTATGAAATTTTTTTGACAGCCTTAGAACACTTATATGCATGTTTGAATAACTATGAATTTTGTTTGACAACATTATGACACATATATGCTTGATTGAATCACTATGAAATGTTTTTGACAGCCTTAGAACACATATATGCATGAATCAATCACTATGAATTTTTTTAGACAACCGTAGAATACATATATGCATTATTGAATCACTATAAATTTTTTTTGACAACCTAAGCACACATACATGCTTTATTGAATCACTAGGAATTTTTTTTGCCAGCCTTAGAACACTTATATGCATGAATTAATCACTATGAAATTTCTTTGATGACCTTAGAACACATATATGCATGATTAAATCACTGTGAAATTTTTTTGACTGCCTTAGAACACATATATGAATGACTGAATAACTGTGAAATTTTTTTGACAGCCTTCGGACACATATATGCTAGATTGAATCACTACAATTGTTTTGTACAGCATTAGAACACATATGTATGATTGAATCACTATAAGTTTTGCGTGATAGCCTTAGAACACAAATATGCATGAATGAATCACCATAAATTTTTTTGGATATCCTTAGAACATAAATATGCATGATCGAATCACTATAAATTTTTTTTTGACAGCCTTAGAAAACATATACGCATTATGGAATCTCTATGAAATTTTGTTGACAACATTAGAACGGATATGTGCAAGATTGAATCACTATGATTTTTTTTGACATCCTAAGAACACATTGACGCATGATTGAATCACTATGAAATTTTTTTGACAGCCTTAGAACACATATATTTATGATTGAATCACTACGAAATCTTTCTGACAGCCATAGAAGACATATATGCATGATTGAACTACTAAAAAATTTTTTTGACAACCTTTGAACACAAATATGCATGATTGAATCACTATGTAATTTTTTTTACAGCATTAGAACACATATATCCAAGATTGAATCACTATGAATTTTTTTTGACATCCTAAGAACACATATATGCAAGATTGAATCACTATGAAACTTTTTTGACCGCATTAGAACACATATATGTATGATTGAGTCATTATGAAATTTTGTTGACAGCCTTAAAACATATATGCACATGATTGAATCACAAAGAAATTTTTTGACAGCCTTAGAAAATATTTATGCATGATTGAATCTCTATGAAATTTTTATGATAGCACTAGATCACATATATGCACGATTGAATCACTATAAAATTTTTTTGATAGCATTAGAACCCATATATATGTGATTGAATCCCTATTAATTTTTTTTAAAAGCCTTAGAACACATATATGCAAGATTGAATCGCCATGAATTTTTTTTGACATTCTAAGAACACATATATGCATGATTGAATCACTATGATTTTTTTTTTACAACCTTCGAACACATATATGCATGATTGAATCTCTATGAATTTTTTTGATATCCCTATCACACATATATGCATGATTGAATCACTACAAAATGTTTTTGACAGCCTTAGCACATAAACATCTTGATTGAATCACTATAAATTTTTTTGATAGCCTTATAACACATGTATGCATGATTGGATCACTACGATTTTTTTTTTACTGCCTTAGAACACATATATGAATGATTGAATCACTGTGATTTTTTTTTGAAAGCCTTAGAACACATATATGCATGATTGAATCACTAATAATTTTTTTTGAAAACCTTAGAACACAAATATGCATGATTGAATCACTATGATTTTTTTTTATAGCATTATAACACATATATGCAAGATTGAATCCCTATGAAATTTTTTTGACAGCCTTAGAACACTTATATGCATGTTTGAATAACTATGAATTTTGTTTGACAACATTATGACACATATATGCTTGATTGAATCACTATGAAATGTTTTTGACAGCCTTAGAACACATATATGCATGAATCAATCACTATGAATTTTTTTAGACAACCGTAGAATACATATATGCATTATTGAATCACTATAAATTTTTTTTGACAACCTAAGCACACATACATGCTTTATTGAATCACTAGGAATTTTTTTTGCCAGCCTTAGAACACTTATATGCATGAATTAATCACTATGAAATTTCTCTGATGACCTTAGAACACATATATGCATGATTAAATCACTGTGAAATTTTTTTGACTGCCTTAGAACACATATATGAATGACTGAATAACTGTGAAATTTTTTTGACAGCCTTCGGACACATATATGCTAGATTGAATCACTACAATTGTTTTGTACAGCATTAGAACACATATGTATGATTGAATCACTATAAATTTTGCGTGATAGCCTTAGAACACAAATATGCATGAATGAATCACCATAAATTTTTTTGGATATCCTTAGAACATAAATATGCATGATCGAATCACTATAAAATTTTTTTTGACAGCCTTAGAAAACATATACGCATTATGGAATCTCTATGAAATTTTGTTGACAACATTAGAACGGATATGTGCAAGATTGAATCACTATGATTTTTTTTGACATCCTAAGAACACATTGACGCATGATTGAATCACTATGAAATTTTTTTGACAGCCTTAGAACACATATATTTATGATTGAATCACTACGAAATCTTTCTGACAGCCATAGAAGACATATATGCATGATTGAACTACTAAAAAAATTTTTTGACAACCTTTGAACACAAATATGCATGATTGAATCACTATGTAATTTTTTTTACAGCATTAGAACACATATATCCAAGATTGAATCACTATGAATTTTTTTTGACATCCTAAGAACACATATATGCAAGATTGAATCACTATGAAACTTTTTTGACCGCATTAGAACACATATATGTATGATTGAGTCATTATGAAATTTTGTTGACAGCCTTAAAACATATATGCACATGATTGAATCACAAAGAAATTTTTTGACAGCCTTAGAAAATATTTATGCATGATTGAATCTCTATGAAATTTTTCTGATAGCACTAGATCACATATATGCACGATTGAATCACTATAAAATTTTTTTGATAGCATTAGAACCCATATATATGTGATTGAATCCCTATTAATTTTTTTTAAAAGCCTTAGAACACATATATGCAAGATTGAATCGCCATGAATTTTTTTTGACATTCTAAGAACACATATATGCATGATTGAATCACTATGATTTTTTTTTTACAACCTTCGAACACATATATGCATGATTGAATCTCTATGAATTTTTTTGATATCCCTATCACACATATATGCATGATTGAATCACTACAAAATGTTTTTGACAGCCTTAGCACATAAACATCTTGATTGAATCACTATAAATTTTTTTGATAGCCTTATAACACATGTATGCATGATTGGATCACTACGATTTTTTTTTTACTGCCTTAGAACACATATATGAATGATTGAATCACTGTGATTTTTTTTTGAAAGCCTTAGAACACATATATGCATGATTGAATCACTAATAATTTTTTTTGAAAACCTTAGAACACAAATATGCATGATTGAATCACTATGATTTTTTTTATAGCATTATAACACATATATGCAAGATTGAATCCCTATGAAATTTTTTTGACAGCCTTAGAACACTTATATGCATGTTTGAATAACTATGAATTTTGTTTGACAACATTATGACACATATATGCTTGATTGAATCACTATGAAATGTTTTTGACAGCCTTAGAACACATATATGCATGAATCAATCACTATGAATTTTTTTAGACAACCGTAGAATACATATATGCATTATTGAATCACTATAAATTTTTTTTGACAACCTAAGCACACATACATGCTTTATTGAATCACTAGGAATTTTTTTTGCCAGCCTTAGAACACTTATATGCATGAATTAATCACTATGAAATTTCTTTGATGACCTTAGAACACATATATGCATGATTAAATCACTGTGAAATTTTTTTGACTGCCTTAGAACACATATATGAATGACTGAATAACTGTGAAATTTTTTTGAGAGCCTTCGGACACATATATGCTAGATTGAATCACTACAATTGTTTTGTACAGCATTAGAACACATATGTATGATTGAATCACTATAAATTTTGCGTGATAGCCTTAGAACACAAATATGCATGAATGAATCACCATAAATTTTTTTGGATATCCTTAGAACATAAATATGCATGATCGAATCACTATAAAATTTTTTTTGACAGCCTTAGAAAACATATACGCATTATGGAATCTCTATGAAATTTTGTTGACAACATTAGAACGGATATGTGCAAGATTGAATCACTATGATTTTTTTTGACATCCTAAGAACACATTGACGCATGATTGAATCACTATGAAATTTTTTTGACAGCCTTAGAACACATATATTTATGATTGAATCACTACGAAATCTTTCTGACAGCCATAGAAGACATATATGCATGATTGAACTACTAAAAAATTTTTTTGACAACCTTTGAACACAAATATGCATGATTGAATCACTATGTAATTTTTTTTACAGCATTAGAACACATATATCCAAGATTGAATCACTATGAATTTTTTTTGACATCCTAAGAACACATATATGCAAGATTGAATCACTATGAAACTTTTTTGACCGCATTAGAACACATATATGTATGATTGAGTCATTATGAAATTTTGTTGACAGCCTTAAAACATATATGCACATGATTGAATCACAAAGAAATTTTTTGACAGCCTTAGAAAATATTTATGCATGATTGAATCTCTATGAATTTTTTCTGATAGCACTAGATCACATATATGCATGATTGAATCACTATGAAATTTTTTTGATAGCATTAGAACACATATATACGTGATTGAATCCCTATTAATTTTTTTTAAAAGCCTTAGAACACATATATGCAAGATTGAATCGCCATGAATTTTTTTTGACATTCTAAGAACACATATATGCATGATTGAATCACTATGATTTTTTTTTTACAACCTTCGAACACATATATGCATGATTGAATCTCTATGAATTTTTTTGATATCCCTATCACACATATATGCATGATTGAATCACTACAAAATGTTTTTGACAGCCTTAGCACATAAACATCTTGATTGAATCACTATAATTTTTTTTTGATAGCCTTATAACACATGTATGCATGATTGGATCACTACGATTTTTTTTTTACTGCCTTAGAACACATATATGAATGATTGAATCACTGTGATTTTTTTTTGAAAGCCTTAGAACACATATATGCATGATTGAATCACTAATAATTTTTTTTGAAAACCTTAGAACACAAATATGCATGATTGAATCACTATGATTTTTTTTTATAGCATTATAACACATATATGCAAGATTGAATCCCTATGAAATTTTTTTGACAGCCTTAGAACACTTATATGCATGTTTGAATAACTATGAATTTTGTTTGACAACATTATGACACATATATGCTTGATTGAATCACTATGAAATGTTTTTGACAGCCTTAGAACACATATATGCATGAATCAATCACTATGAATTTTTTTAGACAACCGTAGAATACATATATGCATTATTGAATCACTATAAATTTTTTTTGACTACCTAAGCACACATACATGCTTTATTGAATCACTAGGAATTTTTTTTGCCAGCCTTAGAACACTTATATGCATGAATTAATCACTATGAAATTTCTTTGATGACCTTAGAACACATATATGCATGATTAAATCACTGTGAAATTTTTTTGACTGCCTTAGAACACATATATGAATGACTGAATAACTGTGAAATTTTTTTGACAGCCTTCGGACACATATATGCTAGATTGAATCACTACAATTGTTTTGTACAGCATTAGAACACATATGTATGATTGAATCACTATAAGTTTTGCGTGATAGCCTTAGAACACAAATATGCATGAATGAATCACCATAAATTTTTTTGGATATCCTTAGAACATAAATATGCATGATCGAATCACTATAAATTTTTTTTTGACAGCCTTAGAAAACATATACGCATTATGGAATCTCTATGAAATTTTGTTGACAACATTAGAACGGATATGTGCAAGATTGAATCACTATGATTTTTTTTGACATCCTAAGAACACATTGACGCATGATTGAATCACTATGAAATTTTTTTGACAGCCTTAGAACACATATATTTATGATTGAATCACTACGAAATCTTTCTGACAGCCATAGAAGACATATATGCATGATTGAACTACTAAAAAATTTTTTTGACAACCTTTGAACACAAATATGCATGATTGAATCACTATGTAATTTTTTTTACAGCATTAGAACACATATATCCAAGATTGAATCACTATGAATTTTTTTTGACATCCTAAGAACACATATATGCAAGATTGAATCACTATGAAACTTTTTTGACCGCATTAGAACACATATATGTATGATTGAGTCATTATGAAATTTTGTTGACAGCCTTAAAACATATATGCACATGATTGAATCACAAAGAAATTTTTTGACAGCCTTAGAAAATATTTATGCATGATTGAATCTCTATGAAATTTTTATGATAGCACTAGATCACATATATGCACGATTGAATCACTATAAAATTTTTTTGATAGCATTAGAACCCATATATATGTGATTGAATCCCTATTAATTTTTTTTAAAAGCCTTAGAACACATATATGCAAGATTGAATCGCCATGAATTTTTTTTGACATTCTAAGAACACATATATGCATGATTGAATCACTATGATTTTTTTTTTACAACCTTCGAACACATATATGCATGATTGAATCTCTATGAATTTTTTTGATATCCCTATCACACATATATGCATGATTGAATCACTACAAAATGTTTTTGACAGCCTTAGCACATAAACATCTTGATTGAATCACTATAAATTTTTTTGATAGCCTTATAACACATGTATGCATGATTGGATCACTACGATTTTTTTTTTACTGCCTTAGAACACATATATGAATGATTGAATCACTGTGATTTTTTTTTGAAAGCCTTAGAACACATATATGCATGATTGAATCACTAATAATTTTTTTTGAAAACCTTAGAACACAAATATGCATGATTGAATCACTATGATTTTTTTTTATAGCATTATAACACATATATGCAAGATTGAATCCCTATGAAATTTTTTTGACAGCCTTAGAACACTTATATGCATGTTTGAATAACTATGAATTTTGTTTGACAACATTATGACACATATATGCTTGATTGAATCACTATGAAATGTTTTTGACAGCCTTAGAACACATATATGCATGAATCAATCACTATGAATTTTTTTAGACAACCGTAGAATACATATATGCATTATTGAATCACTATAAATTTTTTTTGACAACCTAAGCACACATACATGCTTTATTGAATCACTAGGAATTTTTTTTGCCAGCCTTAGAACACTTATATGCATGAATTAATCACTATGAAATTTCTTTGATGACCTTAGAACACATATATGCATGATTAAATCACTGTGAAATTTTTTTGACTGCCTTAGAACACATATATGAATGACTGAATAACTGTGAAATTTTTTTGACAGCCTTCGGACACATATATGCTAGATTGAATCACTACAATTGTTTTGTACAGCATTAGAACACATATGTATGATTGAATCACTATAAATTTTGCGTGATAGCCTTAGAACACAAATATGCATGAATGAATCACCATAAATTTTTTTGGATATCCTTAGAACATAAATATGCATGATCGAATCACTATAAAATTTTTTTTGACAGCCTTAGAAAACATATACGCATTATGGAATCTCTATGAAATTTTGTTGACAACATTAGAACGGATATGTGCAAGATTGAATCACTATGATTTTTTTTGACATCCTAAGAACACATTGACGCATGATTGAATCACTATGAAATTTTTTTGACAGCCTTAGAACACATATATTTATGATTGAATCACTACGAAATCTTTCTGACAGCCATAGAAGACATATATGCATGATTGAACTACTAAAAAAATTTTTTGACAACCTTTGAACACAAATATGCATGATTGAATCACTATGTAATTTTTTTTACAGCATTAGAACACATATATCCAAGATTGAATCACTATGAATTTTTTTTGACATCCTAAGAACACATATATGCAAGATTGAATCACTATGAAACTTTTTTGACCGCATTAGAACACATATATGTATGATTGAGTCATTATGAAATTTTGTTGACAGCCTTAAAACATATATGCACATGATTGAATCACAAAGAAATTTTTTGACAGCCTTAGAAAATATTTATGCATGATTGAATCTCTATGAAATTTTTCTGATAGCACTAGATCACATATATGCACGATTGAATCACTATAAAATTTTTTTGATAGCATTAGAACCCATATATATGTGATTGAATCCCTATTAATTTTTTTTAAAAGCCTTAGAACACATATATGCAAGATTGAATCGCCATGAATTTTTTTTGACATTCTAAGAACACATATATGCATGATTGAATCACTATGATTTTTTTTTTACAACCTTCGAACACATATATGCATGATTGAATCTCTATGAATTTTTTTGATATCCCTATCACACATATATGCATGATTGAATCACTACAAAATGTTTTTGACAGCCTTAGCACATAAACATCTTGATTGAATCACTATAAATTTTTTTGATAGCCTTATAACACATGTATGCATGATTGGATCACTACGATTTTTTTTTTACTGCCTTAGAACACATATATGAATGATTGAATCACTGTGATTTTTTTTTGAAAGCCTTAGAACACATATATGCATGATTGAATCACTAATAATTTTTTTTGAAAACCTTAGAACACAAATATGCATGATTGAATCACTATGATTTTTTTTATAGCATTATAACACATATATGCAAGATTGAATCCCTATGAAATTTTTTTGACAGCCTTAGAACACTTATATGCATGTTTGAATAACTATGAATTTTGTTTGACAACATTATGACACATATATGCTTGATTGAATCACTATGAAATGTTTTTGACAGCCTTAGAACACATATATGCATGAATCAATCACTATGAATTTTTTTAGACAACCGTAGAATACATATATGCATTATTGAATCACTATAAATTTTTTTTGACAACCTAAGCACACATACATGCTTTATTGAATCACTAGGAATTTTTTTTGCCAGCCTTAGAACACTTATATGCATGAATTAATCACTATGAAATTTCTTTGATGACCTTAGAACACATATATGCATGATTAAATCACTGTGAAATTTTTTTGACTGCCTTAGAACACATATATGAATGACTGAATAACTGTGAAATTTTTTTGAGAGCCTTCGGACACATATATGCTAGATTGAATCACTACAATTGTTTTGTACAGCATTAGAACACATATGTATGATTGAATCACTATAAATTTTGCGTGATAGCCTTAGAACACAAATATGCATGAATGAATCACCATAAATTTTTTTGGATATCCTTAGAACATAAATATGCATGATCGAATCACTATAAAATTTTTTTTGACAGCCTTAGAAAACATATACGCATTATGGAATCTCTATGAAATTTTGTTGACAACATTAGAACGGATATGTGCAAGATTGAATCACTATGATTTTTTTTGACATCCTAAGAACACATTGACGCATGATTGAATCACTATGAAATTTTTTTGACAGCCTTAGAACACATATATTTATGATTGAATCACTACGAAATCTTTCTGACAGCCATAGAAGACATATATGCATGATTGAACTACTAAAAAATTTTTTTGACAACCTTTGAACACAAATATGCATGATTGAATCACTATGTAATTTTTTTTACAGCATTAGAACACATATATCCAAGATTGAATCACTATGAATTTTTTTTGACATCCTAAGAACACATATATGCAAGATTGAATCACTATGAAACTTTTTTGACCGCATTAGAACACATATATGTATGATTGAGTCATTATGAAATTTTGTTGACAGCCTTAAAACATATATGCACATGATTGAATCACAAAGAAATTTTTTGACAGCCTTAGAAAATATTTATGCATGATTGAATCTCTATGAATTTTTTCTGATAGCACTAGATCACATATATGCATGATTGAATCACTATGAAATTTTTTTGATAGCATTAGAACACATATATACGTGATTGAATCCCTATTATTTTTTTTTGAAATCCTTAGAACACATATATGCAAGATTGAATCGCCATGAAATTTTTTTGACATCCTAAGAACACATATATGCATGATTGAATCACTATGATTTTTTTTTACAGCCTTAGAATGCATATATCTAAGATAGAATAACTATAATTTTTTTTTTACAGCCTTCAAACACATATATGCATGTTTGAATCACTATGAATTTGTTTGATATCCCTATCACACATATATGCATGATTGAATCACTACAAAAAAATTTTGACAGCCTTAGCACATATATATTTTGATTGAATCACTATAAATTTTTTTTGATAGCCTTATAACACATGTATGCATGATTGGATCACTACGATTTTTTTTTTTACTGCCTTAGAACACATATATGAATGATTGAATCACTAAGAATTTTTTTTGACAGTCTTAGAACTAATATATGCATGATTGAATCACTATTAAATTTTTTTGATAGCCTTAGAACACATATATACATGATTAAATCAGTAAAAACTTTTTTTTAATGCCTTAGAACACATATATGAATGATTGAATTACTATGAAATTTTTTTGACAGCCTTAGGACACATATATGCTTGATTGAATCACTACAAATTTTTTTACTGCATTAGAACACATACATGTATGATTGAATTACTATGAATTTTGTTTGACAGCCTTAGAACACAAATATGCATGATCGAGTCACCATAAACTTTTGTTGATAACCTTATAACACAAATATGCATGATTAAATCACTATGAAATTTTTTTGCCAGACTTAGAACATATGTACGTATGATTGAATCTCTATGAATTTTTTTTTACAGCGTTAGAACAGATATATAGAAGATTGAATCACTATGATTTTTTTTTGATAGCCTTAGAACACATATATGCATGTTTGAAGAACACTTATATTCATGATTGAATCACTATGAAATCTTTCTGACAGACTTAGAACACATATATGCAAGATTGAATCTCTATGAATTTTTTTTCACAGCACTAGAACACATATATGCAAGATTTAATCACTATGATTTTTTTTTCACATCCTAAGAACACATATATGCATGATTGAATCACTATGAGTTTTTTTTGATAGCCTTAGATCACATATATGCATGAATGAATCTCAATGAAATTTTCTTGACAGTCGTAGAACACATATATGTATTATTGAATCAATATAAATTTTTTTGATGACCTTAGCAGACATATAAGCTTGATTGAGTCACTATGAAATTTTTTGGAAAGCCTTAAAACATATATATGCATGATTGAATCACTGTGAATTTTTTTTCACTGCCTTAGAACACATATATGAATGATTGAATCACTATGAAATTTTTTCGACAGTATTAGAACACATATATGCATGATTGAATCACTACAATTTTTTTTTTACAACATTAGAACACATATATGTATGATTGAATCGCTATAAATTTTTTTTAACAGCCTTAGAACACATATATGCATGATTAAATCACTATGAAATTTTTTTGATATCGCTATCACACATATATGCATGATTGAATCACTATAATTTTTTTTTGACAACCTTAACACACATATATGCTTGATTGAATCACTATGAAATTTTTTTGACAACCCTAAAACACATATATGAATGATTGAATCACTATAATTTTTTTTTGACAGCCTTAGAACACATATATGCATGATTGAATCACTATAAATTTTTTTTGACAAACTTAGAACACATATATGCATGATTGAATCACTATAATTTTTTTTTGACAACCTTAACACACATATATGCTTGATTGAATCACTATGAAATTTTTTTGACAGCCCTAAAACACATATATGAATGATTGAATCACTATGAATTTTTTTTGACAGCCTTAGAACGCATATATGCATGATTGAATCACTATAAATTTTTTTTGACAAACCTAGAACACAAATATGCATGATTGAATCACTAAGAATTTTTTTTACTGTATTAGAATACATTAATGCAACATTGAATCACTATGAAATTTTTTTGGCATCCTAAGAACAAATATATGCATGATTGAATCACTATGAAATTTTTTTGACCGCATTAGAACACATATATGTCTGAATTAATCACTATGAAATTTTGTTGACAGCCTTAGAACATATATGCACATGATTGAATCATAATGAAATTTTTTTGACAGCCTTAGAAAACATATATGCATGATTGAATCAAAATGAAATTTTTTTGATAGCACTAGAACACATATATAGAAGATTGAATCACTTTGAATTTTTTTTGACATCCTAAGAGCACATATATGCAAGATTGAATCACTATGAAAATTTTTTGATAGCATTAGAACACATATATACATGATTGAATCACTATTAATTTTTTTTGATAGCCTTAGAACACATATCTGCAAGATTGAATCACTATGATTTTTTTTTGACATCCTAACAACTCATATATGGATGATTGAATCACTATGAATTTTTTTTTAGAGCCTTAGAATGCATATATGTAGGATAGAATCACTATAACTTTTATTTGATAGCCTTAGAACACATATATGCATAATTAAATCACAATGAATTTTTTTTTACAACCTTCGAACACATATATGCATGATTAAATCACTATGAAATTTTTTTAATAGCATTAGAACACTTATATACATGATTGAATCTCTATTAATTTTTTTTGACAGCCTTAGAACATATATATGCAAGATTGAATCTTTATGAATTTTTTTTGACATCCTAAGAACACATATATGCACGATTGATTCACTATGATTTTTTTTTTACAAACTTAGAATGCTTATATGCACGATAGGATCACTACAAATTTTTTTTTATAGCCTTAAAACACATATATGCACAATTGAATCACAATGAATTTTTTTTGACAACCATAGAACACATATATGCATGATTGAATCACTATGAATTTTTTTGATACCCCGATCACACATATATACATGATTGAATCACTACAAAAATTTTTTGACAGCCTTAGCACACATATATGCTTGATTGAATCACAATGAAATATTTTAGATAGCCTTATAACACATATATGCATGATTGAATCACTACCAAAATTTTTTTGACTACCTTATGAATGATTGAACCACTATGATTTTTTTTTTATAGCTTTAGAACACATATATGCATGATTGAATCACTACAAAATTTATTGGACAACCTTAGAAAACAAATATGCATGATTGAATCACTAAGAATTTTTTTTACTGCATTAGAACACATATATGCAACATTGAATCACTATTAAATTTTTTTGACAGCCGTAGAACACAAATATTCATGATTGAATCACTATGAATTTTGTTGACAACATTAAAACACATATATACATGATTGAATCACCATGAATTTTTTTTGATGGCCTTAGAACACATATATGCATGAGTGAATCACTAGATAAATTTTTTGAGAGCCTTAGAACACATATATGCATGATTGAAGAATTATGAAATGTTTTTTGAGAGCCTTAAAACACATATATGCATTATTTAATCACTATGATTTTTTTTTGAAGGCCTTAGAACACATATATGCATGATCGCTATGAAGTTTTTGTGACAGCGTTAGAACATATATATACATGACTGAATCACCATGACATTTTTGTGTTCTAATGTTGTCAAAAGAATTATATAATAATTCTATCATGCATATATGTCTTCTATGGCTGTAAAAAAAAAATCATAGTGATTCTATCATGTATATATATGTTCTAATGCTGTAAAAAAAATTAGATAGAGATTCAATGATGCATATATGTGTTCTAAGGCTGTCAAAAAAATTTAAATTTCAATTATGCATATATGTGTTCCAATGCTATCAAATTTTTTTATAGAGATCCAATCATGCATATAAATGTTCTGAGGCTGTCAAAAATTTTTTATAGGGATTTAATCATGAATATGTGTGTTTTAAAGGGTGTGAAAAAAATTTCATAGTGATTCAATTATGTATATATGTATTCTAATGCTGTAAAAAAAATTTGATAGAGATTCAATCATGCATATACGTTTTCTAAGGCCATTTAAAAATTTTCATAGTGATTCAGTCACGCATATAAGTTTTCTAATGCAGTCAAAATTTTTTTATAGCAAATCAATCATACATATATGTGTTCTAAGGATGTCACAAAAACATCATTGTGATTTAAACATTCATATATGTCTATTAATGCTGTCAAAAATATTTCAAATTCAATCATGCTTATATGTGTTCTAAGGATGTCAAAAAAAATTGATAGTGACTCAATCAAGCATATATGTGTTCAAATGATGTCAAATTTTTTTTATAGAGATACAACCATGCATATATGTGTTCTAAGGCGGTCAAAAGATTTTTATAGTGATTCAATCATGCAAATATGTTTTCTAATGCTATAAATAAAGTTTGATAGTGATTCAATCATGTATACATGTGTTCTAAGAATGTAAAAAAATTTGTAGCAATTTAATCATGCTTATATGTGTTCTATGGCCGTCACAAAAACTTCATAGCGATTCAATCATACATACATCTGTCCTATGGTTGTCAAAAAAAAAATCATAGCAATTAAATAATGCATATATGTATTTTAGGGTTATAAAAAAATATCCTAGTGATTCAATCATGCATATATGTGATCTAAGGCTGTCAAAAAAAATTCATAGTGATTTAATCATGCATATGTTTGTTCAAAGGCTATCAAAAAAGTTCATTGTGATTCAATCATGCATATATGTGTTCTAGTGCTGTCAATTTTGTTTTACAGAGATTCAATCATGCGTATATGAGTTCTAAGGCTGTCAAAAAAAAATCATAGTGATTCAATCATGCATATATGTGTTCTAATGCTGTTAAAAATTTTTCATAGTGATTCGATCATGCATATATGTGTTCTAAGGCTGTAAAAAAAATTCATAGTGATTCAATCATGCATATATGTGTTCAAAGACTGTCATAAAAATGTCATAGTGATTCAATCAAGCATATATGTGTTCTAAGTCTATAAAAAAAAATTTATAGTGATTCAATCATGCATATATGAGTTCAAAGGCTGTCACAAAAATTTCATATCGATTCAATCATGCATATATGTGTTCTAAGGTTGTCAAAAAAAATTCATAGTGATTGAGTCATGCATAAATATGTTCCAAGGTGTCAAATTTTTTTTATAGTGATTCAATCATGCATATATGTGTTGTAAGGTGGTAAAAAAAAATTCATTGTGATTGAATCATGCATATACGTTTTCTAATGCTGTCAAAAAAAATATTATAGTGATTCAATCATGCATATATGTGTCCTAAGGTTGTCAAAAAAAAATACATAGAATCATGCATATATGTTTTCTAATGCTGTCAAAAAAATTTCAATCATGCGTGTATGTGTTCTAAGGCTATCATATTTTTATAGTGATTCAATCATGCATATATGTGTTCTAATGCTATAAAAAAAAATCATAGTGATTCAATCATGCATATATGTATTCTAAAGCTATCAAATTTTTTTTATAGTGATTCAATCAAGCATATATGTGTTCTAATGCTGTCAAAAAAAAATTATAGTGATTCAATCTTGCATATATGTATTCTAATGCTATCAAAAAAATCCTATAGTGATTCATTCACGCATATATGTGTCCTAAGTTTTTCAAAAAAAAATCATAGTGATTCAATCAAGCTTATATGTGTTCTAAGGCTGTGAAAATTTTTTCATAGTAATTCAATCAAGCATATATATGTTCTTAGGCTGTAAAAAAAAATTCAAGGTGATTCAATCCTGCAAATATGTGTTCTAAGGCGGTCAAAAAAAATTCATAGTGACTCAATCCTGCATATATGTGTTCTAATGCTGTCAAAAAAAAATTATAGAGATTCAATCATGAATATATGTATTCTAGTGCTGTCAAAAAAAATTATAGTGATTCAATCACGCATATATGTGTTCTAAGTTTGTAAAAAAAAAATCATAGTGATTCAGTCAAGCATATATGTGTTGTAAGGCTGTGAAAAAAATTTCATAGTAATTCAATCATGCATATATATGTTCTAAGGCTGTCAAAAAAATTTCACAGTGATTCAATCCTACATATATGTGTTCCATGGCTGTAAAAAGAAATTCATAGTGATTTAATCATGCGTATATGTGTTCTAAGTCTGTCAAAAAAAAATTATAGTGATTCAATCATGCATATATGTGTTCTAAGGCTGTCAAAAAAAAATCATAGTGATTCAATCATGCATATATGTGTTCTAATGCTATCAAAAAAATTTAATAGTGATTCAATCACGCATATTTGTGTTCTAAGGGGGTCAAAAAAATTTCACAGTGATTGAATAATGCATATATGTATTCTAATGTGGTCAAAAAAATTCCATAGTGATTCAATCATGCATATATGTGTTCTAAAGCTGTAAAAAAAAAAATCATAGTGATTTAATCATGCATATATTTGTTTTAAGGCTGTCAAAAAATTTCATAGAGATTCGATCATGTATATATGTGTTATAAGGCTCTCAAAAGAATTATATAATAATTCTATCATGCATATATGTCTTCTATGGCTGTAAAAAAAAAATCATAGTGATTCTATCATGTATATATATGTTCTAATGCTGTAAAAAAAATTAGATAGAGATTCAATAATGCATATATGTGTTTTAAGGTTGTCGAAAAAATTTAAATTTCAATTATGCATATATGTGTTCCAATGCTGTCAAATTTTTTTATAGAGATCCAATCATGCATATAAATGTTCTGAGGCTGTCAAAAAAAATTTATAGGGATTTAATCATGAATATGTGTGTTTTAAAGGGTGTGAAAAAAATTTCATAGTGATTCAATCACGTATATATGTATTCTAATGCTGTAAAAAAAATTTGATAGAGATTCAATCATGCATATACGTTTTCTAAGGCCATTTAAAAATTTTCATAGTGATTCAATCACGCATATAAGTTTTCTAATGCAGTCAAAATTTTTTTATAGCAATTCAATCATACATATATGTGTTCTAAGGATGTCACAAAAACATCATTGTGATTTAAACATTTATATATGTCTATTAATGCTGTCAAAAATATTTCAAATCCAATCATGCTTATATGTGTTCTAAGGATGTCAAAAAAATTTGATAGTGACTCAATCAAGAATATATGTGTTCAAATGATGTCGAAATTTTTTTATATAGATACAACCATGCATATATGTGTTCTAAGGCAGTCAAAAGATTTTTATAGTGATTCAATCATGCAAATATGTTTTCTAATGCTATAAATAAAGTTTGATAGTGATTCAATCATGTATACATGTGTTCTAAGGCTGTAAAAAAATTTGTAGCAATTTAATCATGCTTATATGTGTTCTAAGGCCGTCACAAAAACTTCATAGCGATCATGCATATATGTGTTCTAAGGTCTTCAAAAAAAATTAAAATTTAATCACGCATATATGCGTTCTAATGCGTCAAATTTTTTTTATAGATATTCAATCATGCATATATATGTTCTAAGGCTGTCAAGACAATTTCATGGTGATTCAATCATGCATATATGTGTTGTAAGGTTGTAAAAAAAAAATTGTAGTGATTCAATCATGCATATATTTGTCCTATGGTTGTCAAAAAAATTTCATTGTGATTCAATAAGGCATATATGTGTTCTATGGTTGTAAAAAAAATTCATACTGATTCAATCATGCATATATGTGTTCTAAGGTTGTCAAAAAAATTAGATAGTGATTCAATCATGCATATGTGCGTTCTAAGGCTATCAAAAACGTTTATAGTGATTCAATCATGCATATATGTGTTCTAATGTTGTCTAATTTTTTTATAGAGATTCAATTATGCATATACGTGTTATAAGGCTATCACAAAAATTTCATAGTTATCATGCATATATGTGTTCTAAGGCTGTCAAAAAAATTTAAAATTCAATCATGCATATATGTGTTCTAAGGGTGTCAATTTTTTTTATAGAGATTCAATCATGCATATATTTGTTCTAAGGCTCTCAAAAAAATTGATTAGTGATTCAATCATGCATATATGTGTTCTAAGGTTATAAAAAAAAATCATAGTGATTCAATCATACATATATTTGTCCTATGGTTGTAAAAAAAAATTCATAGTGATTTAATAATGCATATATGCATTCAACAGTTGTAAAAAAAAGTTCATAGTGATTCAATCATGTGTATATGTATTCTAAGGCTGTAAAAAATTTTTTATAGTGATTCAATCATGCATATATGTTTTCTAAGGTTATCAAAAAAAGGTCATAGTGATTCCATCACGCATATATGTGTTCTAAGGCTGTCAAAAAAATTCCATACTGATTCAATTATGCATATATGCGTTCTAAGGCTATCGAATTTTTTTTATAGTGATTCCATCATGCATATATGTGTTCTAAGGCTGTAAAAAAAAATCAGAATTATTCAATCATGCATATATGTGTTATAAGGCTGTCAAAAAAAAATCATAGTGATTAAATAATGCATATATGTGTTATAAGGCTCTCAAAAAACATTTCACAATTCTTCAATCATGCATATATGTGTTCTAAGGCTCTAAAAAAACTTATCTAGTGATTCACTCATGCATATATGTGTTCTAAGGCCATCAAAAAAAATTCATGGTGATTCAATCATGTATATATGTGTTCTAATGTTGTAAAAAAAAATTGATAGAGATTTAATCATGCATATATGTGTTCTAAGGCCATAAAAAAAAATTCATAGTGATTCAATCACGCATATTTGTGTTCTAATGCTGTCAAAAAAAATTTATAGTCTTTTAATCAAGCATATATGTGTTCTAAACCTGTCACAAAAATGTCATAGTGATTTAATCATGCATATATGTGTTCTAACGCTGTAAAAAATATTTCAAATTCAATCATGCTTATATGGGTTCTAAGGCTGTCAAAAAAATTAATAGTGGTTCAATCATGCAAATTGTGTTCTAAGGATATCAAAAAAAATTCAAATATCTTCAGTCTTGCATATAAGTCTTCTAAGGTTGTCAAAAAAAATATCTAGTGATTCACTCATGCAAATATTTGTTCTAAGGCCATCAAATTTTTTTTATAGTGATTCAATCATGTATATATGTGTTCTAAAGTTGTCAAAAAAAATGATAGAGCTTTAATCATGAATATATGTGTTCTAAGGCCATCAAAATTTTTTTATAGTGATTCAATCACGCATATATGTGTTCTAATGCTGTAAAAAAAAATTTATACTCATTCGATCTTGCAAATATGTGTTCTAAAGCTGTAACAAAAATGTCATAGTGATTTAATAATGCATATATGTGTTATTATGTTATAAAAATTATTTCAAATTCAATCATGCTTATATGTCTTCTAAGGTTGTCAAAAAAATTTCATAGTGACTCAATCATCCAAATATGTGTTCTAATGCTGTCAAAAGTTTTTTATAGAGATACAATCATTCATATATGTGTTCTAAGGAGGTCAAAAAATATTTATAGTAATTTAATCATGCATTCATGTGTTCTAATGCTGTCAAAAAAAATTGATAGTGATTCAATCATGTATATATGTGTTCCAAAGCTGTCAAAAAAATTTTGTAGTGATTCAATCATGCATATATGTGTTGTAAGGCTGTCACAAAATTTTCATTGTGATCATGCAGATATGTATTCTAGGGTTATCAAAAAAATCTAAAATTCATTCATGCATATATATGTTCTGATGCTGTCAATTTTTTTTTTATCGAGATTCAATCAAGCATATATATGTTCTAAGGCTGTCAAAATAATTTCATAGTGATTCAATCATGCATATATGTGTTGTAAGGTTGTGAAAAAAAAAATTGTAGGGATTTAATCATGCATATATATGTCCTATGGTTGTCAAGAAAAAAATCATAGCAATTAAATAATGCATATACGTATTTTAGGGTTATAAAAAAATATCCTAGTGATTCAATCATGCATATATGTGTTCTAAGGCTGTCAAAAAAAATTCATAGTGATTTAATCATGCATATGTTTGTTCAAAGGCTATCAAAAAAGTTCATTGTGATTCCATCATGCATATATGTGTTCTAGTGCTGTCAATTTTGATTTACAGGGATTCAATCATGCGTATATGAGTTCTAAGGTTGTCAAAAAAATTTCATAGTGATTCAATCATGCATATATGTGTTCTAATGCTGTTAAAAATTTTTCATAGTGATTCGATCATGCATATATGTGTTCTAAGGCTGTAAAAAAAAATCATAGTGATTCAATCATGCATATATGTGTTCAAAGACTGTCATAAAAATGTCATAGTGATTCAATCAAGCATATATGTGTTCTAAGTCTATCAAAAAAAATTTATAGTGATTCAATCATGCATATATGAGTTCAATGGCTGTCACAAAAATTTCATATTGATTCAATCATGCATATATGTGTTCTAAGGTTGTCAAAAAAAATTCATAGTGATTGAATAATGCATAAATAGTGATTCAATCATGCATATATGTGTTGTAAGGTGGTAAAAAAAAATTCATTGTGATTGAATCATGCATATATGTTTTCTAATGCTGTAAAAAAAAATATTATAGTGATTCATTCATGCATATATATGTTCTGATGCTGTCAATTTTTTTTTTATCGAGATTCAATCAAGCAAATATATGTTCTAAGGCTGTCAAAATAATTTCATAGTGATTCAATCATGCATATATGTGTTGTAAGGTTGTGAAAAAAAAATTGTAGGGATTTAATCATGCATATATATGTCCTATGGTTGTCAAAAAAAAAATCATAGCAATTAAATAATGCATATATGTATTTTAGCGTTATAAAAAAATTACCTAGTGATTCAATCATGCATATATGTGTTCTAAGGCTGTCAAAAAAATTTGATAGTGATTCAATCATGCATATGTGCGTTCTAAGGCTATAAAAAACGTTTATAGTGATTCAATCATGCATATATGTGTTCTAATGTTGTCTAATTTTTTTATAGAGATTCAATGATGCATATACGTGTTATAAGGCTATCACAAAAATTTCATAGTTATCATGCATATATGTGTTCTAAGGCTGTCAAAAAAATTTAAAATTCAATCATGCATATATGTGTTCTAAGGGTGTCAATTTTTTTTATAGAGATTCAATCATGCATATATTTGTTCTAAGGCTCTCAAAAAAATTGATTAGTGATTCAATCATGCATATATGTGTTCTAAGGTTATAAAAAAAAATCATAGTGATTCAATCATACATATATTTGTCCTATGGTTGTAAAAAAAAATTCATAGTGATTTAATAATGCATATATGCATTCAACAGTTGTAAAAAAAAGTTCATAGTGATTCAATCATGTGTATATGTATTCTAAGGCTGTAAAAATTTTTTTATAGTGATTCAATCATGCATATATGTTTTCTAAGGTTATCAAAAAAAGGTCATAGTGATTCCATCACGCATATATGTGTTCTAAGGCTGTCAAAAAAATTCCATACTGATTCAATTATGCATATATGCGTTCTAAAGCTATCGAAAATTTTTTATAGTGATTCCATCATGCATATATGTGTTCTAAGGCTGTAAAAAAAAATCAGAATTATTCAATCATGCATATATGTGTTATAAGGCTGTCAAAAAAAAATCATAGTGATTAAATAATGCATATATGTGTTATAAGGCTCTCAAAAAACATTTCACAATTCTTCAATCATGCATATATGTGTTCTAAGGCTCTAAAAAAACTTATCTAGTGATTCACTCATGCATATATGTGTTCTAAGGCCATCAAAAAAAATTCATGGTGATTCAATCATGTATATATGTGTTCTAATGTTGTCAAAAAAATTTGATAGAGAATTAATCATGCATATATGTGTTCTAAGGCCATAAAAAAAAATTCATAGTGATTCAATCACGCATATATGTGTTTCGTGGCTGTCAAAAAAAATTTATAGTGATTTAATCATGCGTATATGTGTTCTAAGTCTGTCAAAAATTTTTTATACTGATTCAATCATGCATATATGTGTTCTAAGGCTGTCAAAAAAAAAATCATAGTGATTCAATCATACATATATGTGTTCTAATGCTATCAAAAAAATTTATTAGTGATTCAATCACGCATATTTGTGTTCTAAGGGGGTCAAAAAAATTTCACAGTGATTGAATAATGCATATATGTGTTCTAATGCGGTAAAAAAAATTCCATAGTGATTCAATCATGCATATATGTGTTCTAAAGCTGTAAAAAAAAAAATCATAGTGATTTAATCATGCATATATTTGTTTTAAGGCTGTCAAAAATTTTCATAGAGATTCAATCATGTATATATGTGTTCTAAGGCCGTAAAAAAATTTGTAGCAATTTAATCATGCTTATATGTGTTCTAAGGCCGTCACAAAAACTTCATAGCGATCATGCATATATGTGTTCTAAGGCCTTCAAAAAAATTTAAAATTCAATCACGCATATATGTGTTCTAATGCCGTCAATTTTTTTTTATAGATATTCAATCATGCATATATTTGTTCTAAGGCTGTCAAGACAATTTCATGGTGATTCAATCATGCATATATGTGTTGTAAGGTTGTAAAAAAAAAATTGTAGTGATTCAATCACGCATATATTTGTCCTATGGTTGTCAAAAAAATTTCATTGTGATTCAATAATGCATATATGTGTTCTATGGTTGTAAAAAAAATTCATACTGATTCAATCATGCATATATGTGTTCTAAGGTTGTAAAAAAAATTTGTTAGTGATTCAATCATGCATATGTGCGTTCTAAGGCTATCAAAAAAGTTTATAGTGATTCAATCATGCATATGTGGGTTCTAATGTTGTCTAATTTTTTTATAGAGATTCAATGATGCATATATGTGTTATAAGGCTATCACAAAAATTTCATAGTTATCATGCATATATGTGTTCTAAGGGTGTCAATTTTTTTCATAGAGATTCGATCATGCATATATTTGTTCTAAGGCTCTCAAAAAAATTGATTAGTGATTCAATCATGCATATATGTGTTCTAAGGCTGTCAAAAAAATTCCATACTGATTCAATTATGCATATATGCGTTCTAAAGCTGTCAAAATTTTTTGATAGTGATTCCATCATGCATATATGTGTTCTAAGGCTATAAAAAAAAATCAGAATAATTCAATCATGCATATATGTGTTCTAAGGCTGTAAAAAAAAAATCATAGTGATTAAATAATGCATATATGTGTTATAAGGCTCTCAAAAAACA
Organism: Nuphar pumila; assembly: GCF_984573655.1. NCBI lineage: Eukaryota > Viridiplantae > Streptophyta > Magnoliopsida > Nymphaeales > Nymphaeaceae > Nuphar > Nuphar pumila. The sequence goes on along the minus strand of NC_143252.1, from coordinate 72,024,251 downwards.
TTTCAGAATTCTTCAATCATGCATATATGTGTTCTAAGGCTCTCAAAAAACTTAGCTAGTGATTCACTCATGCATATATGTGTTCTAAGGACATCAAAAAAAATTCATGGTGATTCAATCATGTATATATGTGTTCTAATGTTGTCAAAAAAATTTGATAGAGAATTAATCATGCATATATGTGTTCTAAGGCCATAAAAAAAAATTCATAGTGATTCAATCACGCATATATGTGTTCTAATGCTGTCAAAAAAAATTTATAGTCTTTCAATCAAGCATATATGTGTTCTAAACCTGTCACAAAAATGTCATAGTGATTTAATCATGCATATATGTGTTCTAACGCTATAAAAAATATTTCAAATTCAATCATGCTTATATGGGTTCTAAGGCTGTCAAAAAAATTAATAGTGGTTCAATCATGCAAATTGTGTTCTAAGGCTATCAAAAAAAATTCAAATATCTTCAGTCTTGCATATAAGTCTTCTAAGGTTGTCAAAAAAAATATCTAGTGATTCACTCATGCAAGTATTTATTCTAAGGCCATCAAATTTTTTTTATAGTGATTCAATCATGTATATATGTGTTCTAATGTTGTCAAAAAAAATGATAGAGCTTTAATCATGAATATATGTGTTCTAAGGCCATCAAAATTTTTTTATAGTGATTCAATCACGCATATATGTGTTCTAATGCTGTAAAAAAAAATTTATAGTCATTCGATCTTGCATATATGTGTTCTAAAGCTGTAACAAAGATGTCATAATGATTTAATCATGCATATATGTGTTCTAATGTTATAAAAAATATTTCAAATTCAATCATGCTTATATGTCTTCTAAGGTTGTCAAAAAAATTTCATAGTGATTCAATCATCTAAATATGTGTTCTAATGCTGTCAAAAGTTTTTTATAGAGATACAATAATTCATATATGTGTTCTAAGGAGGTCAAAAAATATTTATAGTAGATCAATCATGCATTCATGTGTTCTAATGCTGTCAAAAAAATTTGATAGTATCATGTATACATGTGTTCCAAAGCTGTCAAAAATTTTTTGTAGTGATTCAATCATGCATATATGTGTTGTAAGGCTGTCACAAATATTTCATTGTGATCATGCAGATATGTATTCTAGGGTTGTCAAAAAAATTTAAAATTCATTCATGCGTATATATGTTCTGATGCTGTCAATTTTTTTTATCGAGATTCAATCAAGCATATATATGTTCTAAGGCTGTCAAAATAATTTCATAGTGATTCAATCATGCATATATGTGTTGTAAGGTTGTGAAAAAAAAATTGTAGGGATTTAATCATGCATATATATGTCCTATGGTTGTCAAAAAAAAAATCATAGCTATTAAATAATGCATATATGTATTTTAGGGTTATAAAAAAATATCCCAGTGATTCAGTCATGCATATATGTGTTCTAAGGCTATCAAAAAAATTTCATAGTGATTTAATCATGCATATGTTTGTTCAAAGGCTATCAAAAAAGTTCATTGTGATTCAATCATGCATATATGTGTTCTAGTGCTGTCAATTTTGTTTTACAGAGATTCAATCTTGCGTAAATGAGTTCTAAGGTTGTCAAAAAAAATTCATAGTGATTCAATCATGCATATATGTGTTCTAAGGCTATCTAAAAAATTTGATAGTGAATCAATCATGCATATATATGTTCTAAACTGTCAAAAAAAATTCATAGTGATTCAATCATGCATATTTGTGTTCTAATGCTGTCAAAAAAAATTCATAGTGATTCTATCATGCATATATGTGTTCTAAGGCGGTAAAAAAAAATCATAGAGATTGAATCATGCAAATATGTGTTCTAATGTTGTCAAAAAAATTTCATTGTGATCCAATCATGCATATATGTGTTCTAAGGCTGTAAAAAAAAATCATAGTGACTCAATCATGCATATATGTGTTCTAAGGCTGTCAAAAAACTTTTATAGTGATTCAATCATGCATATATGTGTTCTAAGGGTGTCAAAAAAATCTCAAAGTGATTCAATCATGCATATATGTGTTCTAAGGCAGTCAAAAAAATCTCAAAGTGATTTAATCATGTGTCTATGTGTTCTAAGGCTGTCAAAAAAATTTCGTAATAATTCAATCTGGTATATATGTGTTCTAAGGCTGTCAAAAAATATTTATAGTCATTCAATCATGCATATATTTGTTCTAAGGCTGTCAAAAAAAATTCATAGTGATTCAATCAAGTATATATGTGTTGTAATGCTGTCAAAAAAATTTGATAGAGATTCAATCATGCATACATATGTTCTAAGGCCGTCAAAAAAATTTCATAGTGATTCAATCATCAACATATGTGTTCTAATGCTGTAAAAAAAACTTGTAGTGATTCAATCATGCATATTTGTGTTCTAAGCCTGTCAAAAAAATTTCATAGTGATTTAATCATTCATTTATATGGGTTCTAAGGCTTTCAAAAGAAATTCAAATTCAATCACGCATATATGTGTTATAAGGGCTGTCAAAAAACTTGCATAGTGATTCAATCATTAATATATGTGTTCTAATGCTGTCAAAAAAATTTCATAGCGATACAATCTTGAATATATGTGTTCTAAGGCTGTCAAAAAAAATCATAGAGATTCAATCATGCATATATGTGTTTTAAGGCTATCAAAAAAATTTCAGAATTCTTCAATAATGTATATATGTGTTCTAAGGCTATCAAAAAAATTATCTAGTGATTCACTCATGCATATGTGTGTTCTAAGGCCATCAAAAAAAATTCATAGTGATTCAATCTTGTATATATAAGTTCTAATGTTGTCAAAAAAATTTGATAGAGATTTAATCAAGCAAATATGTGTTCTAAGGCCATCAAAAAAAAATTATAGTGATTCAATCACGCATATATGTGTTCTAATGCTGTCAAAAAAAATTTATAGTCATTTAATCATGAATATATGTGTTCTAAAGTTGTCACAAAAAGTCATAGTTGTTTAATCATGCATATATGTGTTCTAATGCTGTCAAAAATATTTCAAATTCAATCATGCTTATATATCTTCTAAGGCTATCAAAAAATTTTCATAGTGATTCAATCATGCAAATATGTGTTCTAATGCTGTCAATATTTTTTATAGAGATACAATCATGCATATATGTGTTCTAAGGTGAACAAAAAATATTTATAGTAATTCAATCATGCATATATGTTTTCTAAAGCTGTCAAAAAATTTTGATAGTGATTCAATCATGTATGTATGTGTTCTAAGGCTGTCAAAGAACTTTTGTAGTGATTTAATCCTGCATAGATGTGTTGTAAGGCTGTCACAAAAAAATTATAGTGATCATGCATATATGTATTCTAAGGCTTTCAAAAAACTTTAAAATTGAATCATGCATATGTGTTCTAATGATGTCAAATTTTTTTTATAGAGATTCAATCATGCATATATATGTTCTAAGGCTATCAAAACAATTTCATAATGATTCAATCAAGCATATATGTGTTGTAAGGTTGTGCAAAAAAATTTGTAGTGATTCAATCCTGCATATATCTGTCCTATGGTTGAAAAAAAAATTACATAGTAATTCTATAATGCATATATGTATTCTACAGTTATAAAAAAATTTCATAGTGATTCAGTCATGCATATATGTGTTCTAAGGCAGTCAAAAAAATTTCATAGTGACTTAATCATGCATATGTGTGTTCTAAGGCTATCAAAAAAGTTCATAGCGATTAAATCATGCATATATGTGTTCGAATGTTGTTGAATTGTTTTTATAGAGATTCAATCATGCGTATATGAGTTCTAAGGCTGTTAAAAAAAATTTCTAGTGATTAAATCACGCATATATGTGTTTTAAAGCTGTCTAAAAAATTTGATAGTGATTCAATCATGCATATATGTGTTCTAAACTGTCAAATAAAATTCATAGTGATTCAATCATGCATATTTGTGTCTGATGTTGTCAAAAACATTTCATAGTGATTCAATGAAGCATATATGTCTTCTAAGGAAGTCAAAAAAAATTCATAGTGATTGAATCATGCATATATGTGTTCTAATGTTGTCAAAAATTTTTTATTGTGATTCAATAATGCGAATATGTATTCTAAGGCTGTAAATAAAAAGTTATAGTGATTTAATCATGCATATATATGTTCTAAGGTTGTCAAAAATAATTTCATAATGATTCAATCTTGTATATATGTGTTCTAAGGCTGTAAAAAAAATTATATAGTGATTCAATAATGCATATATTTGTACTAAGGCTGCAAAAAAAAATTCACCTTGATTCAATCATGTATATATGTGTTCTAAGACTATCAAAAAAAATTCATAGTGATTTTATCATTCATATATGTGTTCTAAGGCTGTAAAAAAAAAATCAAATTCAATCATGCATATATGTCATATAAGGCTATAAAAAAAAATCATAGTGATTCATTCATGCATATATAGTTTCTAATGCTGTCAAAAAAAATTTATAGAGATACAATCATGCATATATGTGTTTTAAAGCCGTCAAAAAATATTCAAACTGACTCAATCATGTATATGTGTTCTAATGTTGTCAAAAAAATTTGATAGCAATTTAATCATGCATATATGTGTTATAAGGCTATTAAAAAAATTTCATTGTGATTCAATCATGCATATATGTGTTCTAATGCTGTCAAAAAAAAATTATAGTCATTCAATCATGCATATATGTGTTCTAAAGCTGTCACAAAAATGTCATAGTGATTTCATCATGCCTATATGACTTCTAACGTTGTCAAAAATATTTCAAATTCAATAATGGTTATATGTGTTCTAAGGTTGTCAAAAAAATTTCATAGTGATTCAATAATGCAAATATGTGTTCTAAGGCTGTCAAAAAAAATTTATAATTCTTCTATCATGCGTATGTGTCTTCTAAGGCTATCAAAAAAATTATCTAGTGATTCACACATGCGTATATTTGTTATAAGTTCAGCAAAAAAAATTCATAGTGATTCAATCATGTATATATGTGTTCTAATGCTGTCAAAAAAAATTGATAGAGATTTAATCAAACGTATATGTGTTCTAAGGCCATCAAAAAATTTATAGTGATTTAACCTTGCATATATTTGTTCTAATGCTATCAAAAAAAATTTATAGTCGTTCAATCATGCATATATGTGTTCTAAAGTTGTCATAAAAACGTCATAGTGATTTTTTCATGCATATATGTGTTCTAATGCTATCAAAAATATTACAAATTCAATCCTGCTTATATGTCCTCTAAGGCTGTCAAAAAAAATTCATAGTGATTCAATCATGCAAATATGTGTTTTAATGCTATCAAAATTTTTTTATAGAGATACAATCATGCATGTATGTGTTCTAAGGCGGTCAAAAAATATTTATAGTAATTGAATCATGCATATATGTGTTCTAATGCTGTAAAAAAGTTTGATAGTGATTCAATCATGTATATATATGTGTTCTAAGGCTGTCAAAATTTTTTTGTAGTGATTCAATCATGCATATATGTGTTGTAAGACTGTGAAAATTTTTTTGTAGTGATTCAATCATGCATATATTTGTCCTATTATTGTCAAAAAAATTACATAGTAATTCTATATTGCATATATGTATTCTACAGTTATAAAAAAAAATTCATAGTGATTCAGTCATGCATATATGTGTTCTAAGGCAGTCAAAAAAATTTCATAGCGATTCAATCATGCATATGTGTGTTCTAAGGCAATCAAAAAAGTTCATAGCGATTAAATCATGCATATATGTGTTCGAATGTTATTGAATTGTTTTTATGGAGATTCAATCATGCGTATATGAGTTCTAAGGTTGTTAAAAAAAACTTATAGTGATTCAATCATGAATATATGTGTTTTAAAGCTGTCTAAAAAATTTGATAGTGTTTCAATCATGCATATATGTGTTCTAAACTGTCAAAAAAAATTCATAGTGATTCACTCATGCATATTTGTGTTCTAATGCTGTCAAAAACATTTCATAGTGATTCAATCATGCATATATGTCTTCTAAGGCGGTCAAAAAAAATTCATAGTGATTGATTCATGCATATACGTGTTCTATTGCTGTCCAAAAAATTTCATTGCAATTCAATCATGCATATATGTGTTCCAAGGCAGTAAAAAAAAATTTATAGTGATTTAATCATGCATATATATGTTCTAAGGCTGTCAAAAAAATTATATAGTGATTTAATCATGCATATATTTGTTATAAGGCTGTAAAAAAAAATCCATAGTGATTAAATCATGTATATATCTGTTCTAATGCTGTCAAAAAAATTTGATAGAGATTCAATCAAGCATATATATGTTCTAAGACCATCAAACAAATTTCATACTGATTCAATCATGCATATATGTGTTCTAATGTTGTGAAAAAAAATTTGTAGTGATTCATTCCTCCATATATGCATTCTAAGACTGTAAAAAAAAATCATAGTGATTTAATCATGCATATATGTGTTCTAAGGCTGTCAAAAAAAATTCAAATCCAATCACGCATATATGTGTTATAAGGCTGTCAAAAAAATTTCATAGTGATTCAATCATGCATATATGTGTTCTAATGCTGTCAAAAAAATTTCATAGTGATTGAATCATGCATATATGTGTTCTAAGGTTGTAAAAAAAATTCATAGTGATTCAATCATGCATATATGTGTTCAAAGACTGTCATAAAAATGTCATAGTGATTCAATCAAGCATATATGTGTTTTAAGTCTATCAAAAAAAATTTATAGTGATTCAATCATGCATATATGAGTTCAAAGGCTGTCACAAAAATTTCATATCGATTCAATCATGTATATATGTGTTCTAAGGTTGTCAAAAAAAATTCATAGTGATTAAATCATGCATAAATATGTTCCAAGGTGTAAATTTTTTTTTATAGTGATTCAATCATGCATATATGTGTTGCAAGGTGGTAAAAAAAAATTCATTGTGATTGAATCATGCATATATGTTTTCTAATGCTGTCAAAAAAAATATTATAGTGATTCAATCATGCATATATGTGTCCAAAGGTTGTCAAAAAAAAATACATAGTGATTCAATCATGCATATATGTTTTCTAATGCTGTCAAAAAAATTTCAATCATGCATGTATGTGTTCTAAGGCTATCATATTTTTATAGTGATTCAATCATGCATATATGTGTTCTAATGCTATAAAAAAAAATAATAGTGATTCAATCATGCATATATGTGTTCTAAAGCTATCAAAAAAATTTTATAGTGATTCAATCAAGCATATATGTGTTCTAATGCTATCAAAAAAAATTTATAGTGAATCAATCTTGCATATATGTATTCTAATGCTGTCAAAAAAATCCTATAGTGATTCATTCACGCATATATGTGTCCTAAGTTTGTCAAAAAAAAATCATAGTGATTCAATCAAGCTTATATGTGTTCTAAGGCTGTGAAAAAAATTTCATAGTGATTCAATCAAGCATATATATGTTCTTAGGCTGTAAAAAAAAATTGAAGGTGATTCAATCCTGCATATATGAGTTCTAAGGCAGTCAAAAAAAATTAATAGTGACTCAATCATGCATATATGCGTTCTAAGTCTGTCAAAATTTTTTTATAGTGATTCAATCATGCTTATATGTGTTCTAAGGCTGTCAAAAAAAATTTCATAGTGATTCAATCATGCATATATGTGTTCTAATGCTATCAAAAAAATTTAATAGTGATTCAATCATGCATATATGTGTTCTAAGGTGGTAAAAACAAATTCATAGTGATTGAAGCATATATGTGCAATAATGCAGTCAAAAAAATTCCATAGTGATTCAATCATGCATATATGTGTTCTAAGGCTATAAAAAAAAAATCATTGTGATTTAATCATGCATATATTTGTTCTAATGCTGTCAAAATTTTTTATAGTGATTCAATCATGCATATGTCTGTTCTAAGGCTATCAAAAGAATTATATAGTAATTCAATCATGCATATATGTATTCTAAGGCTGTCAAAAAAAACTCATAGTGATTCTATCATGTATATATATGTTCTAATGCTGTAAAAAAAATAGTTAGAGATTCAATAATGCATATATGTGTTCTAAGGCTGTAAAAAAAATTTAAATTTCAATCATGCATATATGTGTTCTAATGCTGTCAATTTTTTTTATAGAGATCCAATCATGCATATATATGTTCTGAGGCTGTCAAAAAAAAATTATAGGGATTTAATCATGAATATGTGTGTTCTAAGGCTGTGAAAAAAATTTCATAGTGATTCAATCATGTATATATTTGTCCTATGGTTGTTCAAAAAATTTTATAGTGATTCATTAATGTATATATGTGTTCTACGGTTGTAAAAAAAATTTAATAGTGATTCAATCATGCATACATATGTTTTAAGGCTATAAAAAAAAATCATAGTGATTCAATCATGCATATATGTGTTCTAAGGCTTTGAAGGCTTTGAAAAAAAGTTCATAGTGATTCCATCATGCATATATGTGTTCTAAGGCTATAAAAAAAAATTCATATTGATTCAATCATGCATATATGCGTTTTATGGCAGTAAAAAGAAAATCATAGTAATTCCATCATGCATATATGTGTTCTACGGCTATCAAAAAAGTTTCATAATTATTCAATCATGCTTAAATATGTTCTAAGGTTGTCAAAAAAATTCATAGTGATTCAATCTTGCATATATTTGTCCTAAGGCTGTCAAAAAAAATTCATAGTGATTTAATCATGCACATATTTATTGTAACGTTGTCAAAAATTATTTATAGTGATTCGATGATGCATATATTTGTTCTAATGCTGTTAAAAAAAATTTATAGTGATTCAATCATGCATATATGTGTTCTATGGCTGCGAAAAAAAATTTATAGTGATTCAATCAAGCATATATGTGTTCTAAGGCTGTCAAAAATTTTTACAATTATTCAACCATGCATATATGTGTTCTAAGGCTGTCAAAAAAATTTCATAGTGATTCAATCTTAAATATATGTGTTGTAAGCCTGCCAAAAAAATTTCATAGTGATTCAATCGTTGATATATGTGTTCTATGGCTGTAAAAAAAAATTCATAGTGATTCAATGATGCATATATGTGTTTTAAGGATGTCACAAAAAATTTGTAGTGATTCAATCAAGCATATCATTGTTCTAATGTTGTCTTAAAAAATTTGTAGTGGAATCATTTATATATGTATTCTAAGACTGTCACAAAAATTTCATAGTGATTTAATCATGTGCTGTCAAAAAAATTTGAAATTCAAGCATACATATATGTGTTCTAAGGCTGTCAAAAAAAATTCATAGTGATTCAATCATGCATATATGTTCTAATGCTGTAAAAAAAAATTCATAAAGACACAATCATTCATATATGTGTTCTAAGGCTATCGAAAAAAATTCATAGTGATTCAATCATGTATATATGTGTTTTAGTGTTGTCAAAAAAAATTAGAGTGATTCAATCATGGATATATGTGCTATGGCTATCAAAAAAATTTTGTAGTTATTCAATCATGCATATATTTTTTCTAAGGCTGTCACAAAAATTTCACAGTGATCATGCATATATGTGTTCTAAGGTTGTCAAAAAAATTTAAAGTTCAATGATGCATATATGTGTTCTAAGGTTGTCAAATTTTTTTATAGAGATTCAATCATGCATATATATGTTCTAAGGATCTAAAAAAAAATTCATAGTGATTCAATCATGCATATAAGTGTTCTAAGGCTTTGAAAAAAATATCATAGTGATTTGATCATGCATATATCTGTCCTATGGTAGTAAAAAAAAATCAGTCCTTCAATAATGCGTATATGTGTTCTACGGTTGTAAAAGAAAAATCATAGTGATTCAATTGTGCATATATGTGTTCTAAGGCTGTCAAAATAAATTCATAGTGATGCAATCATGCATATATGTGTTCTAAGGCTGTCAAAATAAGTTCGTAGTGATTCCATCATGTATATATGTATTGTAAGGCTGTCAAAAAAAATCATAGTGATTCAATCATGCATATATGTGTTCTAAGGCTGTCTAAAAAATTGGATAGTGATTCCATCATGCATATATGTGTTCTAGAGCTGTCAAAACAATTTCAGAATTATTCAATCATGCATATATGTGTTCTAAGGCTGTCAAAATATTTTGATAATTATTCCATCATGCATATATGTGTTCTAACTGTAAACCCCCCAAATTTTCCAAATTTCAAAAATTATCCTTTTGAGCTTGAGTTGCACTTTTTGAGTCATTCAGAAAGGCAATTGGGTCAATTTTTTATCATTTCTCGGATTTACTTCTCTATTAAGGATCTGAAGCTCAATTACGTTTTCTATACCAGTCCCAAACCTGGATCCAAATAAGATATTTGAATCCAATTCTGAGCCAGATTCTTCTATTTTGAATATAAATCTAAAAATTCAAAATCAATATGGTTCAGGTATTTGCTCTATTTGGATCCATTTCTCTCATTTTCTGAGTTCGAGATTCAAAATTCAATTTTTACTCAAAAAACTCAGATCCAGATCCATTTTTAAAATCCATTTTTAAAATCCAAATTTAAAATTTGTTCTTTTATTTCAAAAACTCTTTTTTGCAAAATCCTCAAATTTTAAATTCAATATTTTGTAAAATCTTGCAAAATTCCATCTGGATCTCATTTCTTAAAGCATTTACATTTTTTATTTTATTTTTAAAAAAGAAAAAAAGAAAAAGAAATAGAAAAGAAAAGCAAAATGAAAATGACTTTAGATTAAATAAGAAAAAGGTTTTTTTAGAAAATCTTTACAATTCACCCTGTTTTTAAAATTTTCAAAACTTAGTAAGGGTGCTTTTGAAAATAAAATAACCACCCTCTCCTTTATAAGGAGAGGGAAGGCATCGAATGAGAAAGGATAAAAAAAAAAATCAAAGAGGCTCTCGATCAAAATTTTTGGATATCGATCATTTTTTCCTCCCTTCTTCTCCTTTCTCTCTTCTTCCCTTCTAGATTTTCCCCTTTTCCCTCCTCCTTCGCCTTCCTCTCTTCCTCGGATTCCTTCCTCACCGGTGGAGAAGATCAATCCGGCAATACTGTGCAAGAGCTCTCCTCTCAATCGATCTTCAATCTGGCGAGGAATACAATGGTTGTCAAGCTACGTGAAGGAAACAAATCTCTATGAAAGAAATGAACCTCTAAGAGGCAGAATTGATCGTCTCGATCAGAATTGAAGCAATCGAAGTTCAGGTCGTGTGAAACAACTATTGATCAGCCGATTTTGTTGCTTTTACTGGCAATAGGAGCCATCTGCACATTTCAAAACGTCAAGGTTGGAGGCCATCTCTTCTTAACCAAGTCTTACATGGTGAGTGATCTTCCTGTTTCTCTCATCTCCTCTATCTCTTCTCTTTTTTCTCTTCTCTCTCTTTCTTATTCCATAATTTCTAAAATTTTTGTACTTCATGCATATCATCCTCACATCATCCTCACAGTAGATCATCTTCCCTGCAATCTGCATCTATCACACGAGATCTGCTATGAAATCAGCTAGATCTGCTGAGAAGACTAAGCTTCTGAATCAATTTCATTGAAAATCTCTGCATTCACCATGAAATATTAGTTATTCTGTCAATACACCATGTGATCAGCTGGAAAGTTAATGTGAATTTAATTGTTGCATCTGTCCTCTATGTATATACAATGATTTTCTCATTTCATCATTGCATCCAATATTCAACATAGTATAGCAGTGCATAACTGCGTTTGAGTCAACATTGCATCGGATCTCTTCATCCTGATCACTATATGTGCATGTCATTTTATTTCTTTCATGCCATTGCATTTCGTATATTGCATCAGCATCTACAGTATGTTTTGCTGTTGTGCCTGCATCATCGAATTGCATCGATTCTCTATATGCAATTTCCCGTATTACCTACATTAGCATCGTGTATTTAAGCTTATCGCATATACAATGAAACATTATAGCAAACTCCTTGTTTTTACATCAGATGCTTTGATTTTAGTCTATCAGATTTGCATCAATGACACCTGATTAGCATTAGTATTCATTTAGTGAATACAACTGAAGGATTTGGTTATCCAAAATTTTGTGCATCGCTGGAAGTCTTTCCACACCTGTCGGACTCACTTTAAAGCATTTGCTGAGACATAGATCAGCGGTTGCTTAGCTGAATCAAATTTTTTTTAAAAAAAGGGGGGATATCGATCATTTTTTCCTCCCTTCTCCTTTCTCTCTTCTTCCCTTTTAGATTTTCCCCTTTTCCTTCCTTCTCCTTTGCATTCCTCTCTTCTTCGGATCCCTTCCTCACTGGTGGAGAAGATCAATCCGGCAATACTGTGCGGGAGCTCTCCTCTTAATCGATCTTCAATCTGGTGAGGAATCCAATGGTTGTCAATCTACATGAAGGAAACAAATCTCTATGAAAGAAATGAACCTCTAAGAGGCAGATTTAATCATCTCGATCAGAATTGAAGCAATCGGAGTTCAGGTCATGTGAAACAGCTACTGGTCAGCATATATGTTCTAATGATTCAATCATGCATATATGGGTTCTAATGCTGTCAAAAAAATTTCAATCATGCATATATGTGTTCTAAGGCTATCAAAATTTTATCGTGATTCAATCATGCATATATATGTGTCCAAATCCTGTAAAAAAACATCATAGTGATTCAATCATGCATATATGTGTTCTAAAGCTATCAAAAAAATTTATAGTTATTCAATCAAGCATATATGTGTTCTAATGCTGTCAAAAAAAAATTATAGTGATTCAATCATGCATATATGTATTCTAATGTTGTCAAAAAAAATTTTATAGTGATTCAATCACGCATATATGTGTTCTAGGTTTGTCAAAAAAAATTCATAGTGATTCAATCAAGCATATATGTGTTGTAAGGCTGTGAAAAAAATTTCATAGTAATTCAATCATGCATATATATGTTCTAAGGCTGTCAAAATTTTTTTACAGTGATTCAATCCTACATATATGTGTTCCAAGGCTGTCAAAAAAAATTCATAGTGATTTAATCATGCTTATATGTGTTCTAAGTCTGTCAAAAAAAAATTATAGTGATTCAATCATGCATATATGTGTTCTAAGGCTGTCAAAAAAAAATCATAGTGATTCAATCATGCATATATGTGTTCTAATGCTATCAAAAAAATTTAATAGTGATTCAATCACACATATATGTGTTCTAAGGGGGTCAAAAAAATTTCATAGTGATTCAATCATGCATATATGTGTTCTAATGCGGTCAAAAAAATTCCATAGTGATTCAATCATGCATATATGTGGTCTAAGGTTGTAAAAAAAAATCATAGTGATTTAATCATGCATATATTTGTTTTAAGGCTGTCAAAAAATTTCATAGAGATTCGATCATGTATATATGTGTTCTAAGGCTCTCGAAAGAATTATATAAAAATTCTATATTGCATATATGTCTTCTATGGCTGTAAAAAAAAAATCATAGTGATTTTATCATGTATATATATGTTCTAATGCTGTAAAAAAAATTAGATAGAGATTCAATAATGCATATATGTGTTCTAAGGCCGACAAAAAAATTTAAATTTCAATTATGCATATATGTGTTCCAATGCTGTCAAATTTTTTTATAGAGATCCAATCATGCATATAAATGTTTTGAGGCTGTCAAAAAATTTTATAGGGATTTAATCATGAATATGTGTGTTCTAAAGGCTGTGAAAAAAAATTCATAGTGATTCAATCATGTATATATGTATTCCAATGCTGTCAAAAAAATTTGATAGAGATTCAATCATGCATATACGTTTTCTAAGACCATTTAAAAATTTTCATAGTGATTCAATCACGCATATAAGTTTTCTAATGCAGTCAAAAAATTTTTATAGCAATTCAATCATACATATATGTGTTCTAAGGATGTCACAAAAACATCATTGTGATTTAAACATTCATATATGTCTATTAATGCTGTCAAAAATATTTCAAATTCAATCAAGCTTATATGTGTTCTAAGGATGTCAAAAAAATTTGATAGTGACTCAATCAAGCATATATGTGTTCAAATGATGTCGAATTTTTTTTTATAGAGATACAACCATGCATATATGTGTTCTAAGGCGGTCAAAAGATTTTTATAGTGATTCAATCATGCAAATATGTTTTCTAATGTTATAAATAAAGTTTGATAGTGATTCAATCATGTATACATGTGTTCTAAGGCTGTAAAAAAATTTGTAGCAATTTAATCATGCATATATGTGTTCTAAGGCCGTCACAAAAACTTCATAGCGATCATGCATATATGTGTTCTAAGGCCTTCAAAAAAAATTAAAATTCAATCATGCATATATGTGTTCTAATGCAGTCAAATTTTTTTTATAGATATTCAATCATGCATATATATGTTCTAAGGCTGTCAAGACAATTTCATGGTGATTCAATCATGCATATATGTGTTGTAAGGTTGTAAAAAAAAATCGTAGTGATTCAATCATGCATATATTTGTCATATGCTTGTCAAAAAAATTTCATAGTGATTCAATAATGCATATATGTGTTCTATGGTTGTAAAAAAAATTCATACTGATTCAATCATGCATATATGTGTTCTAAGGTTGTCAAAAAAATTTGATAGTGATTCAATCATGCATATGTGTGTTCTAAGGCTATCAAAAAAGTTTATAGTGATTCAATCATGCATATGTGTGTTCTAATGTTGTCTAATTTTTTTATAGAGATTCAATGATGCATATACGTGTTATAAGGCTATCACAAAAATTTCATAGTTATCATGCATATATGTGTTCTAAGGCTGTCAAAAAAATTTAAAATTCAATCATGCATATATGTATTCTAAGGGTGTCAATTTTTTTTATAGAGATTCAATCATGCATATATTTGTTCTAAGGCTCTCAAAAAAATTGATTAGTGATTCAATCATGCATATATGTGTACTAAGGTTGTAAAAAAAAATTATAGTGATTCAATCATACATATATCTGTCCTATGGTTGTAAAAAAAAAATCATAGTGATTTATTAATGCATATATGCATTTTACAGTTGTAAAAAAAAATTCATAGTGATTCAATCATGTGTATATGTATTCTAAGGCTGTAAAATTGTTTTTATAGTGAGTCAATCATGCATATATGTTTTCTAAGGTTATCAAAAAAAGGTCATAGTGATTCCATCACGCATATATGTGTTCTAAGGCTGTCAAAAAAATTTCATACTGATTCAATTATGCATATATGCGTTCTAAAGCTGTCAAAATTTTTTTATAGTGATTCCATCATGCATATATGTGTTCTAAGGCTGTAAAAAAAAAATCAGAATTATTCAATCATGCATATAGGTGTTCTAAGGCTGTAAAAAAAAAAACATAGTGATTCAATAATGCATATATGTGTTATAAGGCTCTAAAAAAACATTTCAGAATACTTCAATCATGCATATATGTGTTCTAAGGCTCTCAAAAAACTTATCTAGTGATTCACTCATGCATATATGTGTTCTAAAGCCATAAAAACATTTCATGGTGATTCAATCATGTATATATGTGTTCTAATGTTGTCAAAAAAATTTGATAGAGATTTAATCATGCATATATGTGTTCTAAGGCCATAAAAAAAATTCATAGTGATTCAATCACACATATATGTGTTCTAATGCTATAAAAAAAATTTATAGTCTTTCAATCAAGCATATATGTGTTCTAAACCTGTCACAAAAATGTCATTGTGATTTAATCATGCATATATGTGTTCTAACGCTGTCAAAAATATTTCAAATTCAATCATGCTTATATGTGTTCTAAGGCTGTCAAAAAAAATTCATAGTGGTTCAATCATGCAAATTGTCTTCTAAGGCTATCAAAAAAAATTCAAAATTCTTCAGTCTTGCATATAAGTCTTCTAAGGTTGTCAAAAAAATTATCTAGTGATTCACTCATGCAAATATTTGTTCTAAGGCCATCAATTTTTTTTTATAGTGATTCAATCATGTAATGTTGAGAAACTCGGTTTTGATGTCACATAATATGATACACTGTCTCATTTGATTTTATATGATATGATAATATGTTCTCTTGAAATAATGT
Organism: Nuphar pumila; assembly: GCF_984573655.1. Classification (NCBI taxonomy): domain Eukaryota; kingdom Viridiplantae; phylum Streptophyta; class Magnoliopsida; order Nymphaeales; family Nymphaeaceae; genus Nuphar; species Nuphar pumila. Next base: position 72,008,128 of record NC_143252.1, on the reverse strand, counting down.
TATATTATGACTGAATATGTTTTTCCATAAATCTAACGAGTATTTGATGCAAGGATATCTCACCCAATAAGGATGGAGACTTCCTGTTCAAGTACAACTATGGTGCAATCATACTCCTTGAAGAAAAAGCTTGATGAGCCATGCTTTCCTACAGTTCAAATGAAGAGATCGGCTACCTCAAGATGAAGATTTTTTTTCTTCTTTAGAGTCATATGTAACAGAACCTTCAGGAACTTGCATATTGCATATTACATACTCATTCATAAACACTATATCATAAAAGTATACGATAGTTTCAAAAAGACTCCTTTTTGAAAACCAATAAGTGTACCTTCTTACAACCTTTTATGAAAAAGATATTTTGTCATATAATAATTGTACCTTCTTACAACCTTTTATGAAAAAGACATTTTATCATTGTACCTTACACTATGTACAAGACAACATGAAAAAAAAAGGAATGTAGGAAAAAGACAAAAACATAAAATCGGCTACATATGAAAAACAAATAAAATATGTTTTTGAAAAGACTTTAGTTATCTTCTTTAAAGAAATATTTTTTAAGAAGAAGACAAAAACATAAAATCGACTACATAAGAAAAAAAAATAAAATATGTTTTTAAAAGGACTCTAGTTACCTTTTTTCATAACCATAGAATGTCGACTTACTTGAAGTCATCATTCTCTCTACAAAGCATTAAATGCCTTCTGTAACAAATCCTTGTTAAATATCCTTCCCAAAGAATGTCGACCTTCTTTTTGGTCCTCATTCTCTCTAGAGATTTTGAAATACACTACATAAAGAATACACTTGACATGATTATGTACAAATAAATATCTCAAAGCACTCATAGTACTTACACTCATTTAAAGTAAAGAAGTACTAATGTACCTCAAATCATTAATTAGAATAAAGACAAAACTACAACCCAACATTCAAATGTACTATTGTAAGAAATAGACTTTTTACATAAAATATGTATTACCTGAAAATATTACAATGACTAGTGTACCCTCTATTTCACCTTTATGGAAAAAGGCATTCTCGAACTTCTCTAAAAGATGTTTTTGAAATGACCTAACATTTCACATTTCAAAAAGTTACAATTCCAAAATGTAACGACTACTTTTTATAAGCTATATAAACACACACACATAAACTATTCAAACAAGAGGAATGAAATAGACGTGTGAGCTTACAAAGAGAAAAATTTCTATTCGTGATTTGAAAAGAGAGCCTTGAAAAAGAAAGAGAAAAAGAAAAAGGAAGAAAAGAGAAAAAGTCAAGTCCAGCTCTTTGACAAAGAGTATCCTCTGAGTGACAAACAGAACATTCTTAGAATCCTTCATTCGTGCATTCATATCATTCTGAAGGTTCTATAGGAAGTATTGTAACTCTGTTATTCACTGTATTCCTTCTTTGTTTAAAGAAGTAGACCTCTGTGAAAGAGGGTGTTGCCCTTCTCTGTTGAGAGAAGAAGACCTCTTGGGAAGAGGGTGTGCCCCTTCTCTGTTGAGAGAAGAAGACCGCTTGGGAAGAGGGTGTTGTACTATTTATCTGGTAACTCGGATGTTATAGTGGAATCTCAAGTGGTTTGCTTGGGGACTTGATGTAGGTCTGGATATTGACCGAACCAGTATAACTTCTGTGTTTTATGTTTTGTGCCTTATTGCTTAGTTTTTTTATTTTATCGATCATAATCATATTTCACTACTCACCCCCCCTCTAGTGGAATTTCATATATGTGTTCTAATGTTGTCGAAAAAAATTGATAGAGATTTAATCATGATTATATGTGTTCTAAGGCCATCAATTTTTTTTTATAGTGAGTCAATCACGCATATATGTGTTCTAGTGCTGTAAAAAAAAATTTATAGTCATTCGAACTTGCATATATGTGTTCTAAAGCTGTAACAAAAATGTCATAGTGATTTAATCCTGCATATATGTGTTCTAATGTTGTCAAAAATATTTCAAATTCAATCATACTTATATGTCTTCTAAGGCTGTCAAAAAAATTTCATAGTGATTCACTCATCCAAATATGTGTTCTAATGCTGTCAAAAGTTTTTTATAGAGATACAATGATTCATATATGTGTTGTAAGGAGGTCAAAAAATATTTATAGTAATTCAATCATGCATTCATGTGTTCTAATGCTGTCAAAAAAATTTGATAGTGATTCAATCATGTATATATGTGTTCCAAAGCTGTAAAAAAAAATTTGTAGTGATTCAATCATGCATATATGTGTTGTAAGGCTGTCACAAAAATTTCATTGTGATCATGCAGATATGTCTTCTAGGGTTGTCAAAAAAATTTAAAATTCATTCATCATATATATGTTCTGATGCTGTCAATTTTTTTTATCGAGATTCAATCAAGCATATATATGTTCTAAGGCTGTCAAAATAATTTCATAGTGATTCAATCATGCATATATGTGTTGTAAGGTTGTGAAAAAAAAATTGTAGGGATTTAATCATTCATATATATGTCCTATGGTTGTAAAAAAAAAATCCTAGCAAATCAATAATGCATATATGTATTTTAGAGTTATAAAAAAATATCCTAGTGATTCAGTCATGCATATATGTGTTCTAAGGCTGTAAAAAAAAATTCATAGTGATTCAATCATGCATATGTTTGTTCAAAGGCTATCAAAAAAGTTCATTGTGATTCAATCATGCATATATGTGTTCTAGTGCTGTCAATTTTGTTTTACAGAGATTCAATCATGTGTATATGAGTTCTAAGGTTGTCAAAAGAATTTCATAGTGATTCAATCATGCATATAGGTGTTCTAAGGCTATCTAAAAAATTTGATAGTGAATCAATCATGCATATATATGTTCTAAACTGTCAAAAAAAAATCATAGTGATTCAATCATGCATATTTGTGTTCTAATGCTGTAAAAAAAAATTCATAGTGACTCAGTCATACATATATGTGTTCTAAGGCGGTAAAAAAAAATCATAGAGATTGAATCATGCATATATGTGTTCTAATGTTGTCAAAAAAATTTCATAGTGATTCAATCATGTATATATGTGTTCCAAAGCTGTCAAAATTTTTTTGTAGTGATTCAATCATGCATATATGTGTTGTAAGGGTGTCACAAAAATTTCATTGTGATCATGCAGATATGTATTCTAGGGTTGTCAAAAAAATTTAACATTCATTCATGCATATATATGTTCTGATGCTGTCAATTTTTTTTTATCGAGATTCAATCAAGCATATATATGTTCTAAGGCTGTCAAAATAATTTCATAGTGATTCAATCATGCATATATGTGTTGTAAGGTTGTGAAAAAAAAATTATAGGGATTTAATCATGCATATATATGTCCTATGGTTGTCAAAAAAAAAATCATAATAATTCAATAATGCATATATGTATTTTAGGGTTATAAAAAAATATCCTAGTGATTCAGTCATGCATATATGTGTTCTAAGGCTGTCAAAAAAAAATTCATAGTGATTCAATCATGCATATGTTTGTTCAAAGGCTATCAAAAAAGTTCATTGTGATTCAATCATGCATATATGTGTTCTAGTGTTGTCAATTTTGTTTTATAGAGATTCAATCATGCGTATATGAGTTCTAAGGCGGTCAAAAAAAATTCATAGTAACTCAATCATGCATATATGTGTTCTAAGGCTGTCTAAAAAATTTGATAGTGAATCAATCATGCATATATATGTTCTAAACTGTCAAAAAAAAATTCATAGTGATTCAATCAAGCATATTTGTGTTCTAATGCTGTAAAAAAAAATTAATAGTGATTCAATCATGCATATATGTGTTCTAAGGCGGTAAAAAAAAATCATAGAGATTGAATCATGCATATATGTGTTCTAATTTTGTAAAAAAAAAATCATTGTGATTCAATCATGCATATATGTGTTCTACGGCTGTAAAAAAAAATCATAGTGACTCAATCATGCATATATGTGTTTTAAGGGTGTCAAAAAATCTCAAAGTGATTCAATCATGCATATATGTGTTCTAAGGCAGTCAAAAAAATCTCAAAGTGATTTAATCATGCGTCTATGTGTTCTAAAGCAGTCAAAATTTTTTCGTAATGATTCAATCTAGTATATATGTATTCTAAGGCTGTCAAAAAATATATATAGTGATTCAATCATGCATATATTTGTTCTAAGGCTGTCAAAAAATATTCATAGTGATTCAATCATGTATATATGTGTTCTAATGCTGTCAAAAAAAATTGATAGAGATTCAATCATGCATACATATGTTCTAAGGCCGTCAAAAAATTTTCATAGTGATTCAATCATGAACATATGTGTTCTAATGCTGTCAAAAAATTTCGTAGTGATTCAATCATGCATATATGTGTTCTAAGACTGTCAAAAAAAATTCATAGTGATTTAATCATTCATATATATGTGTTCTAAGGCTTTAAAAAAAAAATCAAATTCAATCACGCATATATGTGTTATAAGGCTGTGAAAAAACTTGCATAGTGATTCAATCATTCATATATCTGTTCTAATGCTGTCAAAAAAATTTCATAGTGATACAATTTTGAATATATGTGTTCTAAGGCTGTCAAAAAAAATCATAGAGATTCAATCATGCATATATGTGTTTTAAGGCTATCAAAAAAAATTCAGAATTCTTCAATCATGCATATATGTGTTCTAAGGCTATCAAAAAAATTATCTAGTGATTCACTCATGCATATGTGTGTTCTAAGGCCATAAAAAAAAATTCATAGTGATTCAATCTTGTATATATAAGTTCTAATGTTGTCAAAAAAAATTTATAGAGATTTAATCAAGCAAATATGTGTTCTAAGGCCATCAAAAAAAAATTATAGTGATTCAATCACGCATATATGTGTTCTAATGCTGTCAAAAAAAATTTAGTCATTTAATCATGAATATATGTGTTCTAAAGTTGTCACAAAAATGTCATAGTGGTTTAATCATGCATATATGTGTTCTAATGCTGTCAAAAATATTTCAAATTCAATCATGCTTATATATCTTCTAAGGCTATCAAAAAATTTTCATAGTGATTCAATCATGCAAATATGTGTTCTAATGCTGTCAATATTTTTTAATAGAGATACAATCATCCATATATGTGTTCTAAGGTGAACAAAAAATATTTATAGTAATTCAATCATGCATATATGTTTTCTAAAGCTGTCAAAAAAATTTGATAGTGATTCAATCATGTATGTATGTGTTCTAAGGCTGTCAAAGAACTTTTGTAGCAATTTAATCCTGCATAGATGTGTTGTAAGGCTGTCACAAAAAAATTATAGTGATCATGCATAATGTATTCTAAGGCTTTCAAAAAACTTTAAAATTGAATCATGCATATGTGTTCTAATGATGTCAATTTTTTTTTATAGAGATTCAATCGTGCATATATATGTTTTAAGGCTGTCAAAACAATTTCATAATGATTCAATCAAGCATATATGTGTTGTAAGGTTGTGCAAAAAATTTTGTAGTGATTGAATCCTGCATATATCTGTCCTATGGTTGTAAAAAAGATTACATAGTAATTCTATAATGCATATATGTATTCTACAGTTATAAAAAAAATTCATAGTGATTCAATCATGCATATATGTGTTCTAAGGCAGTCAAAAAAATTTCATAGCAATTCAATCATGCATATGTGTGTTCTAAGGCTATCAAAAAAGTTCATAGGGATTAAATCATCCATATATGTGTTGGAATGTTGTTGAATTGTTTTTATAGAGATTCAATTATGCGTATGAGTTCTAAGGCTGTTAAAAAAAATTTATAATGATTCAATCATGCATATATGTGTTTTAAAGCTGTCTAAAAAATTTAATAGTGATTCAATCATGCATATATCTGTTCTAATCTGTGAAATAAAATTCATAGTGATTCAATCATGCATATTTGTCTTCTAATGTTGTCAAAAACATTTCATAGTGATTCAATCATGCATATATGTCTTCTAAGGCGGTCAAAAAAAATTTGTAGTGATTGAATCATTCATATATGAGTTCTAAGGCTGTCAAAAAAATTTCATTGCGATTCAATAATGCGTATATGTATTCTAAGGCCGTAAAAAAAAGTAATAGTGATTTAGTCATGCATATTTATGTTCTAAGGTTGTCAAAAATAATTTCATAATCATTCAATCTTGTATATATTAGTTCTAAGGCTGTAAAAAAAACTATATAGTGATTCAATAATGCATATATTTGTACTAAGGCTGTAAAAAAAAATTCACCTTGATTCAATCATGTATATATGTGTTCTAAGACTGTCAAAAAAATTTCATAGTGATTTTATCATTCATATATGTGTTCTAAGGCTGTCAAAAAAAATTCAAATTCGATCATGCATATATGTCATATAAGGCTGTCAAAAAAACTTCATAGTGATTCATTCATGCATATATAGTTTCTAATGCTGTAAAAAAAATATTATAGAGATACAATCATGCATATATGTGTTTTAAAGCCGTCAAAAAATATTCAAACTCACTCAATCATGTATATGTGTTCTAATGTTGTCAAAAAAATTTGATAGCGATTTAATCATGCATATATGTGTTAAAAGGCTATCAAAAAAATTTCATTGTGATTCAATCAAGCATATATGTGTTCTAATGCTGTCAAAAAAAAATTATAGTCATTCAATCATGCATATATGTGTTCTAAAGATGTCACAAAAAAGTCATAGTGATTTAATCATGCATATATGACTTCTAACGTTGTGAAAAATATTTCAAATTCAATAATGGTTATATTTGTTCTAAGGTTGTCAAAAAAAATTTATAGTGATTCATTAATGCAAATATCTGTTCTAAGGCTGTCAAAAAAAATTTATAATTCTTCTATCATGCGTATATGTGTTCTAAGGCTGTCAAAAAAATTATCTAGTGATTCACACATGCATATATGTGCTCTAAGGCCAGCAAAAATTTTTATAGTGATTCAATCATGTATATATGTGTTCTAATGCTATCAAAAAAAATTGATAGAGATTTAATCAAACGTATATTTGTTCTTGCATATATTTGTTCTAATGCTATCAAAAAATTTTATAGTGATTTAACCTTGCATATATTTGTTCTAATGCTATAAAAAAAAAATTATAGTCGTTCAATCATGCATATATGTGTTCTAAAGCTGTCATAAAAATGTCATAGTGATTTATTCATGCATATATGTGTTCTAATGCTGTCAAAAATATTTCAAATTCAATCCATCTTATATGTCCTCTAAGGCTGTCAAAAAAATTCATAGTGATTCAATCATGCAAATATGTGTTTTAATGCTATCAAATTTTTTTTATAGAGATAAAATAATGCATACATGTGTTCTAAGGCGGTCAAAAAAATTTTATAGTAATTCAATCATACATATATGTGTTCTAATGCTGTAAAAAAAGTTTGATAGTGATTCAATCATGTATATATATGTGTTCTAAGGCTGTCAAAATTTTTTTGTAGTGATTCAATCATGCATATATGTGTTGTAAGGCTGTGAAAAAAATTTCGTAGTGATTCAATCATGCATATATTTGTCCTATGGTTGTCAAAAAAATTACATAGTAATTCTATAATGCATATATGTATTCTACAGTTATAAAAAAAAATCATAGTGATTCAGTCATGCATATATGTGTTCTAAGGCAGTCAAAAAAATTTCATAGTGATTCAATCATGCATATGTGTGTTCTAAGGCTACCAAAAATGTTCATAGCGATTAAATCATGCAAATATGTGTTCGAATGTTGTTGAATTGTTTTTATGGAGATTCAATCATGCGTATATGAGTTCTAAGGCTGTTAAAAAAAAATTATAGTGATTCAATCATGCATATATGTGTTTTAAATCTGTCTAAAAAATTTGATAGTGATTCAATCATGCATATATGTGTTATAAACTGTCAAAAAAAATCATAGTGATTCAGTCATGCATATTTGTGTTCTAATGCTGTGAAAAACATTTCATAGTGATTCAATCATGCATATATGTCTTCTAAGGCGGTCAAAAAAATTCATAGTGATTCAATAATGCATATATGTGTTCTAAGGCAGTAAAAAAAAATCATAGTGATTGAATTATGCATATATGTGTTCTATTTCTGTCCAAAAAATTTCATTGCGATTCAATCATGCATATATGTGTTCCAAGGCAGTAAAAAAAAAATTATAGTGATTTAATCATGCATATATATGTTCTAAGGTTGTCAAAATAATTATATAATGATTCAATTTTGTATATTTGTGTTCTAAGCCTGTCAAAAAATATATAGTGATTTAATCATGCATATATTTGTTATAAGGCAGTAAAAAAAAATCCATAGTGATTCAATCATGTATATATTTGTTCTAATGTTGTCAAAAAAATTTGATAGAGATTCAATCAAGCATATATATGTTCTAAGGCCATCAAACAAATTTCATAGTGATTCAATCATGCATATATGTGTTCTAATGTTGTAAAAAAAAAATTGTAGTGATTCATTCCTTCATATATGCATTCTAAGACTGTAAAAAAAAATCATAGTGATTTAATCATGCATGTGTGTTCTAAGGCTGTCAAAAAAAATTAAAATCCAGTCACGCATATATGTGTAATAAGGCTGTCAAAAAAATTTCATAGTGATTCAATCATGCATATATGTGTTCTAATGCTGTCAAAAAAAATTCATAGTCATTCAATTATGCATATATGTGTTCTAAGGCTGTAAGAAAAATTCATAGTGATTTAATCATGCATATATGTGTTCAAAGGCTGTCATAAAAATGTCATAGTGATTTAATCAAGCATATATGTGTTCTAAGTCTTTCAAAAAAAATTTATAGTGACTCAATCATGCATATATGAGTTCAAGGGCTGTCACAAAAATTTCATATCGATTCAATCATGCATATATGTGTTCTAAGGTTGTCAAAAAAAATCATAGTGATTGAATCATGCATAAATATGTTCCAAGGTGTCAAAATTTTTTTATAGTGATTCAATCACTCATATATGTGTTGTAAGGTGGTAAAAAAAAATTCATTGTGATTGAATCATGCATATATGTTTTCTAATGCTGTCAAAAAAAATATTATAGTGATTCAATCATGCATATATGTGTCCTAAGGTTGTAAAAAAAAATACATAGTGATTCAATCATGCATATATGTTTTCTAATGCTGTAAAAAAAAATTCGATCATGCATGTATGTGTTCTAAGGCTATCATATTTTTATAGTGATTAAATCATGCATATATGTCTTCTAATGCTATAAAAAAAAATCATTATGATTCAATCATGGATATATGTGTTCTAAAGCTATCAAAAAAAATTTATAGTGATTCAATCAAGCATATATGTGTTCTAATGCTGTCGAAAAAAATTTATAGTGATTCAATCTTGCATATATATATATATTGTAATGATGTCAACAAAAATTTATAGTGATTCATTCACGCATATATGTGTCCTAAGTTTGTCAAAAAAAAAATCATAGTGATTCAATCAAGCATATATGTGTTCTAAGGCTGTGAAAAAAATTTCATAGTGATTCAATCATGCATATATATGTTCTAAAGCTGTCAAAAAAATTTCAAGGTGATTCAATCCTGCATATATGTGTTCTAAGGCAGTCAAAAAAATTTCATAGTGATTCAATCATGCATATATGTGTTCTAAGGCTGTCAAATTTTTTTTATAGTGATTCAATCATGGTCATATGTGTTCTAAGGCTATCAAAAAAATTTACATAGTGATTCAATCATGCATATATGTGTTCTAATGCTGTCAAAAAAATTTAATAGTGATTCAGTCATGCATATATGTGTTCTATGAGGGTCGAAAAAATTTCATAGTGATTGAAGCATATATGTACAATAATGCAGTCAAAAAAATTCCATAGTGATTCAATCATGCATATATGTGTTCTAAGGCTGTAAAAAAAAATCATTGTGAATTAATCATGCATATATTTGTTCTAATGCTGTCAAAAAATGTCATAGTGATTCAATCATGCATATGTCTGTTCTAAGGCTATCAAAAGAATTATATAGTAATTCAATCATGCATATATGTGTTCTAAGGCTGTAAAAAAAAATCATAGTGATTCTATCATGTATATATATGTAAAAAAAAATGTTTGAGATTCAATAATGCATATATGTGTTCTAAGGCTGTCAAAAAAATTTAAATTTCAATCATGCATATATGTGTTCTAATGCTGTCAAATTTTTTTATAGAGATCCAATCATGCATATATATGTTCTGAGGCTGTCAAAAAAAAATTATAGGGATTTAATCATGAATATGTGTGTTCTAAGGCTGTGAAAAAAATTTCATAGTGATTCAATCATGTATATATTTGTCCTATGGTTGTTCAAAAAATTTTATAGTGATTCATTAATGTATATATGTGTTCTACGGTTGTAAAAAAAATTTAATAGTGATTCAATCATGCATACATATGTTTTAAGGCTATAAAAAAAAATCATAGTGATTCAATCATGCATATATGTGTTCTAAGGCTTTGAAGGCTTTGAAAAAAAGTTCATAGTGATTCCATCATGCATATATGTGTTCTAAGGCTATAAAAAAAAATTCATATTGATTCAATCATGCATATATGCGTTTTATGGCAGTAAAAAGAAAATCATAGTAATTCCATCATGCATATATGTGTTCTACGGCTATCAAAAAAGTTTCATAATTATTCAATCATGCTTAAATATGTTCTAAGGTTGTCAAAAAAATTCATAGTGATTCAATCTTGCATATATTTGTCCTAAGGCTGTCAAAAAAAATTCATAGTGATTTAATCATGCACATATTTATTGTAACGTTGTCAAAAATTATTTATAGTGATTCGATGATGCATATATTTGTTCTAATGCTGTTAAAAAAAATTTATAGTGATTCAATCATGCATATATGTGTTCTATGGCTGCGAAAAAAAATTTATAGTGATTCAATCAAGCATATATGTGTTCTAAGGCTGTCAAAAATTTTTACAATTATTCAACCATGCATATATGTGTTCTAAGGCTGTCAAAAAAATTTCATAGTGATTCAATCTTAAATATATGTGTTGTAAGCCTGCCAAAAAAATTTCATAGTGATTCAATCGTTGATATATGTGTTCTATGGCTGTAAAAAAAAATTCATAGTGATTCAATGATGCATATATGTGTTTTAAGGATGTCACAAAAAATTTGTAGTGATTCAATCAAGCATATCATTGTTCTAATGTTGTCTTAAAAAATTTGTAGTGGAATCATTTATATATGTATTCTAAGACTGTCACAAAAATTTCATAGTGATTTAATCATGTGCTGTCAAAAAATTTTGAAATTAATAGTGATTTAGTCATGCATACATATGTTCTAAGGCTATAAAAAAAAATCATAGTGATTCAATCATGCATATATGTGTTCTAAGGCTTTGAAAAAAAGTTCATAGTGATTCCATTATGCATATATGTGTTCTAAGGCTATAAAAAAAATCATATTGATTCAATCATGCATATATGTGTTTTATGGCAGTAAAAAGAAAATCATAGTGATTCCATCATGCATATATGTGTTCTAAGGCTATCAAAAAAGTTTCATAATTATTCAATCATGCTTAAATATGTTCTAAGGCTGTCAAAAAAATTCATAGTGATTCAATCTTGCATATGTTTGTCCTAAGGCGGTAAAAAAAAATTCATAGTGATTCAATCATGCACATATTTATTGTAACGTTGTCAAAAATTATTTATAGTGATTCGATGATGCATATATTTGTTCTAATGCTGTTAAAAAAAATTTGTAGTGATTCAATCATGCATATATGTGTTCTATGGCTTTGAAAAAAAAATTATAGTGATTCAATCAAGCATATATGTGTTCTAAGGCTGTCAAAAAATTTTAGAATTATTCAACCATGCATATATGTGTTCTAAGGTTGTCAAAAAAAATTCATAGTGATTCAATCTTGCATATATGTGTTGTAAGCTTGCCAAAAAAATTTCATAGTGATTCAATCGTTGATATATGTGTTCTATGGCTGTCAAAAAAAAATCATAGTGATTCGATGATGCATATATGTGTTTTAAAGCTGTCACAAAAAATTTGTAGTGATTCAATCAAGCATATCATTGTTCTAATGTTGTCATAAAAAAATTGTAGTGGAATCATTTATATATGTATTCTAAGACTGTCACAAAAATTTCATAGTGATTTAATCATGTGCTGTCAAAAAAATTTGAAATTCAATTTTGCATATTTGTGTTCTAAGGGTGTCAAAAAAATTTCATAGCGATTCAATCATGCATATATGTTCTAATGCTGTCAAAAAAAATTCATAGAGACACAATCATTCATATATGTGTTCTAAGGCTATCAAAAAATTTTCATAGTGATTCAATCTTGCATATATGTGTTTTAGTGCTGTCAAAAAAATTTAGAGTGATTCAATCATGGATATATGTGTTCTATGGCTTTCAAAAAAAAATTGTAGTTATTCAATCATGCATATATTTTTTCTAAGGCTGTCACAAAAATTTCACAGTGGTCATGCATATATGTGTTCTAAGGTTGTCGAATTTTTTTTATAGAGATTCAATCATGCATATATATGTTCTAAGGCTCTCAAAAAAAATTCATAGTGATTCAATCATGCATATATGTGTTCTAAGGCTTTGAAAAAAATATCATAGTGATTTGATCATGCATATATCTGTCCTATAGTAGTAAAAAAAAATCAGTCCTTCAATAATGCGTATATGTGTTCTACGGTTTTAAAAGAAAAATCATAGTGATTCAATTGTGCATATATGTGTTCTAAGGCTGTCAAAATAAATTCATAGTGATGCAATCATGCATATATGTGTTCTAAGGCTATCAAAATAAGTTCGTAGTGATTCCATCATGTATATATGTATTGTAAGGCTGTCAAAAAAAATCATAGTGATTCAATCATGCATATATGTGTTCTAAGGCTGTCTAAAAAATTGGATAGTGATTCCATCATGCATATATGTGTTCTAGAGCTGTCAAAACAATTTCAGAATTATTCAATCATGCATATATGTGTTCTAAGGCTGTCAAAATATTTTGATAATTATTCCATCATGCATATATGTGTTCTAACTGTAAACCCCCCAAATTTTCCAAATTTCAAAAATTATCCTTTTGAGCTTGAGTTGCACTTTTTGAGTCATTCAGAAAGGCAATTGGGTCAATTTTTTATCATTTCTCGGATTTACTTCTCTATTAAGGATCTGAAGCTCAATTTCGTTTTCTATACCAGTCCCAAACCTGGATCCAAATAAGATATTTGAATCCAATTCTGAGCCAGATTCTTCTATTTTGAATATAAATCTAAAAATTCAAAATCAATATGGTTCAGGTATTTGCTCTATTTGGATCCATTTCTCTCATTTTCTGAGTTCGAGATCCAAAATTCAATTTTTACTCAAAAAGCTCAGATCCAGATCCATTTTTAAAATCCAAATTTAAAATTTGTTCTTTTATTTCAAAAACTCTTTTTTGCAAAATCCTCAAATTCTAAATTCAATATTTTGTAAAATCTTGCAAAATTCCATCTGGATCTCATTTCTTAAAGCATTTACATTTTAGATTTTATTTCTAAAAAAGAAAAAAAGAAAAAGAAAAGAAAAGAAAAATGAAAATGACTTTAGATTAAATAAGAAAAAGGTTTTTTTAGAAAGTCTTTACAATTCACCCTGTTTTTAAAATTTTCAAAACTTAGTAAGGGTGCTTTTGAAAATAAAATAACCACCCTCTCCTTATAAAGGAGAGGGAAGGCATCGAATGAGAAAGGATCAAAAAAAAAATTCAAAGAGGCTCTCGATCAAAATTTAAAAAAAAAAGGGGGGGATATCGATCATTTTTTCCTCCCTTCTTCTCCTTTCTCTCTTCTTCCCTTCTAGACTTTCCCCTTTTCCCTCCTTCTCCTTCGCCTTCCTCTCTTCCTCGGATCCCTTCCTCACCGGTGGAGAAGATAAATCCGGCAATACTGTGCAAGAGCTCTACTCTCAATCGATCTTCAATCTGGCGAGGAATCCAATGGTTGTCAAGCTACGTGAAGGAAACAAATCTCTATGAAAGAAATGAACCTCTAAGAGGCAAAATTGATTATCTCGATCAAAATTGAAGCAATCGAAGTTCAGGTCGTGTGAAACAGCTACTGATAAGCCGATTGTGTTGCTTTTACTGGCAATAGGAGCCATCTGCACATTTCAAAGTGTGAAGGTTGGAGGCCATCTCTTCTTAACCAAGTCTTACACGGTGAGTGATCTTCCTCTTTCTCTCATCTCCACTATCTCTTATCTTTTTTCTCTTCTCTTTCTTTCTTATTCCATAATTTCTAAAAAATTTGTACTTCATGCATATCATCCTCACAGTAGATCATCTTCCCTGCAATCTGCATATAGTAGCATCATAATTTCTTTTACATCTTCATCCAACAGGTTGCATCCTATTTTGAATTCATCGCTTGTTGCATATTAGCATCTGAACATTGCATCCTGCATTGTTATTAGCATCCTGCATTGCATTAGTTACATTAGCAAAGGTTTTACATTGCTAATAGCATCCTGTTTTGACATTGCGTTTTCTGTGAATGCATTGCATAATCTACTCACATTTCACCGTGAATCCAATGTAATTCACAATGAGATCTGTTGTAATTTCCTTGTGTGTTCAGTCCTTTGTGAAATCAGACAAATTCTGCATCTATCACACGAGATCTGTTGTGAAATCAGCTAGATCTGTTGAGAAGACTAAGCTTCTGAATCAATTTCATTGAAAATCTCTGCATTCACCATGAAATATTAGTTATTCTGTCAATACACCATGTGATCAGCTGGAAAGTTAATGTGAATTTAATTGTTGCATCTATCCTTTATGTATATACAATGATTTTCTCATTTCATCGTTGCATCCAATATTCAACATAGTATAGCAGTGCATAACTGCGTTTGAGTCAACATTGCATCGGATCTCTTCATCCTGATCACTGTATGTGCATGTCATTTTATTTCTTTCATGCCATTGCATTTCGTATATTGCATCAGCATCTACAGTATGTTTTGCTGTTGTGCCTGCATCATCGAATTGCATCGATTCTCTATATGCAATTTCCCGTATTACCTACATTAGCATCGTGTATTTAAGCTTATCGCATATACAATGAAACATTATAGCAAACTCCTTGTTTTTACATCAGATGCTTTGATTTTAGTCTATCAGATTTGCATCAATGACACCTGATTAGCATTAGTATTCATTTAGTGAATACAGCTGAAGGATTTGGTTATCCAAAATTTTGTGCATCGCTGGAAGTCTTTCCACACCTGTCGGACTCACTTTAAAGCATTTGCTGAGACATAGATCAGCGGTTGCTTAGCTGAATCTTAGATATCAGTTCGACAACAACATTTTTGCCGACACTTTAAGTGTAGATTTTCCTGGAATCTGTTCATACAACAAATAGAGTTCACGGTTATTCAGTTTTTAGCATTCATGTAAGGGGGAAAACAGGAGTTCTAGTGTAGCAGCAGTTTTGAATTGCATTATTCATTTTTTAGCAGCTAGTTAAGCAACCTTTGATCCCATTAGTATCTATTTTGATTTAGCATTTTGATTTGCATCTGTTAGTAATTTGTTACATCAGTCCTCTGTGCTGCATACGAGTATTTCCATTTAGTCATTTCCACACCTTTTGCACGCATATCTCAATCTCAAATTCATGTTTGCAATGTGTAGTTCGGGTTTTACAGAGGGTTTAATCTTCTATTTTCACTTTTCACCTTATCTTGCATATCAAACTGTTTACTTTAGCACTTCGTAATTGCATCTCATATATTGTTTTGCATTTTAACTAGCATTTGAAATTTGTGTAAGTTTGATGTTTAACATTTGTGTTTACTTATCATTTAGCATTTAGTTTTCATTTAGTGAACATAGCGTTTATAATGGTCATCGCATTTCTTTTGCATTATTTTTCCTTGTTTCGATTTAGATTTTAGCAATTTTTTTGTGCACTTTTTTTAGTATAGTGTTAGTTCTTCTTTTGTGCTACTCATGTGCTTTTGAATTGTGCAGGGAGGCGTATGCATTTCTTTATTAGCATAAGCAGTGCATTTAGGCAAATGCGTATGCATCTCATTCATGCATAGGCATTGCATCTTCACATATGCACTTGCATTTTCATTAAAGCATAGGCATAATCATATATATGCTAGTCTTAACATAGCATTTTCAATTTTATTCTGTATTTTGCATTTTTGTTGAATTGTGCTACCTCGTGTTTTGCAAGAAAGCATGGAAGACCCTGATTTCTTTTCCTAGATTAAGAAATTTCAACATTAAATTTCAATTTAAGATTGTAATAGTTTCATATTAATGAGAATTTCTACTTTTCTGTTTAGATTAGAATGTATGAGTGATGATGCATAAATATTACATTTTCTTAACACATTTTCACTGCATAAATGCACCATCTATAGGTTTAAGGTCCACACTTAGGTGCATAATGATGTTATAGAGCTATGGTTCGAATTTCATTAAAATTGGACTTAAAATGAAGGAATTATGGCATTTACAGTGTAACGGGTCAAACCTCAGAGCAGATTTGAAAGAGTTGGATCCAAACGTCCATTTGGACCTTGGATCTGAACCAAAAGGCAAAGATTCAACCCAGCTCCAACCCACTCAAGTTTTCGTAAAATCAATTTCTAAAAACCCCCTCCTACATGAGGCGCCCAAACATTATTTTGTTTTTAATCTTTGTTTTGGAAAAATACCAAAAAGAGGTCTAGCGTTTAAAAAGGAAGTGATGCCCTTTGAGAACCTGTCTTTGCTTTGATTTTTGTGCCCTAGGGGCACAAATCTTGTTCCAAACCACCTTCTTCCCAGTCGCCCACTTCATACACCTTCTTCATCTTCCATGACCGGCTATGGAGTGCATGCAAAACCATTAGAGAAACCGGCTCCTTCTTCTTTCACTCTTTTCTTTTCACACCATGCCTTTCTTCTCCTCCTGCTGGAACTAATCATTGAGGTTGTGCCTTTGCCTTAAACGAAATACACTACATCGAAACATTACACATTAATATTAACCTATGACTAAAGTTATTCTAACATATATCAACGTTAACCTAACATGTTGTCAATACTAAATTTAATCTAACTATACTAATACACTATGAAATCTGGACTTTTCTACTACCTAACACAATGTAAATTAATCAAACAGAAAACGCATTCCAGGATTACACTACAATCAATCAATCAAACAAAACTTAAAACAGAAATTACATATAACTAAACACATTACACAATTAAAATCTATTGAAACCTAAACAGTAATTAATGAATTGAAACTACTTCAGCAAACTAAAGAACTACAGAAAACACCACAATCAACCTACACAAAAACCAGAAAAACATCACTCGACTTTTAGTTTTCTCAAGATTTAAAAACACCTAAGGCAGCAAATGATATCTACACGATTCCTATGACAATGAATTCGACCAAAACAATTCTATGGGACTGGGAAACATTGAAAAAACGCAGACACATAGCAGAAAATTTAGATCACATGCATAACTTGAAAATCAGAATTTAAATGTAAATCACGAAGAACAAAGAAAAGAAAACGCCTAAACGACCTCTATGTGCTGGTTTCAAGCACAACCTCTATGCTAAGGGTTGGACACAGCAAAAATGAGCATATAGTTCCACTTTAAATTCTCGTAATTTCTTGTGGCATTTCATTTTATTTTTCAAAGAGCACTATAGTATAACACGAATGACACACACACCATTCTAATAAGATGTAAATAACCCTAACTAAATGATTCACATTTATGGCCATAGTCAAAATGCGAACAATACTTAGGATTTTTATTTTTTATGGAATAAAACTTGACCTACACTTTGGGTCCTTTTTGAAAAACATCATATTTCTAAAAAATAAATTTCCTTTTTCTTCCTCTATCAGAATTTAAAATATAAATTGACTTGAAATATATTTGTAGACATAGTCATGATTATATTAAAAATTAATTTTGTTTTAAATCCTATAAAGGCAGAAAATATCATTTTATTCTTTATTAGAATTCAAATAAAGATTAGATTCAAATATATTTGTGACCATAGTCATAAATGTATTAAAATTTAATCTTGTTTTAATTCTATTAAAGAATGAAATTTTCTTTTAAATTCCAAATTTAAATAAAACTGTTTGTGTAGAATTAAATCACTATTTTCCATCTTTTTCAAGTTATTTCAAAATTATTTTCAAAAATTCCAAGTGATTTCCAAAATAAATTTTCAAAAAAAAAATCATAGTTTTCATCTCTAAATTCAAAGTCATTTTCAACTTTAATTTACAAATTCAGATTCATCTTTTTATTTCCAATCCTACTCAGTTTTAAATCTTATTTCAAATTCCCAATTTTTGATTCTTATATCTGAACTTCACATCTTTGAATTTCACATTTTTAACTTTGAATTTCATTTTCAAATCTTTACTTCTTTTCAAAATTCCAAATTTTGATTTCTATTTTTCATTTCAAGTTCAAATACAAAGATTCTGAATTTCATTCTCTCCACCTAAATTCTAAACCAAATTTTTAAAATTCACTTTGAAATTCTAATTCAATTTTCAAGTTCAATTCTGATATCAAATCAAATTTTAGATTTATTTCAAAGTCTCAATGTCAAAATCCTGAATTTCAATCTCAAATTCTAATTTCAATTTCCAAATCCATTTCCAATTTCAAAGTTAAATTTCAATTTTAAAATCTAAACTCAAATTTCAATTTTCAAACTTCAAATTCAAAGTTCAAATCTCAATTTCAAGATCAATTCTAACTTCAAATTCAACTTTTATTTCAATTTCCATTTTCATTGTCAAATTTCATTCTTCATTTTCAAGATAATTTCAATTCAATTAGTTTTTCTAAGTGATTTCAAAAACATTTTAAGCAAAGTTTTATAGTATATATTCAAACCCATTTTGAAATTCACTTGGAATTCTACCTATTTTCTAAATATTTTCAAAATAAAATTCAAAAGCATGCATCATATTTTAAACCATCATTTTTTAAAGTTCATAGCACAAGCATAATTCAATATGCATTTAGGATTCTAAAATAAATTTTCAGTCAAATTCAGGTAAAGCAAAAGCCATTGATTTGATCCTTGGTTCGATTACCTTTGGTAAAGGCGCCAGGAATGGTTGAACCTTATACCGATGAGCGAGTCCCTATTTCCCATCTTTTTCAAAAATGGAGGAAAGTTAATTTTCACTTTTCAAAAATAAAGATAAATGTTTGACATGCAAAAGGATTCTGCTTAAGAGAAAATTTTACAGGGATAACACTAAGGCTGTCAAAAAAATTATATAGTGATTCACTCATGCATATATGTGTTATAAGGCCATAAAAAAAATTTCATAGTGATACAATCATGTATATATGTGTTCTAGGGCTACAAAAAAAAATTGATAGAGATTCACTCATGCATATATGTGTTATAAGGCCATCAAAAAAATTTCACAGTGATTCAATCATGCATATATATGTTCTAATGCTGTCAAAAAAATTTATGGTGATTCAAACATGCATATATGTGTTCTAAGGCTATCACAAAAATTTCATCGTGATTTAATAATGAATATGTGTTCTAATGTTGTCAAACAAATTTCAAATTCAATCCTGCTTATATGTGTTCTAAGGCTGTTAAAAAATTTTCATAGTGACTCAATCATGCATATATGTGTTCTAATGTTGTCAAATTTTTTTATAGAGATACAATCATCCATATATGAGTTCTAAAGTTGTCAAAAAAAATTTATAATGATTCAATCATGCATATATGTGTTCTCATGCTGTCAAAAAAAATTCATAGTGATTCAATCATGCATATATGTGTTTTAAGGTTGTAAAAAAAAAATCAAATTCAACCATGCATATATGTGTTCAAACACTGTCAAAATTTTTTATTAATGATTCAATCATGCATATATGTGTTCAAATGTTGTCAAAATAATTTAATAGTGATTGAATCATGTATATATGTGTAGTAATGCCGTCAAAAAATTTTTGTAGTAATTCAATCATGCATATATGTGTTCTAAGGTTGTCAAAAAAAATTCATAGTGATTCAATCATGCATATATGTGTTCTAAGGCTGTCAACAAAATTTTTTAGTGATTCAATCATACATATAATTGTTCTAATGCTGTAAAAAAAAAATCATAGTGATTAATTCATGCATATATGTCCTCTTAGGATGTCAAAAAAAATTTATTGTGATTTAATCTTGCATATATGTGTTCTAATGCTGTAAAAAAAAATTCATAGTTATTCAATCATGCATATATGTGTTCTAAGTCTGTCAAAAAATTTTTGATAGTGATTCAATCATGCATATATGTGTTCTAATGCTGTCAAAAAAAATATGTAGTGATTCAATCATGCACATATGTGTTCTAAGGCTGTCAAAAACAATTCATAGTGATTCAATCATGCATATATGTCCTCTTAGGGTGTCAAAAAAAATACATAATGATTCAATCTTGCATATATGTGTTTTAATGCCGTCAAAAACATTTCATAGTTATTCAATCATGCATATATGTGTTCTAATGCTATCAAAAAAATTTTGTAGAGATTCAATCATGCACATATGTGTTCTAAGGCTGTCAAAAACATTTCTTAGTGATTCAATCATTCATATATGTGTTATATGGCAGTCAAAAAAATTTTATAGTCATTCAATCATGCATATATGTGTTATAAGTCTATCCAAAAAAATTCACAGTGATTCAATCATGCATATATGTGTACTAAGGCTTTCAAAAAAAATTATAGTGATTCAATCAAGCATATATGTGTGCTAAGTTTGTAAAAAAAAAATTATATTGATTTAATAATGCATATATGTGTTCTACGGTTGTCAAAAAATTTTATAGTGATTCATTCGGGCATATATGTGTTCTAAAGCTATCAAGAAAAATTTATAGTGATTCAATCATGCATATATGTGTTCTTAAGATGTCAAAAAAAAATCATAGTGACTCAGTCTTGTATATATGTGTTATAGTGCTATAAAAAAAATTCTTACAGACTCAATCATGCATTTATGTGTTGTAAGGCTGTCGAAAGAAATTCATAGTAATTCAATCATGCATATACATGTTCTAAGGCTGTCAACAAAATTTCATAGTGATTCAATCATACATATATGTGTTCTAATGCAGTAAAAAAAAATTCATAGTGACTCAATCATACATATATGTGTTCTTAGGATGTCAAATTTTTTTTATAGTGATTAAATCTTTTATATGTGTTATAATGCTGTCAAAAAAATTATGCATATATGTGTTCTAAGGCTGTAAAAAAAAATTCATAGTGATTCAATCATACATAAGTGTCCTAATGCTTTAAAAAAAAAAAATAGTTATTCAATCATGCATATATGTGTTCTAAGGCTGTCAAAAAAAATCATAGTGATTCAATCATACATATATGTGCTCTAATGTCGTCAAATTTTTTTTATAGTGATTCAATCATGCACATATGTGTTCTAAGGCTGTCAATTTTTTTTTATAGTGATTCAATCATTCATATACGTGTTCTAAGTCAGTCAAAATTTTTTTATAGTAATTCAATCATGCATATAACTGTTCTAATGATTCAATCACACAAATATGTGTTCTAAGGCTTTCAAAAAAAATTTATAGTAATTCTATCAATCGTATATGTCAGCTAAGGTTGTCAAAACAAATTTATATTGATTCAATAATGCACATATGTGTTCTTCGGTTGTTAAAAAAATTTCATAGTGACTCATTCATGCATATATGTGTTCCAAGTCTGTCAAAAAAATTTCATAGTGATTCAATCATGCATATATGTGTTCTTAGGATGTCAAAAAAAATTCATAGTGATTCAATCGTGCATATATGTGTTCTAGTGCTGTAAAAAAAAAATCTTAGAGATTCAATCTTGCGTATGTGTTGTAAGGTTGTCAAAAAGATTTCATAGTGATCATGCATATATATGTTCTACGGCAGTAAAAAAAAATTCATAGTGAGTCAATCATGCATAGGATTTTTCAAAGGTTGTCAACAAAATTTCATAGTGATTCAATCATATATATGTGTTCTAATGTTGTCTAAAAAAATTCTTGGTGACTTCATCATGCATATATGTGTTCTTACGATTTCTAAAAAAATTCACAGTGATTAAATCTTGCATATATGTGTTTTAATGCTATAAACAAAAAATCATAGAGATTCAATCATTTATATATGTGTTCTAAAGTTGTAAAAAAACATTCATAGTGTTTCAATGATGCATATTTGTGTTTTAAGGTTGTCGAAAAAAAATTCATAGTGATTCAATCATGCATATATGTGTTCTAAGGCTGTAAAAAAAAATCATAGTGATTCAATCACACATATATGTGTTCTAATGTTGTCAAAAAAAAAATTTAGTGATTCAACCACGCATATATGTGTTATAAGGCTCTCAAATTTTTTTTATAGTGATTCAATCATTCATATATGTGTTCTAAGGCAGTAAAAAAAAATTCATAGTAATTCAATCATGCATATATGTGTTCTAATGATTCAATCTTGCATATATGTGTTCTAAGGATGTCAAAAAAAAATTGTAGTGATTCTATCAATCATATATGTGTGCTAAGGTTGTCAAAAAAATATATATATTGATTCAATAATGCATATATGTGTTCTACGGTTGTCAAAATTTTTTATAGTGATTCATTCAGGCATATATGTGTTCTAAAGCTATCAAAAAAACTTCATAGTGATTCAATCATGCATATATGTGTTCTTAAGAGGTAAAAAAAAATTCATAGTGACTCAATCTTGTATATGTGTTATAGTGCTATAAAAAAAATTCATAGAGACTCAATCATGCATATATGTGTTCTAAGGCTGTCAAAAAATTTGTATAGTGATTCAATCATGCATATATGTGTTCTGAGGTTGTCAACAAAATTTTATAATGATTCAATCATACATATATGTGTTCTAATGCAGTCAAAAAAATTTCATAGTGACTCAATCATACATATATGTGTTCTTAGGATGTGAAATTTCTTTTATAGTGATTTAATCTTTTATATATGTGTTATAATGTTGTCAAACAAATTATGCATATATGTGTTCTAAGGCTGTCAAAAAAAAAATCATAGTGATTCAATCATACATATACTGTCAAAAAACTTTTATAGTGATTCAATCATGCATATATGAGTTCTAAGGCTGTCAAATTTTTTTTATAGTGATTCAATCATTCATATATGTGTCCTAAGCCAGTCAAAAAAAATTCATAGGAATTCATTCATGCATATATGTGTTCTAATGATTCAATCACACATATATGTGTTCTAAGGCTTTCAAAAAAAACCTATAGTGATTATATCAATCATATATGTCAGCTAAGGTTGTCAAAAGAAATTTATACTGATTCAATAATGCACATATGTGTTCTACGGTTGTTAAAAAAATTTCATAGTGACTCATTCATGCATATATGTGTTCTAAGGCTATTAAAAAAAATCATAGTGATTCAATCATGCATATATGTGATCTTAGGATGTCAAAAAAAATTCATAGTGATTCAATCGTTCATATATGTGTTCTAGTGCTATCAAAACAAATTCTTTGAGATTCAATCTTGCGTATGTGTTGTAAGGCTGTAAAAAAGGTTTCATAGTGATCATGCATATATATGTTCTACGGCAGTAAAAAAAAATTCATAGTGATTCAATCATGCATATGATTTTTTTAAGGCTGTCAACTAACTTTCATAGTGATTCAATCATATATATGTGTTCTAATGTTGTCTAAAAAATTTCATAGTGATTCCATCATGCATATATGTGTTCTTACGATGCCAAAAAAAATTCACAGTGATTAAATCTTGCAAATATGTGTTTTAATGCTATAAAAAAAAATCATAGAAATTTAATCATTTATATATGTGTTCTAATGCTGTCAAAAAAATTTCATAGTGTTTCAAAGATGCATATTTATGTTCTAAGGTTGTCAAAAAAAAATTCACAGTGATTCAATCATGCATATATGTGTTGTAAGGCTGTAAAAAAAAATCATAGTGATTCTACCATACATATTTGTGTCCTAATGCTGTCAAAAAAAAATTTAGTGATTCAACCATGCATATATGTGTTCTAAGGCTGTCAAAATTTTTTTATAGTGCTTCACTCATTCATATATGTGTTCTAATGCAGTAAAAAAAAATTCATAGTAATTCAATCATGCATATATGTGTTCTAATGATTCAATCACGCATATATGTGATCTAAGGATTTCAAAAAAAAATTATAGTGATTCTATCAATCATATATGTGTGCTAAGGTTGTCAAAAAAATATATATATTGATTCAATAATGCATATATGTGTTCTTCGGTTGTCAAAAAATTTTATAGTGATTTATTCAGGCATATATGTATTCTAAAGCTATAAAAAAAAATTCATAGTGATTCAATCATGCATATATGTGTTCTTAAGATGTCAAAAAAAAATCATAGTGACTCAATCTTGTATATATGTGTTATAGTGCTATAAAAAAAATCATAGAGACTCAATCATGCATATATGTGTTCTAAGGTTATCAAAATTTTTTTATAGTGATTCAATCATTCATATATGTGTTCTGAGGTTGTCAACAAAATTTTATAATGATTCAATCATACATATATGTGTTCTAATGCAGTAAAACAAAATTCATAGTGACTCAATCATACATATATGTGTTCTTATGATGTGAAATTTTTTTTATAGTGATTTAGTCTTTTATATATGTGTTATAATGTTGTCAAAAAAATTATGCATATATGTGTTCTAAGGCTGTAAAAAAAAATTCATAGTGATTCAATCATACATATATGTGTTCTAATGCTGTCAAATTTTTTTTTTAGTGATTCAATCATGCATATATGTGTTCTAAGCTGTCAAAAAAAAATCATAGTGATTCAATCATACATATACTGTCAAAATTTTTTTTATAGTGATTCAATCAGGCATATATGAGTTCTAAGGCTATCAAATTTTTTTTATAGTGATTCAATCATTCATATATGTGTCCTAAGCCAGTCAAAAAAATTTCATAGGAATTCAATCATGGATATATGTGTTCTAATGATTCAATCACACATATATGTGTTCTAAGGCTTTCAAAAAAAATTTATAGTGATTCTATCAATCATATATGTCAGCTAAGGTTGTCAAAAAAAATTTATACTGATTCAATAATGCACATATGTGTTCTACGGTTGTTAAAAAAATTTCATAGTGACTCATTCATGCATATATGTGTTCTAAGGCTATTAAAAAAAATTCATAGTGATTCAATCATGCATATATGTGATCTTAGGATGTCAAAAAAAATTCATAGTGATTCAATCGTGCATATATGTGTTCTAGTGCTGTAAAAAAAAATTCTTAGAGATTCAATCTTGCGTATGTGTTGTAAGGTTGTCAAAAGGATTTCATAGTGATCATGCATATATATGTTCTACGGCAGTAAAAAAAAATTCATAGCGAGTCAATCATGCATAGGATTTTTCAAAGGTTGTCAACAAAATTTCATAGTGATTCAATCATATATATGTGTTCTAATGTTGTCTAAAAAAATTCTTGGTGATTTCATCATGCATATATGTGTTATTACGATTTCAAAAAAAATTCACAGTGATTATATCTTGCATATATGTGTTTTAATGCTATAAAAAAAAAATCATAGAGATTCAATCATTTATATATGTGTTTTAAAGTTGTAAAAAAACATTCATAGTGTTTCAATGATGCATATTTGTGTTCTAAGGTTGTCGGAAAAAAAATCATAGTGATTCAATCATGCATATATGTGTTCTAAGGCTGTAAAAAAAAATCATAGTGATTCAATCATACATATATGTGTTCTAATGTTGTCAAAAAAAAAATTTAGTGATTCAACCACGCATATATGTGTTATAAGGCTCTCAAATTTTTTTTATAGTGATTCAATCATTCATATATGTGTTCTAAGGCAGTAAAAAAAAAATCATAGTAATTCAATCATGCATATATGTGTTCTAATGATTCAATCTTGCATATATGTGTTCTAAGGATTTCAAAAAAAATTTATAGTGATTCTATCAATCATATATGTGTGCTAAGGTTGTCAAAAAAATATATATATTGATCCAATAATGCATATATGTGTTCTACGGTTGTCAAAATTTTTTATAGTGATTTATTCAGGCATATTTGTGTTCTAAAGCTATCAAAAAAAATTCATAGTGATTCAATCATGCATATATGTGTTCTTAAGAGGTAAAAAAAAATTCATAGTGACTCAATCTTGTATATATGTGTTATAGTGCTATAAAAAAAATTCATAGAGACTCAATCATGCATATATGTGTTCTAAGGCTGTCAAAAAAATTTTATAGTGATTCAATCATGCATATATGTGTTCTGAGGTTGTCAACAAAATTTTATAATGATTCAATCATACATATATGTGTTCTAATGCAGTCAAAAAAATTTCATAGTGACTCAATCATACATATATGTGTTCTTAGGATGTGAAATTTCTTTTATAGTGATTTAATCTTTTATATATGTGTTATAATGTTGTCAAAAAAATTATGCACATATGTGTTATAAGGCTGTCAAAAAAAAAATCATAGTGATTCAATCATACATATATGTGTTCTAATGCTGTCAATTTTTTTTTTTAGTGATTCAATCATGCATATATGTGTTCTAAGGCTGTCAAAAAAAAAATCATAGTGATTCAATCATACATATACTGTCAAAAAACTTTTATAGTGATTCAATCATGCATATATGAGTTCTAAGGCGGTCAATTTTTTTTTATAGTGATTCAATCATTCATATATGTGTCCTAAGCCAGTCAAAAAAAATTCATAGGAATTCAATCATGCATATATGTGTTCTAATGATTCAATCACACATATATGTGTTCTAAGGCTTTCAAAAAAAACCTATAGTGATTCTATCAATCATATATGTCAGCTAAGGTTGTCAAAAGAAATTTATACTGATTCAATAATGCACATATGTGTTCTACGATTGTTAAAAAAATTTCATACTGACTCATTCATGCATATATGTGTTCTAAGGCTATTAAAAAAAATCATAGTGATTCAATCATGTATATATGTGATCTGAGGATGTCAAAAAAAATTCATAGTGATTCAATCGTTCATATATGTGTTCTAGTGCTATCAAAACAAATTCTTAGAGATTCAATCTTGCGTATGTGTTGTAAGGCTGTAAAAAAGGTTTCATAGTGATCATGCATATATATGTTCTACGGCAGTAAAAAAAAATTCATAGTGATTCAATCATGCATATGATTTTTTTAAGGCTGTCAACTAACTTTCATAGTGATTCAATCATATATATGTGTTCTAATGTTGTCTAAAAAATTTCATAGTGATTCCATCATGCATATATGTGTTCTTACAATGCCAAAAAAAATTCACAGTGATTAAATCTTGCAAATATGTGTTTTCATGCTATAAAAAAAAATCATAGAAATTCAATCATTTATATATGTGTTCTAATGCTGTCAAAAAAATTTCATAGTGTTTCAAAGATGCATATTTATGTTCTAAGGTTGTCAAAAAAAATTTCACAGTGATTCAATCATGCATATATGTGTTGTAAGGTTGTAAAAAAAAATCATAGTGATTCTACCATACATATATGTGTCCTAATGCTGTCAAAAAAAAATTTAGTGATTCAACCATGCATATATGTGTTCTAAGGCTGTCAAATTTTTTTTATAGTGCTTCAATCATTCATATATGTGTTCTAATGCAGTAAAAAAAAATTCATAGTAATTCAATCATGCATATATGTGTTCTAATGATTCAATCACGCATATATGTGATCTAAGGATTTCAAAAAAAAATTATAGTGATTCTATCAATCATATATGTGTGCTAAGGTTGTCAAAAAAAAATATATATTGATTCAATAATGCATATATGTGTTCTGCGGTTGTCAAAAAATTTTATAGTGATTTATTCAGGCATATATGTATTCTAAAGCTATAAAAAAAAAATCATAGTGAGTCAATCATGCATATATGTGTTCTTAAGATGTCAAAAAAAAATCATAGTGACTCAATCTTGTATATGTGTTATAGTGCTATAAAAAAAATCATAGAGACTCAATCATGCATATATGTGTTCTAAGGCTGTCAAATTTTTTTTATAGTGATTCAATCATGCATATATGTGTTCTGAGGTTGTCAACAAAATTTTATAATGATTCAATCATACATATAAGTGTTCTAATGCAGTAAAAAAAAATTCATAGTGACTCAATCATACATATATGTGTTCTAAAGATGTGATTTTTTTTTTGTAGTGATTTAGTCTTTTATATATGTGTTATAATGTTGTCAAAAAAATTATGCATATATGTGTTCTAAGGCTGTCAAAAAAAATTCATAGTGATTCAATCATACATATATGTGTTCTAATGCTGTCAAATTTTTTTTTTAGTGATTCAATCATGCATATATGTGTTCTAAGGCTGTCAAAAAAAAATCATAGTGATTCAATCATACATATACTGTCAAATTTTTTTTATAGTGATTCAATCATGCATATATGAGTTCTAAGGCTATCAAATTTTTTTTATAGTGATTCAATCATTCATATATGTGTCCTAAGCCAGTCAAAAAAATTTCATAGGAATTCAATCATGGATATATGTGTTCTAATGATTCAATCACACATATATGTGTTCTAAGGCTTTCAAAAAAAATTTATAGTGATTCTATCAATCATATATGTCAGCTAAGGTTGTCAAAAAAAATTTGTACTGATTCAATAATGCACATATGTGTTCTACGGTTGTTAAAAAAAATTCATAGTAACTCATTCATGCATATATGTGTTCTAAAACTATTAAAAAAAATTCATAGTGATTCAATCATGCATATATGTGATCTTAGGATGTCAAAAAAAATTCATAGTGATTCAATAGTACATATATCGGTTCTAGTGATATCAAAAAATTTTTTTAGAGATTCAATCTTGCGTATGTGTTGTAAGGCTGTAAAAAGGATTTCATAGTGATCATGCATATATATGTTCTACGACAGTAAAAAAAATTCAGTGATTCAATCCTGCATATGATTTTTCTAAGGCTGTCAACTAACTTTCATAGTGATTCAATCATATATATGTGTTCTAATGTTGTCTAAAAAATTTCATAGTGATTCCATCATGCATATATGTGTTCTTACGATGCCAAAAAAAATTCACAATGATTAAATCTTGCAAATATGTGTTTTATTGCAATAAAAAAAAATCATAGAGATTCAATCAATTATATATGTCTTCTAATGCTGTCAAAAAAATTTCATAGTGTTTCAAAGATGCATATTTGTGTTCTAAGGTTGTCGAAAAAAAATTCACAGTGATTCAATCATGCATATATGTGTTCTAAGGCTGTAAAAAAAAATCATAGTGATTCAACCATACATATATGTGTCCTAATGCTGTCAAGAAAAAAATTTAGTGATTCAACCATGCATATATGTGTTCTAAGGTTGTCACAATTTTTTGATAGTGCTTTAATCATTCATATTTGTGTTCTAAGGCAGTCAAAAAAATTTCATAATAATTCAATCAGGCATATATGTGTTCTAATGATTCAATCACGCATATATGTTATCTAAGGATTTCAAAAAAAAATTATAGCGATTCTATCAATCATATATGTGTGCTAAGGTTGTCAAAAATATATATATATATATTGATTCAATAATGCATATATGTGTTCTACGGTTGTTAAAAAAAATTCATAGTGATTCATTCATGCATATATGTCTTCTAAGGCTATCAAAAAAAATTCATAGTGATTCATTCATGCATATGTGTGTTCTTAGGATGTCAAAAAAATTCATAGTGATTCAATCTTGCATATATGTGTTCTAGTGCTGTCAAAAAAACTTCATAGAGATTCAATCTTGCGTATGTGTTCTAAGGTTGTCAAAAAGATCTCATAGTGATTCAATCATGCATATATATGTTCTAAGGCTGTCAAAAAAAATTAATGGTGATTCAATCATGCATA
This sequence comes from Nuphar pumila, assembly GCF_984573655.1. Classification (NCBI taxonomy): domain Eukaryota; kingdom Viridiplantae; phylum Streptophyta; class Magnoliopsida; order Nymphaeales; family Nymphaeaceae; genus Nuphar; species Nuphar pumila. The sequence continues at coordinate 71,977,952 of NC_143252.1, read as the reverse complement.
TATGTTTTCTAAGGCTGTCAACAAAATTTCATAGTGATTCAATCATATATATGTGTTCTAATGTTGTCTAAAAAATTTCATAGTGATTCAATCATGCATATATGTGTTCTTACGATGTCAAAAAAATTTCAGAGTGATTAAATCTTGCAAATATGTTTTTAAGTGCTATAAAAAAAAAATCATAGAGATTCAATCATTTATATATGTGTTCTAACGCTGTCAAAAAAATTTCATACTAACTCAATCAAGCATATTTGTGTTCTAAGGTTGTTAAAAAAATTTCATAGTGATTGAATTATGCATAAATGTGTTCTAAGACTCTCAAAAAAATTCATAGTGATTCAATCATACATATGTGTTCTAATGCTGTCAATTTTTTTTTATAGTGATTCAATCATTCATATTTGTGTTCTAAGCTTGTCAAAAAAAAATTCATAGTGATTCAACTATGCATATATGCGTTCTAAGGCTGTAAAAAAAAATTTATAGTGATTCAATCATACATATATGTGTTCTAATGCTATGAAAAAAATTTTGTAGTGATTTAATCTTACATATATGTGTTCTAAGGTTGTCAAAAAAAAATCATCGTGATTCAATCATTCATATATCTGTTATAAGGCAATCAAAAAAAATTTATAGTGATTCAATCATGCATATATGTGTTCTTAGGATGTAAAAAAAAATTCAAAGTGATTCAATCATGCATATATGTGTTCTAAGGCTTTCAAAAGAATTTAATTGTGATTCAATCATGCATATTTTTGTTCTAATGCTATCAAAAAAATTTCATAGTAATTCAGTCATGCGTATATGTGTTCCTAGGATGTAAAAAAAAAATCATAGTGATTCAAACTTGCATATATGTGTTCTAGTGCTATCAAAAAATTTCATAGAGACTCAGTCACTCAAATATGTGTCTTAAGGCTGTCAAAAAATGTGTAGTGATAATCATGCTTATATGTGTTCTAAGGCTGTAAAAAAAATTTCATAGTGATTCAATCATGCATATATGTGTTCTAAAACTATAAACAAAATTTCATAGTGATTCAATCATACATATATGTGCTCTTATGTTGTCAAAAAAAAATCATAGTGATTCAGTCATGCATGTATGTGTTCTTAGAATGTCAAAAAAATTTCATAGTGATTCAATCTTGCATATATGTGTTCTAATGCTGTCAAAAAAATTTCATAGTGAATCAATCATGCATAATTGTGATCTATGGTTGTCCAAAAAAATTCATAGTGATTCAATCATGCATATATGTGTTCTAAGGCTGTAAAAAAAAATTCACAGTGATTTAATCATACATATATGTGTTCTAATGCTGTCAATTTTTTTTTTTACAGATTCAATCATGCATATATGCATTCTAAGTTTCTAAAAAAAAAATTATAGTGATTCAATCATGCATATATGTGTTCTAAGGTTGACAAAAAAAATTCATAGTGATTCAATCATGCATATATGCATTCTAAAGTTGTCAATAAAATTTCATAGTGATTTAATCATAGATAAGTGTGTTCTCTTGCTGTCAACGAATTTTTACAGAGATTCAATCATGCGTATAAGTATTATTAGGATGTGAAAAAAATTTCAAAGTGATTCAATCTTGCATATATGTGTTATAATGCTGTAAAAAAAAATTCATTGTGATTCAATCATGCATATTTTTGTTCTAAGGTTGTCAAAAAAGATTCATAGTGATTAAATCATGCATATATGTGTTCTAAGGCTGTAAAAAAAAAGTGATAGTGATTCAATCATATATATATGTGTTCTAATGCTCTCAAACAAATTTTGTAGTGATTCAATCATTAATATATGTGTTCTAAGGCTATCAAAAAAATTTCATAGTGATTCAATCATTCATATATGTGTTCCTAGGCAGTAAAAAAAACTTCATAGTAATTCAATCATACATATATTTGTTCTAATGATTCAATCATGCATATATGTTTCTAAGGCTTTCAAAAAAATTTCATTGTGATTCAATAAAGCATATATGTATGCTAAGGCTTTCAAAAAAATTTCATAGTGATTTAATAAAGCATATATGTTCTCTAAGGTTGTCAAAAAAACTTTATATTGATTCAGTAATGCATATATGTGTTCTACGTTTGTCGAAAAAATTCATAGTGATTCATTGTTGGATATTTGTTTTCTATGGCTATCAAAAAAATTTCATAGTGATTCAATCATGCGTATATGGGTTCTTAAGATGTAAAAAAAAAAGTCAGTCATTCGACCTTGCATATATGTGTTCTAGTGCTGTCAAAAAAATTCCATAGAGATTCAATCTTGTGTATACGTCTTCTAAGGCTATCAAAAAGATTTCACAGTGATTAAGTCTTGCATATATGTGTTTTAAGGGTGTCAAAAAAAATTCATAGTGATTCAATCATGCATATACTTTTTCAAAGGCTGTCAACAAAATTTTATAGTGATTCAATCATATATATGTGTTCAAATGTTGTCAAAAAAATTTCATAGTGATTCAATCATGCATATCTGTGTTCTTAGGATGTCAAAAAAAATTCATAGTGATTCAATCATGCATATATGTGTTCTTAGGATGTCAAAAAAAAATCATAGTGATTCAATCTTAAATATATGTGTTCTAGTGCAATCAAAATTTTTTTATAGTGATTCAATCTTGCATATATGTGTTCTATGGCTGTCATAAAAATTTCATAGCGATTTAATCAAACAAATGTGTCCTAAGGTTGTCAAAAAAAATTCATTGTGATTCAATCATAAATATATGTTTTCTAAGGTTGTCCAAAATTTTATAGTGATTCTATCACACAGATATGCATTCTAAAGCTGTAAAAAAAATCCATAGTGATTCAATCATGCATATATGTGTTTTTAGGATGTCAAAAAAATTTCATAGCAATTCAATCTTGAATATATGTGTTCTAAGGTTGTCAAAAAAATTTAACTGTGATTCAATCATGTGTATATGTGTTCTACTGATATCAAAAAAAATTCATAGTGATTCAATCATGCATATATGTGCGCTTAGGATTTCAAAAAAAATTCATAGTGATTCAATTTTGCCTATATGTGTTCAAGTGCTCTGAGAAAAATTTCATAGAGATTCAATCATGCATATATCTTTTCTAAGGCTATCAAAAAAATTTCATTGTGATTCAATCATGTGCATATATGTTCTAAGGCTGTCAACAAAAATTCTTAGTGATTCAATCTTACATATATGTGTTCTAATGCGGTAAAAAAAATTCTTAGTGATTCAATCATGCATATATGTCATCTTAGGATGTCAAAAAAATTTCATGGTGATTCAATCTTGCATATAAGTGTTCTAATGCTGTAAAAAAAAAATTGTAGTGACTCAATCATGCATATTTGTGTTCTCCGCTTATCAAAAAAAAATTATAGTGATTTAACCATGCATATATGTTTTCTAAGGCTGTAAAAAAAATTTGTAGTGATTCAATAATTCATATATGTGTTCTAAGGCAGTCCAAAGAAAACTTCATAGTGATTCAATCAGGCATATATGTGTTATACGACTATAAAAAAAACTTCACAGTGATTCAATCATGTATATATGTTCTCTAAAGCTGTCAAAAAAATGTCATAGTGATTCAATCAAGCATATATATGTCCTAATGTTGTCAAAAAAATTTCATAGTGATTCAATCATGCATATGTGTTCTAAGGCTCTCAAAAAAAATTCATAGTGATTCTATACTACATATATGCGTTCTAAGGCTATAAAAAAATTCATAGTGATTCAATCATGCATATGTGGGTTCTTAGGATGTCAAAAATTTTTTATACTAATTCAATGTTGCATATATATGTTATAAGGCTGTCAAAAGTTTTTTATTGTGATTCAATCATGCATGTATGTGTTCTAATGCTATCAAAAAAATTAAATAGTGATTCAATCATGCATATATGTGTTCTTAGGATGTCAAAAAAAATTCATAGCGATTTAATCTTGCATATTTGTGTTCTAAGTCTGTAAAAAAAAATGAATAGTGATTCAATCATGTATATATGTGTTCTAATGCTATAAAAAAAAATTCATAGTGATTTAATCATGCATATATGTGCTCTTAGGATGTCAAAAAAAAATCATAGTGATTAAATCTTGCGTATATGAGTTCTAGTGCTATTTCATAGAGATTCAATCATGCATATATGTTTTCTAACGCTGTCAAAAAAATTTCATTGTGATTCAATCAAGTGCATATATGTTGTAAGGCTGTCAACAAAATTTCATAGTGATACAATCACACATATATGTATTCTAATGCGGTAAAAAAAATTCATAGTGATTCAATCATGCATATAGGTCTTCTTAGGATGTAAAAAAAAAAAAATCATATTGATTCAATCTTGCATATATGTGTTCTAATGCTGCAAAAAAAAATATTAGTGATTCAATCATGCATATTTTTGTTCTAAGGTTGTCAAAAGAAATTTATAGTGATTCAATCATGCATATATGTGATCTAAGGCTGTCAAAAAAAATTCATAGTGATTCAATCATTCATATGTGTTCTAAGGCAATCAAATTTTTTTTTTAGTGATTCAATCTTGCATATATGTGTTATAAGGCTATAAAAAAAATTCATAGTGACTCAATCAAACATATATGTGTGCTAAGGCTGTCAAAAAATCTTTATAGAGAATCAATGATGCACGTATGTGTTCTAAGGCTATAAAAAAAATTTATAGTAATTCAATCATACATATATGTGTTCTAATGCTGTCTAAAAAAAATTGTAATGATTCAATCATTGATATATGTGTTCTAATACTATTAAATTTTTTTTATAGTGATTCAATCATTCATATATGTTTTCTAAGGCAGTAAAAAAAAATTCACAGTGATTCAATCAAGCATATATATGTTCCAACTCTTTCAAAAAAAATTCATAGTGGTTCAATCAAGCATAATATGCATGCTAAGGTCGTCAAATTTTTTTTTATTCATTCAATAATGCATATATGTGTTCTACGCTTGTCAAAATAACTTCATAGTGATTCATTCATGCATATATGTGATCTAAGGCTATCAAAAAAATTTCATAGTTATTCAATCCTGCATATATGTGTTCTTAGGATGTCAAAAAAAAATCATAGTGATTCAATCTTGCATATATGTGTTCTAGTGCTGTCAAAAATAACACATAGAGATTCAATCAAGCATATATGTGTTCTAAGGCTGTCAGAAAGATTTCGTTGTGATTCAAACATGCATATATGTGTTCTAAGGCTATCAAAAAAATTTCATAGTGTTTTAATCATGCATCTATGTGTTCTTAGGATGTCATAAAAATTTCATAGTGATTCAATCTTGCATTTATCGGTTCTAATGTTGTCAAAAAAATTTCATAGAGATTCAATCATGAGTATGTGTGTTGTAAGGCTGTCGAAAAAAATTCATAGTGATTCAATCAAGCGTATTTGTGTTCTAAGGTTATCAAAAAATTTCATAGTGATCAATCATGCATATTTGTGTTCTAAGGCGGTCAAACAAAATTCATAGTGATTCAATCGTACATATATGTGTTCTAATGCTGTCTAAAAAAATTTGTAGTGATTCAATCATGCATATATGTGTCCTAAGGCTGTCAACAAAAGTTCATAATAATTCAATCATTCATATATGTGTTCTAAGGCAGTCAAAAAAATTTCATAGTGATTTAATCATGCATATATGTGTTCTAAGGCTGTCAAAACAATTTCGTAGTGATTCAATCACGCATATATGTGTGCTAAGGTTGTCAAAAAAATTTATAGTAATTCAGTAATGCATATATGTGTTCTACGGTTGTCAAAAAAAATTCATAGTGATTGATTCATGCATATTTGTGTTCTAAGGTTGTCAAAAACATTTCATAGTGATTCAATCAAGCATATATGTGTCATAATGTACTAAAAAAAATTCATACTGATTCAATCATGCATATATGTGTTCTAAGGTTGTCAAAAAAATTTCATAGGGATTCAATCTTGCATTTATGTGTTCTAATGCTGTAAAAAAAAATTATAGTGATTCAATAATGCATATTTGTGTTCTATGGTTGTCTAAAAAATTTAGTAGTGATTCAATCACGCATGTATGGGTTCTAAGGCTGTCAAAAAAAATTCATAGTGATTCAATCATTCATATATGTGTTCTAAGGCTGGTAAAAAAAAAATCATAGTGATTCAGTCATGCATACATGTGTTATATGGCTATCAAAAAAAATTCATAGTGATTCAATCAAGATATATATGTACTAAGGCTGTCAAAAAAATTTTGTAGTGATCCAATCATGCATATATGTGTGATAGGGATATCAAAAAAATTCATAGTGATACAATCATGCATATATGTGTTCTAAGGTTGTCAAAAAAATTTCATTGTGATTCAACCGTGCATATATGTGTTCTAAGGCTGTAAAAAAAATTTATAGTGATTTTATCCTACATATATGCATCCCAAGGCTTTAAAAAAAAATTGTAGAGATTCAATCATGCATATATGTGTTCTTAGGATGTCAAAAAAAATTCATAGTGATTCAATCTTGCATATATGTGTTCTAAGGCTGTCAAAAAAAATTAATAGTAATTCAATCACGTATATATGTGTTCTAATGCTATAAAAAAAATTCATAGTGATTCAATCTCTCATATATGCGATCTTGTGCTATCAAAAAAAATTCATAGAGATTCAATCATGAATAAATGTTTTCTAAGGCTGTCAAAAAAATTTATTGTGATTCAATCATGTGCATATATGTTCTAAGGCTGTCAACAAAATTTCATAGTGATTCAATCATACATATATGTGTTATAATGCGGTAAAAAAAGTTTCATAGTGATTTAATCTTGTATATATGTGTTCTTAGGATGTCAAAAAAATTTCATAGTGATTCAATTTTGCATATATGTGTTCTAATGCTGTAAAACAAATTACATAGTGATTCAGTCATGCATATTTGTGTTCTAAGGTTGTCAAAAAAAAATTATAGTGATTCAATCATGCATATATGTGTTCTGTGGGTTTTAGCAAGATTTCGTAGTGATTCAAACAGGCATATATATGTTCTAAGGCTGTCAAAAAAAAATCATAGTGATTCAATCAAGCATCTTTGTGTTCTTAAGATGTCAAAAAAAATTCATAGTGATTCAATCTTACATATATCAGTTCTAATGCTGTCAACAAAATTTCATAGAGATTCAATCATGCGTATATGTGTTCTAAGGCTGTCAAAAAAATTTCAAAGAGATTCAATCATGCATATTTGTGTTCTAAGGTTATAAAAAAAAATTATGGTGATTCAATCATGCATATTTGTGTTCTAAGGCTGTCAAACAAAATTCAAAGTGATTCAGTCATACATATATGTGTTCTAATGCTGTAAAAAAATTATAGTGATTCAAACTCGCATATATGTTTCCTAAGGCTGTCAAAAAAAATTCATAGTAATTCAGTCATTCATATATGCGTTCTAAGGCAGTCAAAAAAATTTCATAGTGATTTAATCATGCATATATGTGTTATAAGGCTATCAAAAAAATTTCATAGTGATTAATTAATGCATGTAAGTGTTCTAAGACTGCCAAAAAAATTTCATAGTAATTCAATCAAGCATGTATGTGTGCTAAGGTTGTAAAAAAAAATTATAGTGATTCAATAATGCATATATGTGTTCTACGGTTGTCAAAAAATAATCATAGGGATTGATTCATGCATATATGTGTTCCAAGGTTATAAAAAAAATCACGTGTTAAAAGGCTATCACAGTGATTTAATCATGCATATATGTGTTCTAAGGCTGTCAAAAAATTTCATAGTGATTCATTCAAGCATATATGCGTCCTAATGTTGTCAAAAAAAAATTCACAGTGATTCAATCAAGCATATTTGTGTTCTACGGTTGTCAAAAAAATTTCATAGTGATTCAATCTTGCATATATGTGTTCTAATGCTGTAAAAAAAATCTTAGTGATTCAATCATGCATATTTGTGTTTTAAGGTTGTCAAAAAAAAATTGTAGTGATTCAATCATGCATATATTTGATCTAAGGATGTCAAAAAAAAATCAAAGTGATTCAATCATTCATATATGTGTTCTAAGGCAGTCAAAAAAATTTCATAGTGATTTAATCATGCATATCTGGTTTATAAAGCTATTAAAAAAAAATCATAGTGATTCAATCAAACATATATGTGTGCTAAGGCTGTCAGAAAAAATTTATAGTGATTTAATCATGCACATATGTGTGATAAGGATATAAAAAAAAAATATAGTGTTTCAATCATGCATATATGTGTTATAAGGCTGTTTAAAAAATATATATAGTGATTCAATCATACATATATGTGTTCTAATGATGTCTAAAAAAATTTGTAATGATTCAATCATGCATATATGTGTTCTAATACTATAAAAAAAAATTCAAAGTGATTCAATCACACATATATGTTTTCTAAGGCAGTCAAAAAATTTTCATTGTGATTCAATCATGCATATATAAGTTCTAAGGCTTTCAAAAAAAATTCATAGTGGTTCAATCAAGCATATATGCATGCTAAGGTAATAAAAAAAGTCTACATTCACTCAATAATGCATATTTGTGTTCTACGGTTGTCAAAAAAAAATTATAGTGATTCATTCATCCATATATGAGATCTAAGGCTATCAAAAAAATTTCATTGTGATTCAATCTTGCATATATGTGTTCTAGTGCTGTCAAAAACAATTCATAGAGATTCAATCATGCATATATGTGTTCTAAGGCTGTCAGAAAGATTTCATAGTGATTCAATCATGCATATATGTGTTCTAAGGCTGCCAAAAAATTTTAATAGCATTTTAATCAGGCATCTATGTATTCTTAGATGTCATAAAAATTTCATAGTGATTCAATCTTGCATATATGGGTTCTAATGGTTTAAAAAAAAATTCATAGAGATTCAATCATGAGAATATGTGTTCTAAGGCCGTCAAAAAAATTCATAGTGATTCAATCATGCATATTTGTATTCTAAGTTTATCAAAAAAAATCATAGTGATTCAATCATGCATATTTGTGTTCTAAGGCGGTCAAACAAAATTCATAGTGATTCAATCATACATATATGTGTTCTAATGCTGTAAAAAAAAATTTTAGTGATTCAATCATGCATATATGTGTCCTAACGCTGTCAAAAAAAGTTCCTAATAATTCAATCATTCATATATGTGTTCTAAGGCAGTCAAAAAAATTTCATACTGATTTAATCATGCATATATGTGTTCTAAGGCTGTCAAAAAATTTTTATAGTGATTCAATCAAGCATATATGTGTGCTAAGGTTGAAAAAAAATTTATAGTGATTCAATAATGCATATATGTGTTCTACGGTTGCAAAAAAAAATTCATAGTGATTGATTCATGCATATATGTGTTCTAAGGCTGTCAAAAACATTTCATAGTGATTCAATCAAGCATATATGTGTCATAATGTTGTAAAAAAAACTCATAGTGATTCAATCATGCATATATGTGTTCTAAGTTTGTCAAAAAAAAATCATAGGGATTCAATCTTGTATATTTGTGTTCCAATGCTCTAAAACAAATTTCATAGTGATTCATTCAAGCATATTTGTGTTCTAAGGTTGTCAAAAAAATTTAGTAGTGACTAAATCATGCATATATGTGTTCTAAGGCTGTAAAAAAAATTTCATAGTGATTCAATCTTTCATATATGTGTTCTAAGTCATCCAAAAAAAATTCTTAGTGATTCAATCATGCATATATGTGTTATGAGGCTATCAAAAAATTTTTATAGTGATTCAATCAAGCATATATGTGTGTGAAGGTGGTCAAAATTTTTTTCTAGTGATTCAATCATGCATATATGTGTGATAGGGATATCAAACAAATTCATAGTGATTCAATCATGCATATAAGTGTTCTAAGGTTGTCAAAAAAAATTCATTGTGAATCATTTATGCATATATGTGTTCTAAGGTTGTCAAAAAAAACTATAGTGATTCTATCTTACATATATGCATTCTAAGGCTGTAAAAAAAATTACATAGTGATTCAATCATGAATATATGTGTTCTTAGGATGTCAAAAAAAATTCATAGTGATTCAATCTTGCATATATATGTTCTAAGGCAGTAAAAAAAATTAATAGTGATTTACTCATGTATATATGTGTTCTAAAGCTATCAAAAAAATTACATAGTGATTCAATCATGCATATATGTGCTAATAGGATGTCCATAAAAAATCATAGTGATTCAATCTTGCATACATGTGTTCTAGAGCTATCAGAAAAATTTCATAGAGATTCAATCCTGCATATATGTTTTCTAAGACTGTAAAAAAAAATTCATTCTGATTCAATCATGTGCATATATGTTCTAAGGCCCTCAACAAAATTTCATAGTTATTCAATCAGACATATATGTGTTCTAATGCAGTGAAAAAAATTCATAGTGATTCAATCATGCATATAAGTGTTCTTAGGATGCCAAAAAAATTTCATAGTGATTCAATCTTGCATATATGTGTTCTAATGCTGTAAAAAAAAATTCATAGTGATTTGATCATGCATATTTGTGTTCTAAGGTTGTGTAAAAAAATTTACAGTGATTCAATCATGCATATATGTGTTCTAAGGCTGTAAAAAAAATTCATAGTGATTCAATCATTCATATATGTGTTCTAAGGCAGTCAAAAAAATTTCATAGTGATTCAATCTTGCATATATGTGTTATAATGCTATCAAAAAAAATTCATAGTGATTCAATCAAGCATATATGTGTGTTAAGGCTGTCAAAAAAAATTTGTAGTGATTTAATCATGCATATATGTGAGATAGGAATATAAACAAAAATTCATAGTGATTCAGTCATGCATATATGTGTTCTAAGGCTGTTAAAAAAATTTGTAGTGATACAATCATACATATATGTGTTCTAATACTGTCAAAAAAAATTTGTGGTGATTCAATCATGAATATATGTGTTCTTAGGATGTCAAAAAAATTTCATAGCGATTCAATCTTGCATATATGTGTTCTAAGGCTTTCAAAAAAGATTAATAGTGATTCACTCACGTATATATGTGTTCTAATACTATCAAAAAAATTTCATAGTGATTCAATCATGCATATATGTGCTCTTAGAATGTCAAAAAAAAATCATAGTGATTCAATCTTGCATATATGTGTTCTAGAGCTATCACAAAAATTTCATAAAGATTCAATCATGCATATATGTTTTCTAAGGCTGTCAAAAAAAATTCATTCTTATTCAATCATGTGCATATATGTTCTAAGGCCCTCAACAAAATTTCATAGTGATTCAATCAGACATAAATGGGTTCTAATGCGGTCAAAAAAATTCATATTGATTCAATCATTAATAAGTGTTCTTAGGATGCCAAAAAAATTTCATAGTGATTCAATCAAGATATATATGTGCTAAGGCTGTCAAAAATGTTTTGTAGTGATCCAATCATGCATATATGTGTGATAGGGATATCAAAAAAATTCATAGTGATACAATCATGCATATATGTGTTCTAAGGTTGTCAAAAAAATTTCATTGTGATTCATTCGTGCATATATGTGTTCTAAGGCTGTAAAAAAAATTTATAGTGATTTTATCCTACATATATGCATCCCAAGGCTTTAAAAGAAAAATTGTAGTGATTCAATCATGCATATATGTGTTCTTAGGATGTCAAAAAAATTTCATAGCGATTCAATCTAGCATATATGTGTTTTAAAACTGTCAAAAAAAATTAATAGTAATTCAATCACGTATATATGTGTTCTAATGCTATAAAAAAAAAATCACAGTGATTCAATCTCTCATATATGTGATCTTGTGCTATCAAAAAAATTTCATAGAGATTCAATCATGAATAAATGTTTTCTATGGCTGTCAAAAAATTTTATTGTGATTCAATCATGTGCATATATGTTCTAAGCCTGTCAACAAAATTTCATAGTGATTCAATCATACATATATGAGTTATAATGCGGTAAAAAAAGTTTCATAGTGATTTAATCTTGCATATATGTATTCTTAGGATGTCAAAAAAAATTCATAGTGATTCAATCTTGCATATATGTGTTCTAATGCTGTAAAACAAATTACATAGTGATTCAGTCATGCATATTTGTGTTCTAAGGTTGTCAAAAAAAAATTTGTAGTGATTCAATCATGCATATATGTGTTCTGTGGGTTTCAGAAATATTTCGTAGTGATTCAATCAGGCATATATATGTTCTAAGGCTGTCAAAAAAAAATCATAGTGATTCAATCAAGCATCTATGTGTTCTTAGGATGTCAAAAAAAATTCATAGTGATTCAATCTTGCATATATCAGTTCTAATGCTGTCAACAAAATTTCATAGAGATTCAATCATGCGTATATGTGTTCTAAGGCTGTCAAAAAAATTTCATAGAGATTCAATCATGCATATTTGTGTTCTAAGGTTATCAAAAAAAATTATGGTGATTCAATCATGCATATTTGTGTTCTAAGGCTGTCAAACAAAATTCAAAGTGATTCAGTCATACATATATGTGTTCTAATGCTGTAAAATTTTTTTTTATAGTGATTCAATCTTGCATATATGTTTCCTAAGGCTGTCAAAAAAATTTCATAGTAATTCAGTCATTCATATATGCGTTCTAAGGCAGTCAAAAAAATTTCATATTGATTTAATCATGCATATGTATGTTATAAGGCTATAAAAAAAAATTCATAGTGATTAATTCATGCATATAAGTGTTCTAAGGCTATCAAAAAAATTTCATAGTGATTAATTCATGCATATAAGTGTTCTAAGGCTGCCAAAAAAATTTCATAGTAATTCAATCAAGCATGTATGTGTGCTAAGGTTGTAAAAAAAAAATTATAATGATTCAATAATGCATATATGTCTTTTACTGTTGTCAAAAAAAAATCATAGGGATTGATTCATGCATATATGTGTTCTAAGGCTATCAAAAAAATCATGTGTTTCAAGACTATCACAGTGATTTAATCATGCATATGTGTGTTTTAAGGCTGTCAAAAAAATTTCATAGTGATTCATTCAAGCATATATGCGTCCTAATGTTGTCAAAAAAAAAATCATAGTGATTCAATCAAGCATATTTGTGTTCTACGGTTGTCAAAAAAATTTCATAGTGATTCAATCTTGCATATATGTGTACTAATGCTGTAAAAAAAATTCTTAGTGATTCAATCATGCATATTTGTGTTTTAAGGTTGTCAAAAAAAATTTGTAGTGAGTCAATCATGCATATATGTGATCTAAGGATGTCAAATAAAAATCAAAGTGATTCAATCATTCATATATGTGTTCTAAGGCAATAAAAAAAATTTCATAGTGATTCAATCATGCATATCTGGGTTATAAGGCTATCAAAAAAAAATCATAGTGATTCAATCAAACATATATGTGTGCTAAGGCTGTCAAAAAAATTTTATAGTGATTCAATCATGCACATATGTGTGATAAGGATATCAAAAAAAAATTATAGTGTTTCAATCATGCATATATGTGTTATAAGGCTGTTAAAAAAAATTTATAGTGATTCAATCATACATATATGTGTTCTAATGCTGTCTAAAAAAATTTGTAATGATTCAATCATGAATATATGTGTTCTAATACTGTAAAAAAAAAATTCAAAGTGATTCAATCACTCATATATGTTTTCTAAGGCAGTCAAATTTTTTTTACTGTGATTCAATCATACATATATAAGTTCTAAGGCTTTCAAAAATATTTCATAGTGGTTCAATCAAGCAGTATGCGTGCTAAGGTCATCAAAAAAGTCTACATTCATTCAATAATGCATATTTGTGTTCTATGGTTGTCAAAAAAAAATCATAGTGATTCATTCATGCATATATGTGATCTAAGGCTATCAAAAAAATTTCATTGTGATTCAATCTTGCATATATGTGTTCTAGTGTTGTCAAAAACAATTCATAGAGATTCAATCATGCATATATGTGTTCTAAGGCTGTCAGAAAGATTTCGTAGTGATTCAATCATGCATATATGTGTTCTAAGGCTGTCAAAAAAATTTCATAGCGTTTGAATCATGCATCTATGTGTTCTTAGGATGTCATAAATATTTCATAGTGATTCAATCTTGCATATATGGGTTCTAATGCTGTCAAAAAAAATTCATAGTGATTCAATCATGAGAATATGTGTTCTAAGGCCGTCAAAAAAAATCACAGTGATTCAATCATGCATATTTGTATTCTAAGTTTATCAAAAAAAATCATAGTGATTTAATCATGCATATTTGTGTTCTAAGATGGTCAAACAATATTCATAGTGATTCAATCATACATATATGTGTTCTAATGCTGTCAAAAAAAAATTTAGTGATTCAATCAGGCATATATGTGTCCTAACGCTGTCAAAAAAAGTTCCTAATAATTCAATCATTCATATATGTGTTCTAAGGCAGTCAAAAAAAATTTGTAGTGATTTAATCATGCATATATGTGTTTTAAGGCTGTCAAAAAAAAATTATAGAGATTCAATCAAAGCATATATGTGTGCTAAGGTTGAAAAAAAATTTATAGAGATTCGATAATGCATATATTTGTTATACGGTTGCAAAAAAAAGTCATAGTGATTGATTCATGCGTATATGTGTTCTAAGGCTGTCAAAAACATTTCATAGTGATTCAACCAAGCATATATGTGTCATAATGTTGTAAAAAAAAATCATAGTGATTTAATCATGCATATATGTGTTCTAAGGTTGTCAAATAAAATTCATAGGGATTCAATCTTGCATAATTGTGTTCTAATGCTCTAAAAAAAAATTCATAGTGATTCAGCCATGCATATTGGTGTTCTAAGGTTGTCAAAAAAATTTAGTAGTGATTAAATCATGGATATATGTGTTCTAAGGCTGTAAAAAAAAATTCATAGTGATTCAATCTTTCATGTATGTGTTCGAAGGCATCCAAAAAAAAATTCTTAGTGATTCAATCATGCATATATGTGTTATAAGTCTATCAAAAAAAATTTATAGTTATTCAATCAAGCATATATGTGTGTTAAGGCTGTCAAAAAAAATTTCTAGTGATTCAATCATGCATACATGTGTGATAGGGATATCAAACAAATTCATAGTGATTCAATCATGCATATAAGTGTCGTAAGGTTGTCAAAAAAAATTCATTGTGATTCAATTATGCATATGTGTTCTAAGGCTGTGAAAAAAAATTATAGTGATTCTATCCTACATATATGCATTCTAAGGCTGTAAAAAAAATACATAGTGATTCAATCATGAATATATGTGTGCTTAGGATGTCAAAAAAATTTCATAGTGATTCAGTCTTGCATATATGTGTTCTAAGGCAGTCCAAAAAAAAAATAGTGATTCATTCATGCATATATGTGTTCTAAAGCTATCAAAAAAAATTTATAGTGATTCAATCATGCATATATGTGCTCTTAGGATGTCAATAAAAAATCATAGTGATTCAATCTTGCATACATGTGTTCTAGAGCTATCAGAAAAATTTCATAGAGATTCAATCATGCATATATGTTTTCTAAGGCTATCAAAAAAAATTCATTCTAATTCAATCATGTGCATATATGTTCTAAGGCCCTCAACAAAATTTCATAGTGATTCAATCAGACATATATGTGTTCGAATGCTGTAAAAAAAAATCATAGTGATTCAATCATGCTTATAAGTGTTCTTAGGATGCCAAAAAAATTTCATAGTGATTTAATCTTGCATATATGTATTCTAATGCTGTGAAAAAAAATCATAGTGATTCAATCATGCATATTTGTGTTCTAAGGTTGTCAAAAAAATTTCACAGTAATTCAATCATGCATATATGTGTTCTAAGGCTGTAAAAAAAAATTCATAGTGATTCAATCATTCATATATGTGTTCTAAGGCAGTCAAAAAAATTTCATAGTGATTCAATCTTGCATATATCTGTTATAATGCTATAAAAAAAAATTCATAGTGATTCAATCAAGCATATATGTGTGTTAAGGCTGTCAAAAAATTTTTGTAGTGATTTAATCATGCATATATGTGTGATAGGGATATAAAAAAAAAATCATAGTGATTCAATCATGCATATATGTGTTCTAAGGCTGTTAAAAAAAATTATAGCGATACAATTATACATATATGTGTTCTAATACTGTAAAAAAAAATATATAGTGATTCAATCATGCATATATGTGTTCTTAGGATGTCAAAAAAATTTCATAGCGATTCAATCTTGCATATATGTGTTCTAAGGCTTTCAAAAAAGATTGATAGTGATTCAATCACTTATATATGTGTTCTAATACTATAAAAAAGATTTCATAGTGATTCAATCATGCATATATGTGCTCTTAGGATGTAAAAAAAAATCATAGTGATTCAATCTTGCATATATGTGTTCTAGAGCTATCAGAAAAATTTCATAAAGATTCAATCATGCATATATGTTTTCTAAGGCTGTCAAAAAAAAATCATTCTTATTCAATCATGTGCATATATGTTCTAAGGCCCTCAACAAAATTTCATAGTGATTCAATCAGACATATATGTGTTCTAATGCAGTAAAAAAAAATCATATTGATGTAATCATGCATATAAGTGTTCTTAGGATGCCAAAAAAATTTCATAGTGATTCAATCTTGCATATATGTGTTCTAATGCTGTAAAAAAAAATTCATAGTGATTCAATCATGCATATTTGTGTTCTAAGGTTGTCAAAAAAAAATTTACAGTGATTCAATCATGCATATATGTGTTCTAAGGCTGTAAAAAAAATTCATAGTTATTCAATCATTCATATATGTGTTCTAAGGGAGTCAAAAAAATTTCATAGTGATTCAATCTTGCATATATGTGTTATAATGCTATAAAAAAAATTCATAGCGATTCAATCAAGCATATATGTGTGTTAAGGCTGTCAAAAAAAATTTATAGTGATTTAATCATGCATATATTTGTGATAGGGATATCAAAAAAAATTCATAGTGATTCAATCATGCATATGTGTTCTAAGGTTGTTCAGCCAATAATTCGTATAGTTCAGAAAGTAGTTCACCCGTTCGGTCTTCCTTATTATCATTTTTTTTTTGAAAATGTGTGTGATGCTTGTCAACGAGGGAAGAGTCATGCACTTCTTTTCTCTAGGTCTATTCATAAAGTTTTTGAACCACTGGAACTGATTTATTTTGATGTATGAGGCCCAACTCTTGTTATTAGTGTGGATTGTTATCGTTATTATGTTCATTTTGTTGATACTTTTTATAAGTTTACTTGGATATATATGATTGCTCACAAATATGATGTTGTTAATGTGTTTTGACTGTTCAAGGCAAAAGTTGAAAGTCTTTGAAAGTTTCTTTTTCTTTGCAAACTGATGGAGGAGGTGAGTATAGAGTTTTAGATTCTTTTTTGTGTGATAGTGATATTTCTCACAAAATATCATGTTCACACACACATGAACAAAATGAGGTTGCTGAATGAAGGCACCATTATATTGTAGACACTAGTTTAAGCGTGATGAGTCAAGCATCTGTTCTTATCAAAATATTGGTCTCTAGCCTTTTGCACAATTGTCTTATCAAAAACTTGGATTCTCTGACTTTGCTCTTAAGGATCTTGGTGATTTACACTTTTTTCTTGGGAATAGAAGCTATTTCTACTGCTGAGGGATTCCTCGTTTCTTAACAAAAGTTTATGAACAAAAACAGATAAAGAGATTGGGCGAGTTACAGATCTATCAACCATTCACCGTATTAAAAAAAAAATCATAGTGACTAAATCATGCATATATTAGCCCTTCGGATGTCAAAAAAAAATCATAGTGATTCAATCTTGCATATATGTGATGTAGTGCTATCAGAAATTTTTCATAGAGATTCAATCATGCATATATCTTTTCCAAGGATGTGAAAAAATTTCATTGTGATTCAATCATGTTCTTATATGTTCTAAGGCTGTCAAAACATTTCATAGTGATTCAATCAAACATATATGTGTTATAATGTGGTCAAAAAAATTTCATAGTGATTCAGTCATGCATATATGTGTTCTTAGGATGTCAACAAAATTTTATAGTGATTCAATTCTGCATATATGTGTTCTAATACTGTAAAAAAAATTCATAGTGATTCAATCATGCATATTTGTGTTCTAAGGTTGTCAAAAAAAAATTGTAGTGATTCAATGATGCATATATGTGTTCTAAGGCTGTCAGAAAGATTTTGTAGTGATTCAATCAAACATATATGTGTTCTAAGGCTGTCAAAAAAATTTCATAGCGATTCAATCATGCATCTATGTGTTCTTAGGATGTCAAAAAAAATTCATAGTGATTCAATCTTGCATATATCGGTTCTAATGCTGTCAAAAAAAATTGATAGAGATTCAATCATGCGTATAAGTGTTCTAAGGCTGTCAAAAAAATTTCATAGTGATTCAATCATGCATATTTGTGTTCAAGGGTTATCAAAAAAAAATTATGGTGATTCAGTCATGCATGTTTGTGTTCTAAGGCTTTCAACAAAAATTCATAGTGATTCAATCATACATATATGTGTTCTAATGCTGTCAAAAAAAATTTATAGTGATTCAATCTTGCATATATGTGTCCAAAGGCTGTCAAAAAAAATTCATAGTAATTCAATCATTCATATATGTGTTCTAAGGCAGTCAAAAAAAATTCATAGTGATTTAATCCAGCGTATATGTGTTCTAAGGTTATAAAAACAAATTCACAGTGATTAATTCATGCAAATATGTGTTCTAAGGCTGTCAACAAAATTTCATAGTGGTTCAATCAAGCATGTATCTGTGCTAAGGTTGTCAAAAAAATTTGATAGTGATTCAATAATGCATATATGTGTTCTACGGTTGTAAAAAAAAAATCATAGTGATTGATTCAGCCATATATGTGTTCTAAGTCTATCAAAAAAATTTCACAGTGATTTAATCATGCATATATGTGTTCTAAGGCTTTCAAAAAAAATACATAGTGATTCAATCAAAGATATATGCCTCCTACTGTTGTCAAAAAAAAATCATAGTGATTCAATCATGAATATTTGTGTTCTACGGCTGTCAAAAATTTTTAATAGTGATTCAATGTTGCATATATGTGTTCTAATGCAGTAAAACAAATTCTTAGTGATTCAATCATGCATATTTGTTTTCTAAGGTTGTCCAATAAGTTTTGTAGTGATTCAATCATACATATATGTGTTCTAAAGCTATAAAAAAAAATCATAGTGGTTCAATCAATCATATATGTATTCTAAGACAGTCAAAAAAAATTTGGTAGTGATTCAATCATGCATATATGTGTTATAAGGCTATCCAAAAAATTTCATTGTGATTCAATCAAGCATATATGTGTGCTAAGGCTGTCAAAAAATTTTTGTAGTGATTCAATCATGCATATATGTGTGATCGGGGTATCAAAAAAATTCATAGTGATTCAATCATGCATATATGTGTTCTATGGTTGTCAAAAAAAATTCATTGTGTATCAATTGTGAATATATGTGTTTTAAGGCTATAAAAAAAAATTTGTAGTGATCCTATCGTGCATATAAGCATTCTAAGTTTGTAAAAAAAAATTCATAGTGAATCAATCATGCATATATGTGTTCTTAGGATGTCAAAAAAATTTCATAAAGATTCAATCTTGCATATATATGTTCTAAGGCTGTCAAAAAAAATTAATAGTGATTCAATCATGTATATAAATGTTCTAATGCTATTAAAAAAATTTCATAGTGATTTAGTCATGCATATATGTGTTCTAAGGTTGTCAAAAAAAAATCATTGTGATTTAATTATGCATATATGTGTTCTAAGGCTATCAAAAAAAATTTATAGTGATTCTATCCAACATATATGCATTCTAAGGCTCTAAAAAAAAATAATAGTGAATCAATCATCCATATATGAGTTCTTAGGATGTCAAAAAAATTTCATAGTGATTCAATCTTGAATATATGTGTTCTAAGGCTATCAAAAAAAATTAATAGTGATTCAATCATGTATATATGTGTTCTAATGCCATAAAAAAAAATTCATAGTGATTCAATCTTGCATATATGTGCTCTTAGGATGTCAAAAAAAATTCAAAGTGATTCAATCTTCTATATATGTGTTCTAGTGCTATAAAAAAAATTTCATTTTGATTCAATCATGCATATATGTTTTCTAAGGCTGTCAAAAAAATTTCATTATGATTCAATCATGTGCATATATGTTCTAAGGCTGTCAACAAAATTTCATAGTGATTCAATCAGATTTATATGCGTTCTAATGCGGTCAAAAAAATTTCATACTGATTCAATCATGCATATATTTGTTCTTAGGATGCCAAAAAAATTTCATAGTGATTCAATGTTGCATTAATGTATTCTAATACAGTAAAAAAATTTCTTAGTGATTCAATCATGCATATTTGTGTTCTAGGTTTGTCAAAAAAAACTTATAGTGATTCAATCATGCATATATGTGTTCTAAGGCTGTCAAAAAAAATTCATAGTGATTCAATCATTCATATATGTGTTTTAGGATAGTCAAAAAAATTTCATAGTGATTCAATCAAGCATATATGTGTGTCAAGGTTGTCAAAAAAAAATTGTAGTGATTCAATCAAGCATATATGTGTGTCAAGGTTGTCAAAAAAAAATTGTAGTGATTCAATCATGCATATATGTGATAGGGATATCAAAAAAATTTCATAGTGATTCAATCATGCATATATGTGTTCTAAGGCTGTTAAAAAAAATTTATAGCGATTCAATCATACATATATGTGTTCTAATGCTGTCAAAAAAAAATTGTAGTGATTCAATCATGCATATATGTGTTCTAATACTGTCAAAAAAATTTCATAGTGATTCAATCATTCATATATGTGTTCTAAGGCAGTGAAAAAAAATTCACAGTGATTCAATCATGCATATATATGTTTTAAGGCTTTCAAAAAAAAATCATAGTGACTCAATCAAGCATATATGTCTGCTAAGGTCATCAAAAAAATTTATATTGATTCAATAATGCATATATGTGTTCTACGACTGTGAAGAAAATTTCATAGAGATTCATTCATGCAAATATGTGATCTAAGGCTATCAAAAAAATTTGATAGTGATTCAATCATGCATATATGTGTTCTTAGGATGTCAAAAACAAATCATAGTGATTCAATCTTGGATATATGTGTTCTAGTGCTGTGAAAAAAAATTCATAGAGATTCAATCATGCATATATGTGTTCTAAGTCTGTTAGAAAGATTTCATAGTGATTCAATCATGAATATAACTGTTCTTCAAACATGGATATATGTGTTCTAAGGCTATCAAAAAAAAATCATAGTGATTCAATCTTGTATATATCTGTTCTAACGCTGTAAAAAAAAATTCATAGAGATTCAATGATGCGTACATATGTTCTAAGTCTGGCAAAAAAAATTCATAGTGATTTAATCATGCATATTTGTGTTATAAGGTTATTAAAAAAATTTTATGGTGACTCGATCATGCATATTTGTGTTCTAAGGCTGTCAAACAAAATTCATAGTAATTCAATCATACATGTATGTGTTCTAATGCAGTAAAAAAAATTGTAGTGATTTAATCAAGCATATATGTGTCCTAAGGCTGTCAAAAAAATTTCATAGTAATTCAATCATTCATATATGTGTTCTAAGGCATTAAAAAAAAGTTTATAGTGATTTAATCATGCATATATGTGTTCTAAGGCTGTCAAAAAAATTTCATAGTGATTCAATCAAGCATATATATGTGCTAAGGTTGTAAAAAAAAAATTATAGTGATTCAATAACGCTTATATGTTTTCTACGATTGTCAAAAAAACTTCAAAATGATTGATTCATGCATATTTGTGTTCTAAGGCTATTAAAAAAATTTCACAATGATTTAATCATGCATATATGTGTTCTAAGGTTGACAAAAAAAATTCATAGTGGTTCAATCAAGCATATGTGTGTGCTAAGGTTGTCAAAAAAATTTATAGTGATTCAATAATGCATATATGTGTTCTACGGTTGTCAAAAAAAATTCATAGTGATTGATTCATGCATATATGTGTTCTAAGGCTATCAAAAACATTTCATAGTGATTCAATCAAGCATATATGTGTCATAATGTCAGAAAAAAATCATAGTTATTCAATCATGCATATAAGTGTTCTAAGGCTGTCAAAAAAATTCCATAGGGATTCAATTTTGCATATATGAGTTATAATGCTATAAAAAAAATTCATAGTGATTAAATCATGCATATTTGTGTTCTAAGGTTTTCAAAAAAATTTAATAGTGATTCAATCATGCATATATGTGTTCTAAGACTGTCAAAAAAATTTCTTAGTGATTCAATCATTCATATATGTGTTCTAAGGCAGTAAAAAAAAAATCGTAGTGATCCAATCATGCATACATGTGTTATAAGGCTATCAAAAAAAATTTATAGTGATTCAATCAAAATATCTAAGTGCTAAGGCTGTCAAAAATTTTTTGTAGTGATTCAATCATGCATATATGTGTGATAGGGATATCAAAAAAATTCATAGTGATTCAAACATGCATATATGTGTTTGAAGGCTGTAAAAAAAAAATTATAGTGATTCTATCTTACATATATGCATTCTAAGGCTGTAAAAAAAAATCATAGTGATTCAATCATGCATATATGTGTTCTTAGGATGTCAAAAAAATTTCATGGCGATTCAATCTTGCATATTTGTGTTCTAAGGATTTCAAAAAAAATTAATAGGGATTCAATCACGTATATATGTGTTCTAATGCTATCAAAAAAATTTCATAGTGGTTCAATCATGCATATATGTGATCTTGTGCTATCAGAAAAATTTCATAGAAATTCAATCATGCATAAATATTTTCTAAGGCTCTCAAAAAATTTCATTGTGATTCAATCATGTGCATATATGTTCTAAGGCTGTCAACAAAATTTCAAAATGATTCAATCATACATATATGTGTTCTAATGCGGTCAAAAAAGTTTCATAGTGATTCAATCTTGCATATATGTGTTCTTAGGATGTAAAAAAAAATTCATAGTGATTCAATCTTGGATATATGTGTTCTAATGCTGTAAAAAAAATTACATAGTGATTCAATCATGCATATTTGTGTTCAAAGGTTGTCAAAATTTTTTTGTAGTGGTTCAATCATGCATATATGTCTTCTATGCTTGTCAGAAAGATTTTGTAGTGATTCAATCATGCATATATGTGTTCTAAGGCTGTCAAAAAAATTTCATAGTGATTCAATCATGCATCAATGTGTTCTTAGGATGTCAAAAAAAATCATAGTGATTCAATCTTGCACATATCCGTTCTAATGTTGTCAACAAAATTTCATAGAGATTCCCTCATGCGTATATGTTTTCTAAGGCTGTCAAAATTTTTTTTATAGTGATTGGATCATGCATATTTATGTTCTAAGGATATCCAAAAAAATTTATGGTGATTCAATCATGCATATTTGTGTTCTAAGGCTGTCACGCAAAATTTATAGTGATTCAATCATACATATGTGTTCTAATGCTGTAAAAAAAAATTGTAGTGATTCAATCTAGCATATATGTGTCTGAAGGCTGTCAAAAAAATTTCACAGTTATTCAGTCATTCATATGTGTTCTAAGGCAGTCAAAAAAAATTCACAGTGATTTAATCATGCATATATGTGTTCTAAGGTCATCAAAGAAATTTCATAGTGATTAATTCATGCATATAAATGTTCTAAGGCTGCCAAAAAAAATTCCTAGTGATTCAATCAAGCATGTATGTGTGCTTAGGTTGTC
This sequence comes from Nuphar pumila, assembly GCF_984573655.1. Taxonomy (NCBI): domain Eukaryota; kingdom Viridiplantae; phylum Streptophyta; class Magnoliopsida; order Nymphaeales; family Nymphaeaceae; genus Nuphar; species Nuphar pumila. The sequence continues at coordinate 71,954,077 of NC_143252.1, read as the reverse complement.
AAAAAAAATTTAGAGTGATCAAATAATGCATATATGTGTTCTACGGTTGTCTAAAAAAAATCATAGTGATTGATTCATGCATATATGTGTTCTAAGGCTGTCAAAAACATTTCATAGTGATTCAATCAAGCATATATGTGTCATAATGTTGTCAAAAAAAATTCATAGTTATTCAATCATGCATATAAGTGTTCTAAGGCTGTCAAAAAAATTTCATAGGGATTCAATCTTGCATATATGTGTTATAATGCTATAAAAAAATTTCATAGTGATTCAATCATGTGTATTTGTGTTCTAAGGTTTTCAAAAAAAATTATTAGTGATTCAATCATGCATATATGTGTTCTAAGGCTGTAAAAAAAAAATCATAGTGATTCAATCATTCATATATGTGTTCTAAGGCAGTCAAAAAAAAAATCGTAGAGATCCAATCATGCATACATGTGTTATAAGGCTATCAAAAAAAATTTATAGTGATTTAATCAAGATGTGTATGTGCTAAGGCTGTCAAAAATTTTTTGTAGTGATTCAATAATGCATATATGTGTGATAGGGATATCAAAAAAATTCATAGTGATTCAATCATGCATATATGTGTTCGAAGGTTGTAAAAAAAAAATTTATAGTGATTTTATCTTACATATATGCATTCTAAGGCTGTAAAAAAAAAATCATAGTGATTCAATCATGCATATATGTGTTCTTAGAATGTCAAAAAAAAATCATGGCGATTCAATCTTGTATATATGTGTTCTAAGGCTTTCAAAAAAAATTAATAGGGATTCAATCACGTATATATGGGTTCTAATGCTATCAAAATTTTTTTATAGTGATTCAATCGTGCATATATGTGATCTAGTGCTATCAGAAAAATTTCATAGAGATTCAATCATGCATAAATATTTTCTAAGGCTGTCAAAAAATTTCATTGTGATTCAATCATGTGCATATATGTTCTAAGCCTGTCAACAAAATTTCATAATGATTTAATCATACGTATATATGTTCTAATGTGGTCAAATAAGTTTCATAGTGATTCAATCTTGCATATATGTGTTCTAAGGCTGTCAAAAAAAATTCATAGTGATTCAAACAAGCATATATGTGTTCTAATGCTGTAAAAAAAAATTAGAGTGATTCAATCATGCATATATGTGTTATAAGGCTGTCAAAAAAAATTTGTAGTCATTCAATCATGCATATATGTGTTCTAAGGCTGTAACAAAAATTTTATAGTGATTCAATCATGCATTTATGCCTTCTAATGCTGTCAACATTTTTTTATTGTGATTGAATTATGCATATACGTGTCCTAAGGTTGTAAAAAAAAAATCATAGTGATTCAATCTTGCATATGTGTTCTAAGGCTGTGAAAAAAAATTCTTAGTGATTCAATCATGCATATATGTGTTCTAAGGCTGCCAAAAAAATTTCAAAGTAATTCAATCTTGCATATATGTGTTATAAGGCTGTCAAAATTTTTGTATAGTGATTCAATCATGCATATATGTGTTCTAAGGTTGTCAAAAATATATCTAAGTGATTCAATCATGCATATATGCGTTCTAATGATGTAAAAAAAATTCATAGTGATTCAATCATTGATATATGTGTTCTAACGCTGTCAAAAAAAAATTATTATGCTTTAATCATGCATATATATGTTCTAAGCCTATCCAAAAAAAAAATCATAGTGATTCAATCTTGTATATATGTGTTCTAACGCTGTCAAAAAAATTGTATAGTGATTCAATCATGCATATATGTGTTTTGAGGCCATCAAAAACACTTCATAGTGATTCAATCATTCCTATATGTTCTAAGGCTGTCAAAAAAGTTTCATAGTGATTCAATCATGCCTATGTGTTCTAAGGTGGTGAAAAAAAAAATCATAGTGATTTAATCATGCATATATGTGTTCTAATGGTGTCAAAAAAAATAATAGTGATTTAATCATTCATATATGTGTTATGTGGCTGTCAAAAAAAATTCAAATTCAATAATGCATATATGTGTTCTAAGGCTGTCAGAAAAATTTCATAGTGATTCAATCATGCATATATGTGTTCTAAGGCTGTCAAAAAAATTTCATTGTGATTCAATCATGCATATATGTGTTCTAATGCTGTAAAAAAAAAATCATAGGGATACAATCATGTGTGTATGTGTTCTACGGTTGTCAAAAAAAATTCATAGTGATTCAAACAAGCATATATGTTTTCTTATGCTGTCAAAAAAATTTAGAGTGATTCATTCATGCATATATGTGTCATAAGGCTGTCAAAACAATTTTGTAGTGATTTAATCATGCATATATGTGTTCTAAGGCTGTCACAAAAATTTCATAGTGATCATGCATATATGTCTTCTAAGGCTGTTAAAAAAATTTAAAATTCTATCATGCATATATATGTTCTAAGGCTGTCAAATTTTTTTTATAGAGATTCAATCATGCATATATATGTTCTAAGACTCTCAAAAAAAATTCATAGTGATTTAATCATGAATATATGTGTTCTAAGGCTGTAAAAAAAAAATCATAGTGATTGAATCATACATATATCTCTGTGAACACCCCAAATTTTCCAAAAAATGCAAAAATTATCTTTTAGCCCCTGACCTCCAACTTCTGAATAAATTGGGTTAATCTCTGATAAAATTCCATTTTTTTCTCGGATTCACTGGAATTCGAATTCAAATTCTATATCGGACCCAATCCTGGATCCAAATCTGATATCCAGATCCAATTCTGATCTCGGATCTCTTATCCTTCAAAAAATAAAAAAAAATCAATTCTTTGTATTTTCTCAGAGGTTTTATCTGGATCCAATCTCAATTCAAGATCCAAAATCAATATTTTGTCAAAATCTTGGATCCAAATCCATTTTTTGAGGTTCATTTTCTGAAATAAATCCTGTAATTTTCATAAAAAACCTATTTCAGAAAAACCTGCAATTTGAAAACAAATACTTTATAAAAAACTTTCAAAAAACTAATTTTGGATCCCTATTTTTAATTTCTTCGTGTTGTCCTCGTATTTTCTTAATTTTCTCTTTTAAAATATAAAAGAAAAAGAAAAAGGTTTTTGGAAAATAGCCTAAAGCACTCTTTTTGAAAATTTTGTAAAAGAAGGACCACCTTCTTGAAAATTACCAAAAACTAAAGGATTTCTTTTAAAAAATCCTAATGGCTCGCCGTTATAAAAACACAGCTGAGGCTCCCTGATTTTTCATCGCCTTCACCCCTCCACCCTTCTCCTTCTCGATGATCTCATCCTCTTCCCTCTTCTTTATTTTCTACTCCTTTCTCTCTGGTTCTCCTCTCCATCTACTGAAGGAAGTCCATCGACCCACCCCCCTGCAGTTACAGGTAAGTGATCACCCCCCTTATCTTCTGTGTTCCTTTACATTTTCTTATTGTTTTCCTTTAATCCTTCATGATTTTCTCCCCCTTTATCTCATTCCTCCGGTTTTTCTTTGCTTTCTTCCCTTTATTTCAGTCATTTCCACTAAAGCATCCCTATAACATCGGCTTGCTTATTTGCAAAACCGATTTACAGATATGCAATATTAACGGAATGAGAGATCCCAACAATTTGTTTACAGTTCTTTTTATTTATTTTATTGATTTTATTCAGTTTGTGCAAGTGTAGATCTCAATTCATGTTGTTTAGATCTAATGTCCCTTTGCAAATCCTGTGGCCATCATTGTTGATGTGTGATTATCAGTTAATTTATGTATGTTTCCCTCATTTGCCTTCGGATTATGCTCTTGCTCCCCTTATTACCTCTCATCTATGTTTTGTAATGTTAACCCAGCATAACCCCCCATCGTTTATGCATTTCTATATTCATTTTTTTTTAGATAATTTATCATTCTCCATCGGTAGATCGGTGCCTCATTTGACATTTGCATCATCCAGAATTTCTCACAGCATGCATTTATACGCATAGCATACGAACTGTTCATAGTTACCTATTGCTGTGCTTTTTTTTTCCAACATCTTGCTTCCTATTCATGCTTCTAGGAACAATAGTGGCAGCAAAATGTGTTGTTATAAAACCTGAAAGATGCTTCAATGTCTCAACATTAAGAAACAATTATAGAAGAGACGATCAGGATTAAGGTAACTCCAAAGAAATCTGCATTTTTTGAAGGTCGGAAGGAATCACCAGTTCAAGCTGTGTTGTTAACATCGGATTGCCATCCAAAGATATGGATAAAGCATTCCACGAGTCGCTATGCCGCAGAGGAGTTCCCTTGATTTCCATTAAAGATGATATGTCCGGCTCTTCGTGACTAGCTGATCTGGTGAAGCTGAAGGCAGTTGGTCGCTGCTACTGAACTTGAGTTGCAAAGAAATAAAAATTGGTTTGTTGTTATGCCAATCACCTTGCTGCCGATAAAAAGGAATCCCATGAATACTGTAGCTTCTTGTTTCCTCCCTGTTTCAAATCGCATTCATAGGCTTTACATATTCTGTTATATGTTCGTCTCTGCATAATACCCTGTGTCTGGGTTGCTTTCTTGGGCCCGTCTGTCAATTGACATCCATCGTAAGGTATATCATTACAGATATGACATACATCACAAAAGGTTCATTTTTTGTCATAGCTAAGATATGTATCATTGCATAAGTAGAGCTGTAGTTGAACTAAAGCAAGTTTAGCTCTGTTTCATTCTTAATTTTACACTTCTATTAGCATGTCACCATAGATTTTTTTTTTTTTTTTACACATCGGTTGCACCTTCATTTACATTCAATTTTCATCAATTGATATGTGTTCTACGTACTCATGTTAGAAGGTAGGTATATATGTCATGCAATATCCTGTAGCATGTCCATTCCTTGTATATTTCATAATACAGCATGATTTTTTGTTTCATGATTTGCTTTTCATTTTTCACACACACAAGTATGTTCATTAATATCCCTCAAGATCGTTCCTGTCTCATTTCATTTCCACTCACACTTCTATATTAGCCTCACAGTTGTGGGTGTCTCAGCATCCTAACCTGCATATGTGTATATCTCTACATTGGTTCATAACTATACATATCACCATAGTTAAGTTTAGGGCATGTACTTCTTTACATAGGTTCATAGCATCAATCTCATCTAATCTTCTGTATCATACCTTTTACTACCACCTACTTGTTTTTTTTTTTTTTATTATTCAGATTGCATTGGCTGATACTTGTCTGTAACCTTACAATAGTGTGATGTCCGGGTTGCCTGCTGAAAGGGCACTCAACTTTGAGTTTATGTGCCTAATTTTTGAGTTGTGCTATTATTTTATACACAACTTGTTGGTAGAGTAAAGTTGACGGCTCCACCTCCACTGTTATACAAATAGTGGTCATGACTGGACTCCTCTGCTTTATAATTTTTATTTTTATTTTCTTCCTGTTTGTGGCATTATGAATGATTTGGGGTTTCTGGAACCACTTATGTTAACATTGCCTATGGTTTCCAATGCTACATCATAATGTATTCCACCATTTCAAAAAAAATTTAAGTCACAGGCTAGTCTCCCACATAATGATTAGTTTTGTATTAGTTGGGATATCTTGAAAATCTCTTTTATGGATGTCTTGTGGGTGAATATCATTCGATGTTTTGGTAGAAATTTATGTCAGATCTTTTGATTCATGGAAGTTGAGATAATGGTTCTCTATGACTATCTTCATATGAATATACTTGATTCGTGGTTGATATATGAGAATGTGTTAAATATGTCATTCCTTATGATCTATAGAATTGGGATTTGAGACTTTATGGGGATGGTTATAAGGAGGCAATCAAAATTACAGTTGAAGAAAGGAGGACTTCTAGAATTCTATGTTCTGTTTGCACTATACAATGAATGTTTAGATGTAGCAGAAGAAACTATGGTTAATATACGTTAATCTGGCATATCTGCTGCATCTTCATTTACCCATCTCATTACAGTTTTGCCTACAAGGATGATGAAGCATTGCTACTGTCCATTTCTCCACATTGTCCCCTTACAACATCACCTACAACTCTGCCTCCACCAGCACAGTAGCTGCCCAGTTCCAACCCATTCCAGCTACCAACAGTACAAGGCGTCTTCTTCATATCCACCTATGCATTAACTAACACCTTCCCTTACCTCCACATCTGCCATCTGATATCTCCAAACCACCCAGTCCACCTGCTACATATCACTTGTGGCAACCTCCTGCACTCATTCACCGGTGGCATTTATCCATTTAATTTGGACATACTTATTCTCTGCTATATCCACTTTGCCCTGTACATGTTTTCTGCAAAAACCTTCACCATATCCATGGCTCACCACTCCACTATCACCCACAACCTCCATTACACTATTGCACATCCATTCCATTTACACCCATGTCCACCTTCCCTGTTCACTACCCATTTAGGTCCTACTCCATGACATCCATGGCCATTCTACCATATGCATCATAGCATGTGTCTCTTTCATTAAGGTGGTGTATCATATAGATATTTTAGAACTCATTTCATTATTAGTTAAGGATTGGACATATGCACTTAATATCCATTCTCACCATTAGCTTAGGATATTATATGTATATGTTAATATTCATTTTTCCAATAGTTTAGTATATTATGCTCCAATACACATCTTCTCATAATGCATTGCATATGCATTTTTATGTCCATTTTCTCATTAACATTCAGACATCATCATGTACATTCTAGTTTCAATGTAACCTCTGAAATTCTTTTCATATTTTATATTTTGCTTTATACTAACCCTGTTTTGCAGGAAATACATGTAAAATATCGATCTCTTTCTTATATTAGGGATTTTTAACTTAAAATTAAATTCAAAGTTGTAATAGTTAGATATTAATGAGAATTTTATATTTCCTGTATTAGAATAGAATGTATAAGCATGTAATTATCATAAATTACTTGTTTCATCTCATTTTCTCCTTTATTTCAAAAATTCACGAATGGTGAAACACGAATGGCACATGCACCACTCTAATAAAAGGTAATTAATCCTAAGCAAATGATTCACATTGATGGCCATAGTCAAAATGTGGACAATGCTTAGGATTTTTATCTTTTATGGAATAACATTAAATCCACACTGGGTCTCCTTCAAAAATCATCATATTTTCTTAATTTTCTTCCTTTATCAGAGTTCGACTTGTAAATTAACTTAAGATATATATCAATGGCCATAGTCAGGATATATTGAAAGTTAATTTTATTTTCAAACTCTATAGAGGCACCAAAATGTATTTTATTCTTTATCTGAATTTAAATATACATTAACTTTATAATATATTAACTTTATAATCTTATTTTATCTTTAATCTTATTTTATCTTTAATCTTAGTTAGGAAGTTATTATATCTTTAATCTTATTTTAATTCTCTTAAAGAATGAAATATGCTTTTCAATATCCAATTTTCAAATTCTTTAATTCATTTCGTCATTTAGGATAGAATTACATCATATTTTCAAATTATTCCAAATTTTCTTGAAAAATCAAGTGATTTTGAGACAATTTTTCAAATATCTTCTTCATTTCTCAAATCAAGCTTCAATTCTTATTCATAAATTCAAATTCATCTTCCTATTCTCAATTCTATTTTATTTCAAAATTCAATATTCTAATTTTAAAGTTTAATTTAACTTTGAAATTTTGAATTCATCTCTAAATTCAAAAGTTCAATTTCCAACTCAAATCAAATTTTAGAGTTCAATTCAACTTTGAAATTCCAAATTCATTTCCAGGATCAAGATTCAATTTCAAATTTGATTCAATATTCAAAATCAAATTTCAAAGTTTAATTCAACTTTGAAATTTCCAGATTCATCTCCTGATTTCAAAATTCAAGTTTGAAAATCAAGTTTCATTCTCTATCCTTCTTTCCAAATTTCAAAAATCGATTTAGGATCTCTCATATCCAATTTTAGGTTTCATCTGGATTTCCAAAATCCAATTGTATCTTCAAATTCCATTTGGATTTCTCAAATCCAATTCCAAGTTCCATATGAATTTCCAAAATCCAATTCTATTTTCAAAGTCCATTTGGATTTCTCAAATCCAGATTTCCAATCCAAATCCTATCTTGAATTCCATATTTCAAAACCAATTCTATTTTTAAATCTCATCTGAATTTCTTAAAATCTAAAATTCTATTTCCAAAATCCCTTTAGACTTCTTAAATCCATTCTATTTCCAAATTCCTCTAATCTCAAAACCTTAAATCCAGAATTTAGTTCCATTTTCAAAATTCATCTAGATTTCCAATTTCACCTTTCAAATTTCAAAGTCTAAATTCAATTCCAAAATTTTATATTCAATCTCCATTTCAAATTCCATTCTCATCTTCAAAATTCTATTTCGATTTTTTTATCTTCAATATTGAATCTTCCTTCTTCAAAAACAAACTTAAAGTCATTTCAAGTCTTTTTCATCTCAGATATGATTCCAACTTCAGAATTTCGAGTTGTCTATCTCAAAACTCAAGTTGATTCTGAACTTTGAGTTTATATCTAAAAATTCAACTTTTTCAAGTCAACTTCAACTTTTAAAAACCATCTATTCACAATATTCTCAAATTTATTTCAAAATCACTTGGATAAATCCCAGAAGTTCTAAAATTATTCTTCTCAAAAGCATAAATCTTTGCATTTGCATTGCACAAGCATGATTTTTTGTGCATTTTAGACGCAGAATAAATTCTCAGACAATATTTAGGCAAAGCAAAAGGCATAAGTTCGATCCTTGGTTTGATTACCCTTGGTAAAGGCGCCAAGAACGATCGAAACTCGTACCAGCGAGCGAATCCCATCTCTCCATATTTTCTCACAAACTTTTCAAAAACGGAGGTGAGTAATTTTCAAAATCTTTTTAAAATTAAAGGTCAAGTGAGACCTTTGCAAAAGAGTTTCTCTCTCTTGTTTCTTTTCTCTTTTCTCTTCTCTCTTCTTTTCTCTCTTTTATTTTCCCCTTCAAAAAGGGAAATAGAGGCTAGAATGGCAAAGAGAAGGAAAAAGAAGGAATCAAGAGGAAAAAATTTTCAATGATCACAGAAGTGGTGACCATGATGGGACTCGTCTTCGTCCGGTCGAATTTTTGCTTTTGCTTTGCTTTGATAATTGTCTAAGTCTTTATTCTTTTAATGTCAGCTTCATTTCCATGCAAACCTTTGGAGCCTCGACTCTGTTCCAGCTGACATAATGCATATAGGATCTAAGTATGGTTTGGTAGGACTATATTGAGGAGATTATTGCATGCTCACTTAGACTTAGGTCTGAAATACAACTCTCCTCAATTCTAGGGATTGAATGCAAACAATGTATGCAAGTGTATGCTTCTTATGATTTTCAAAAATCTATTTTTTTAGGATTTGCATTAGAAACAACTGATTTATTGCATGTTGAACATGTTTTCAAAAACATCCCTTCCTATATTGTCACGGTCTTCACGTTGCTGGGCTCTCTCATTGAACCATAGTTCGGGAGAGAGCCTCACAACTGGACCACTTATTTGGGTTAATGCCCCCCTACCACGTAGTTAAGGGCCATAATCCGAAGTATATTGGTAGGTGTTTAAGGATGTTGGGAAGCCATTACCTTAGAACCAGAGAAATATTTTTATGCCACGTACTTCGAGCTTCGACTTGAGTATATCGGCATACCTTGATTGGAATCAAATGATCTGAACCCTAGAGTTAGGACTAAGGTCATAAGCCTTTTCAAATATAGCATTTAGAGTCAGCTTTTAGAGAGTGTTGTTTGTGCATCCTTGTTTGTACAACTGTGATTCTGTGATATTTATTTATTATATTTCCTTATATTTTCCAAAGACCCTGGGTATATTATTTAAAATTTCTTCTTTTTTTTCAAAACCCAGGTGTATTTTTCTTTTCTTCTTTTGATTTCTTCAATTTTTTTTATCCTACCTGCAATTTTTCAAATTTCAAATCATGGCATCTATTTTCAAACTTCTTCTTTCTAATCTCTCAAATGTATCTTTTGACTCTATTCTTTGCCTTTTCACAATAAAATCTCTTTTCTCAAGAGATGTCCTTTTCAAAATAACATTTGTTCATATTCTAATTGTCCATTCTTTCTCACAGAGAAACAATGCGATTGTCGCAATTTCTGTGACGATCCAATCCCTAGTAATTGTAAGACACGCTAATTTTCTGAGGAATTTACTGCCTAATTAATATTAAAATTTTATGCTTTTGTGTAATTATGAGATTATAGCACGTAATTTGATGAAAATTGTATGTGCTTTGTATTTTGGCTTTGCACGCGCGACCCGAAAAATCGCGTAAATATACTATGTAAGTAAGAAGTGCCTAATTCTGGATGAATTAGCTTCTGAAAATTTAAGAGTTAATTTATAATATGTTTTTATCATTTTTTCCCGAATTTGGGGCCCATACGACGTAAAAAACTTGTCAGTGCATGTGAATTACGAGTTTTGACCCAAGTTTGGACCTGAATCGTAAAACGCTTAATTCTCGCAAACGGATGAGAATTTTCTTGAAAGGCATTGAGCACTAAATGGTTTATTTGGATAAAATTAATATTTTGATGCATTAATTAAGCATAGTTTTGAAAGCATAGGCATTGGCGATTTTTGGATTTGGATCCGGGTCAACTAGAGGACCCAAACCCTTTGGGCGTCCCCTTTAGAGGACCATTTTAGACGTGGTTGACCAGCTGGTCAAGGTTTGACCAGCTGGGTGGCACTTTTGAAAAGAATTGCATGGCTTTTGAAATATAGGCCACGATTGGCCAATTCCTCTTTTCAAAACTCATGATGAGCCTTGAAGCTCATCATGAAAGGCGTTTTCCAATAAAGGGGGGACCATGGGGCTGGCGCCCCATGGTATTTTTGTAATTTTTTTAAAGTAATTCAAATGATAAAAGCTGATTGGTTGAGTTGGAGGTAGCCCATGTAATTCTTTCAAGTTATAAAGGCCTTTTTTAAAACCTTTTTAATGGCATATTTGCAAACCTTTTTAGAAACTTCCAATGCATGACATGCATTGGGCATGGGCTGGCCATGGGGGGGCGTGGAGCACCCCAGCCGTCCATCTAGGCTGGATTAATCCCAGCCATCCATTCCTCCTAACCCTAGCTACTTAAGCATTGAAGAGAGAGAAGATAGCCCTCTTGGGCGATTTTTCTTGGAGGAGTCTCTCTCTCTTCCCCTTCTTCTTCTCCAAAACTGAGTGAGAGGGAAAGTTGAGAGTGAGTTGTGAGTGTGGAGCAGCTCTAGCCGTGGACACCATTGCCTCCACCTTCTCCATTTCCTCCCTTTCAAAGCCTCGAAGGTGAGATTCTCCATCACCTCCATTGTGTGAAAAATTGAGAGTTTCCATTTTCATCTACATTGTTGTGGTTTTCTTTTTAACAAGTGCATTTGCGTGAAGTTACCAATACATGTTTTTATTTCAGGTAAGCATGTCCTCATGCATTGGTTTTCTCGCATAGTCGTGGGTTTTTCACTTGAAAGCATCTTTGGGTTTTTCATTTGTTGATTTCCTTGAGTTAGCTTGTAGACATTTTTTAGTATAGCTTTCGTTTAGCATGCTTACATGCATTTGCAGTGCAAAGATATGGTGGAATCATTCTGTAATGGCAAATTTACAAGAATGCACGCACGCCTTAAACCTTGCTTTTTCCTCTTCGCATGCACAACGTTTTTCCCGTTTCAGCCTTGCGTTTTTCTATGTATTTGGTTTTAGACTCCATGGATGATGGAAGGAGTTCGTTTCAGCTAGACTTGCCCAGCTGGGGTGCTCTGGCCGACCATACTCTACTCGCGCCAGCCAGAGCCCTTTCGTGCCCATGTGCCTCTCGGCATTTTAGAACCCTTGAGTCGAGCCCCATTCGGTGGCTGGGGTCTTGGTTACCCCCTCTTTCGGCCTGACATGGTCTGGACCAAACATTGGTCCAGACCTGTCAAAGGCTTGGCCGAACCCAGTTCGGTTGGGCGTTTACCCCCTTTTCTTCCTTTTCCTTTTGGCACCCTCTTGCCAGCGCCCACTTAGGTGGGCTAGACCTTCGATGACCCTGCTAGAGTCCCCTAACTGAACCCAGTTTCGATTAAGGGCTCTTCTTTTGTGCCCAGCTAAGGGCTGGTATGGATTGGGCTTGCTGCAGCAAGTGGGTGCAGCTGTGCGCAGGCCGTGAGCCTGCACCTCTTTGTTTGGTGGCAGTAGTGCCACAGGTTGGGTCTAGACATTCAGTCCAGACCCATCTCCGTTGGAGTAGCAGTTTCTGGGTCTGGACCAGCCGATCCAGGCCTGGACCGTCGCGTGGTGGGCCTAATGCAACTAAGTTGCAGCAGGTGGTTCGGCCTACTAGTGCAGGCTGCAGGCCTAGGCCGCACCCATGGTGGTTGTGCTGCAGTGGCTGAACCACACGTGAGGTCTGGACCTGTCGGTCCAGACCTGGGGTTCTCCTTTCGGCTGCAACCGGGCTTGCTCGGGATCGCTTGGCGCCCCATGGAGCCGATGTGGCTGGTAAGAGTGCCAGTTTATACTAAACAACACCAGCCCAGTCCTTGTCACCACACGTTTACTTGTTTTCGCAGTCTCCGGACTGCAGCCCATGGGGCTGCATGTGTGTGTTTGTGGCACGGGGTCCAATACCCCAATAACATTACGATTTTGACTCGTTGTGACGCAACAAATAGTGCGCACCGTCCAAAAGCAAACTTTTATATGTATATATTCGGTTAAACGTGCAAAGAAATGGTAAATTCATCAATGTGATATTTTATGGACTTAGCCCATGTGTACGTGTGTCAGCTTCGCTAAAGATCGCAAATATGTCTTGGCCATGACACCCTATCGAATGATTTTAAAGAGAATAAGGCTTTGGCGTAATTGAGAAACCTATAGCGTAGGTCAAAGGAATTGAATGATCATGGCTCCTCCTTTGCCTTATAAGGTAGTTGCAACTACATGTATGTTTACGTAAGAGTTTTAAACACTCGCTTGTGCTGTGGTTTGATGATATTGGAATGGTATGAGCGCGGCCATACACGCTTTATCAGGAAAGCGATTGCTCAATGAATGTAATTACTTGCTTTTGCTCGCACTACTTGGATGTATTAGTTATTGAGGTATCTACTCTGTTGGATGAAGACCAACCTGAGCATCAGGCTCAAGTTTTTGCAATTGTAGCTGAGAAGAAACCTAGTAGGGTGGAGCCCTTGCCACCTACTAGAGGGCGGAAGCGTCAGAAAGTGCAGCAGAATGTCCAGCGGAAATGACCTCAGAGACCGAATCATCAGCAAAAGCAACCTCAGCGATCGAATCGCCAGCGAAAGCGACCTCAGCAACCGGAAGTTCAGCGAAAGTGTCAACAATGTGACGTAGATCACGGTCTTGGAGCTTGTCCTCGTTTCGATGGCAAGTGTTTCAAGTGTGGACAATCTGGGCATATCGCCAAGTTCTGTCTAAAGAAGTCTTTGACAGACTTAGCTGTTGCCGATTAGGCACTGTGAGACGAGATCTGACCCTTTTGTTGTTACTTGTTGTTTTGTGATTTCGCGGATGAAATCCTTTTAAGGAGGGTAGAATGTAAGACCCGCTAATTTTCTGAGGAATTTACTACCTAATTAATATTGAAATTTTATGCTTTTGTGTAATTAGGAGATTATAGCACGTAATTTGATGAAAATTGTATGTGCTTTGTATAGTGGCTTTGCACGCGCGACCCGAAAATCGCGTAAGTATACTGTGTAAGTAAGAAGTGCCTAATTCTAAATGAATTAGCTTCTGAAAATTTAAGGGTTAATTTATAATATGTTTTTATGGTTTGTCCCCGAATTTGGGACCCATACGACATAAAAACTTTGTGAGTGCATGTGAATTACGAGTTTTGACCCAAGTTTGGACCCGAATCATAATACGCTTAATTCTCGCAAACGGATGAGAATTTTCTTGAAAGGCATTGACCATTTCGTATTAATTGAGATTATAAAGAGCACTAAATGGTTTATTTGGATAAAATTAATATTTTGATGCATTAATTAACCATAGTTTTGAAAGCATAGGCATTGGCAATTTTTTGATTTGGATCCGGGTCAACTAGAGGACCCAAACCCTTTGAGCGTCCCCTCTAGAGGACCATTTTAAATGTGGTTGACCAGCTGGGTGGCACTTTTGGAAAGAATTGCATGGATTTTGAAATATAGGCCACGATTGGCCAATTCCTCTTTTCAAAACTCCTGATGAGCCTTGAAGCTCATCATGAAAGGTGTTTTCCAATAAAGGGGGGGACCATGGGGCTGGCGCCCCATGGTGTTTTTGTAATTGTTTCAAAGTAATTCAAATGATAAAAGCTGATTGGTTGAGTTGGAGGGTAGCCCATGTAATTCTTTCAAGTTATAAAGGCCTTTTTGAAAACCTTTTTAATGGCATATTTGCAAACCTTTTTAGAAACTTCAAATGCATGACATGCATTGGGCATGGGATGGCCATGGGGGGGCGTGGAGCACCCTAGCCGTCCATCTAGGCTGGACTAATCCCAGCCATTCGTTCCTCCTAACCCTAGCTACTTAAGCATTGAAGAAAGAGAAGAAAGCCCTCTTGGGCGATTTTTCTTGGAGGACTCTCTCTCTCTTCCCCTTCTTCTTCTTCTCCAAAACCGAGTGAGAGGGAGAGTTGAGAGTGAGTTGTGAGTGTGGAGCAGCTCCAGCCGTGGACACCATTGCCACCACCTTCTCCATTTCCTCCCTTTCAAAGCCTCGAAGGTGAGATTCTCCATCACCTCCATTGTGTGAAAAATCGAGAGTTTCCATTTTCATTTACATTGTTGTGGTTTTCTTTTGAACAAGTGCATTTTCTTGAAGTTACCAATACATGTTTTTATTTCGGGTAAGCATGTCCTCATGCATTGGTTTTCCAGCATAGTCGTGGGTTTTTCACTTGAAAGCATCATTGGGTTTTTCATTTGTCGATTTCCTTGAGTTAGCTTGTAGACATTTTCGAGTATAGCTTTCGTTCAGCATGCTTACATGCATTTGTTGTGCAAAGATATGGTGGAATCATTCCGTAATGGCGGATTTACAAGAATGCATGCATGCCTTAAACCTTGGTTTTTCCTCTTTGCATGCACAACATTTTTCCTGTTTCAGCCTTGCGTTTTTCTATGTATTTGGTTTTAGACTCCATGGGCGATGGATGGAGTTCGTTTCAGCTGGACTTGCCCAACTGGGGTGCCCTGGCCAACCATACTCTACTCGGGCCAGCTAGAGCCCTTCCGCGCCCATGTGCCTCTCAGCATTTTAGAACCCTTGAGCCGAGCCCCATTCGGTGGCTGGGGTCTTGGTTACCCCCTCTTTCGGCCTGACATGGTCTGGACCAAACATTGGTCCAGACCTGTCAAAGGCTTGGCCGAACCCAGTTCGGTTGGGCGTTTACCGCCTTTTCTTCCTTTTCCTTTTGGCACCCTCTTGCCAGCGCCCACTTAGGTGGGCTGGACCTTTGATGACCCTACTAGAGTCCCCTAACCAAACCCAGTTTCGGTTAAGGGCTCTTCTTTTGTACCCAACTAAGAGCTGGGATGTTTTGGGCTTGCTGCAGCCTGGCTGCAGCAAGTGGGCGCAGCTGGGCGTAGGCCGTGAGCCTGCACCCCTTTGTTTGGTGGCAGCAGTGCCACGGGTTGGGTTTGGACATTCAGTCCAGACCCAGCTCCGTTGGAGCAGCAGTTTGTGGGTCTGGACCAGTCGGTCCAGGCCTGGACCATCGCGTGGTGGGCCTACTGCAACTAGTTGCAGCAGGTGGTTCGGCCTTCTGGTGCAGGCTGCAGGCCTAGGCCGCACCCATGGTGGTTGTGCTGCAGTGGCTGAACCACACGTGAGGTCTGGACCAGTCCTGGTGTTCTCCTTTCGGTTGCAACCATGGCGCCGATGTGGCTGGTAAGAGTGCCAGCCTATACTGGACAACACCAGCCCAATCCTTTTTGCCACACGTTTACTTGTTTTAGCAGTCTCCGAACTGCAGCCCATGGGGCTGCATGTGTGTGTTCGCGGCACGGGGTCAAATACCCCAATAACATTACGGTTTTGACTCGTTGTGATGCAACGAATAGTGCGCACCGTCCAAAAGCAAACTTTTATATATATATATTCGGTTGAACGCACAAAGAAATGGTAAATTCATCAATGTGATATTTTATGAACTTAACCCTTGTGTACGTGTGTCAGCTTCGCTAAAGAACGCAAATATGTCTTGGCCATGACACCCTATCGAATGATTTTAAAGAGAATAAGGCTTTGGCGTAATTGAGAAACCTATAGTGTAGGTCAAAGTAATTGAATGATCATGGCTCCTCCCTTGCCTTATAAGGCAGTTGCAACTACATGTATGTTTACGTAAGAGTTTTAAACATTCGCTTGTGGTGTGGTTTGATGATATTGGAATGGTATGAGCGCTGCCATACACACTTTAGCAGGAAAGCGATTACTCAAAATCCAAAGGATCTTCAAGTGGGAAATCTGGGGGCGCTACAGTAATGGGATATCTTTTTGTCAACCTAATTCCTTCTTTTGTCAAAATTTCTCCCAAAATTCTTTTTCTAAATATCCCATTTTCAAGTTCTCCTATCTTTCTCAAATAGCCTTCTTCAAATACTATTCTTCCTGTGAAAAACCTCGACCCTGTGAAAAACCTCAGATTTTCTATGATTTTTTTTGTGAAAGGGTTTTTACTAAAAACAACGGAACAAAGTGTAAAGAAGGTTGCAAGGCCTCAAGTCTGGATGGCCATAGGTAAGTACAAGAGACATGACTATTAAACAAAATAAAGGTACAATCACAAGTATCGAGGGGTATACAACCCAACAGTTTAAGGTTACAAAATGTGACAGTACAACAAGTCTCAAAATAGGGAGTGTATCCCAACAAAACCCAAAACCAACAGGAGCAAGATCTGCAGCTAAGTGTGGGTCCCCAAGCCTCCACCGTGTGCCGTCGCATCAACACCGTACCTATTCATCACCTGCATCCCCATAAAATAGGGTCAGTCCAATTGCGAGGTGGTGAAGAAACAATAACGATATATATCTCACTTCTATGAGGAAAAACAAGAAGCAGTAACATGAAATAACGAGTATATCTGTCGGTGTCAGGTAAGTGCATATGTGACAAGTGCTAACCAAGTGGAACAGGTAACAGAACTGAAGTAACTGCAAAACAAGTAACTATGGGCAGTAAAGAAACGTAACAAGAACTGAAACAAGAGAGCAAGTAAGGTAACATCTACAGTACGTCAGCAATGATTGGTTAGTCTTTAAGTTCTTCTTATTACTCCTTCGGGTACGCGAAGGAACCTCGCATTCTGTGAGACATGCACCCAGCGTCTGTTATTCAAATTCTAATGTGGTAACCGGGGATTCTACAAACCGAGTAAACCTTATGCGAGCAACATGCAACTGAGAGAAACTCTCACATAAATAAGGATTGCAATTCATACTACTGTAGTAGTGAGGTCCTAAAAAGGCACCCTTGACCTCCCTGACTCTAAGTGACTGGAGGTAAAAGGACGCTACAGCTCTTGTCAAAGCACGTGTTGTAGTAACGACAAGTCACTCAGGGTTGTACCATCCACCCTCTCTAAGGTGAACCGTTTTGTGAATGGGGCGAAGCAGGTTTAACTTTCTTAGGCTCATTATTCAGTCACACCCCTTGACGAGGAGTTTATGCCTCATGGTCCCCGTGGGGTATGCAAACGAGGACTTAGCCTGCTCATCCACGTGCTCAGCCTCACACGACTAGCAAGAGCACATCGCTTGTGAAAGCGATCCTAACACCATATTATTTCTTTCATAATTTAGGGTATAGCCACACATGAGTTTACTCACGACAGAAGGGCCCTTGCCCAAAGACTCCAACTGAGTCCAAACTACAATAGTACTACTCATACCTTATGGTGTTCAAGTTTTGTGTATCAATCTTTTCATTTCATGAAGTAGGTGGACTTCGTGCACTCATCAATGCCTCAAGCAATGTACTAGTCGAGGTACGCACTACTCAGTACGAGTGTCAAGATGTGTTGTGTGCAAAGTGCAACTAGGTACCACATGATTTTTCATCAATTACATAACATAAAGAATAGAGGCATGATACAACTGCATAATTGAGAAACATGATGCGATTACATGATAATGTGCATGTGAGTTTACAATTCATCAATTTCAAGAGATATGCAAGAGCTCAAGAATGCAATTATCATTTCAAGTACAACATACTGAAACAATCGTTGCAAGTTTCTCATCACAATTTCAAATAGATCAGAACTTCAAGGGTCTTGATTTGGCGTTTCACGTAACATGAGACCACCCTTATAGAGAAGACTCTCAATTTGGTGCACTTATGTGTTGAGATTTAAATCTACGATATTCCCATACGTATGGGAATTACATTCGCATTCCAAGGTGGATCATCGCACTTGTAAGAGGAAAGGATGCAAATATGCCACGAAGGTCAATCGTATGCTTATACCTTGCTAGGCTACTTAATTCAACATACTTATGTGTCACGGAAGGAATCCAGGATACTCCCAACTTATGGGAATAACATTAGCATTTCCACGGTTTGGGTGACGCCCCTGCGGACCCAAAACAAAGACACGGAACAATGTCCATGACTTGTAACCAACGTAGGATCTATACATGTGGGGTTCACAACAACGCTCACCCGCTTACACATACTAGTCAACTGAACTGGAAACCAAGGAAGTACGAGGTCCACTACTAATTTATAGTCATCATTTTAGAGCCATCCAACTGGACGGTTGTTATCATCGCAAAATTTTTAACTTTTGCAAATCAAACTGACCTTTGAAAAAGTTTTTGAAAATAACTCGCCTCCGTTTTTAAAATGCGGGAAAATTCCGTAGAATGGGACTTGCCTGTCGGTACGAGGTTCAACCGTTCCTGCCACCTTTAACAGGGGTAATTGAACCAAGGATCAATCTTATGCTCTACTCTATTCAACTTGTCTAAATCATATTCTAATTTCTAAATGCACAAAGAATCAGGCATGTGCTATGAATTTTCAGAAAAATGCACATTTGAAAACATGATGTTTGCTTTGAATGATTGAAATATTTAGAATAGGTAAATCTTGGAAATGATATCACATGGAAAATCGTGAATTAGGACTTGGAAAATATTTTTGAGAAAAGTAGAAATCGATTTCTGGGGAAATCTTGAGATTTTATGAAAATCAATTCTGAGAGAACTTGGTTTCTCTGAATTCCAACTTTGAACTTGAAATTTCGAATTTTGAACTTGAGAAAAACACTTGAAATATTCTTTGAAATTCAATGCTTTTGGGAAAATCGATTTTGCTATAAGACTTGGGAGATTTTGAGGAAATGAACTTCTTTGAATTGAGATTTGAATTGGAGTTGGCAAATGCATGAAATGAATGAATATGGATTTGAGGAATTGAGAAATACTTTTTGTATTTTTGAGAAATGCAGTGCATTTTGAAGTTAGCCTAAGAGTGTAGGCTGAATGTGGCTAATGTGAAGATCATAAATCTAAGTATCATTCATATTCTGACTATGGCCATAAATACAAATTCCACCAAGTTTATAAACTTCATAGAAGCTAGTGCATGTGCCATTCGTGTAGACCATGGTGAATTTGTAAAAATATGCATGAATCATCATCCATCACACATTAACATTATTTAAAAAAATAAACTATATGCAATGCAACCTAAGCTAAGCAGGAAATGTAAATTCTTATTCCAAAGTTTAATTACAAATTACATCACTATTGAAATTTAAATACATGAAAAATAAAGTCTTCAATGTACCTGCAAAACTAGAAAACTTGTTAATGAATATATGTTGGCTTTTCTAGATTTATCCAACAATATCAGGAAATTGTTGGATTTTGCTAGATATAAGCCTTTTTGCCATGATTCCCTTAAATCAAAATGATAAAATATGAAATAAAATTGAATAAATATGAAAGAGAAAATATGAAATTTCGAAATTGGTGTACAAATGACCAAAATACCCCTAATAACAAGACTATGGCCTTGAAATTAGGGTTTTTAGAAAGATATTTTGATAAAATGCAAGTTTTGAAATTTGAATGTAATAAACTAAGCTAAATATGATGTGACATGCTTAAAAATATGAAAATTAGGGTTAGGGATTTCGAAATTTAGGTCAAATGACCAAATTTCCTCCGATAGCAAGACTATGGCCTTGAAATCAGGGTTTTTAGAAATAGATTTTGGTAAAAACTTAGGTTTAAATGAAATCAAATGAGTACAAAATTAAACCTAAAGCATCCTAATATGATTATGAACATGATTAAACCCTAAAAATATATGCTTATGCACGAAAATCCAATAATATCACAAATTTTATGATTTTTGCAGTGTTTTTGGATCTTTGAGGAACCCGGTTTTGCAATTTGCTTAATTCAGCCATCAAATGGATTCCAAAATCCATAAAAATTGGTACCTGCACTTGTTATAACTCTAATGTCGAATTGGAATCATAAAAATAATTTTTTAACATTAAATCAATCCGAAAATTGCATTAAACCCTAAAAATATGCTATTTTTGACCTAATTCACCAACCAGTTTCAGTCCAAGACCTGAACCAGGAGTCAAATCTCCATGGAAATTTATGAAATTTTACAGAGACTAACTAAGAAGAAAAACAGAGATTTCCCAATTTACAGATCGGAAAAAACATCTCCGGTTAGGGAGAAACCCTTCCGGCAATCTGGGCTAAAATATATCACTTTTAACAGGGATTAAAACAGCTATTACAGATTGAAAATACAGGAATAAATAGCAATCCTAAACAAAAATTTCTGAAATTTTAGTGGTGAGCAGTAGACAAAAAAATAACAATACTCACTTTTTACAGATCTAAAATCGGATCTGTGGTTTGGGATTTATGACTAACACAAGTCTGATTAAGGTTTTGGTAAACCCTAACGAGTTTTAAATTTAAAAACAGATTCTCTGAAAGGGGAAAAATACTAAACAGTGATCAAAAAATCCGAAAATTTCAAATAAGACATATCTACTCAATGTGAATCCATAGCATTTTACAGATCTAAAATCGGATATAAGATGAGAGAAATATCATAACAGCAAGTTACCTTCTTGATTTTAACCACGATTTTAAAGCTTTAAAAACCCGATTTGATGTCTGATTTTTTTGACAGGGTTCTCGAGATCCAAAACCTCTGATTTTTCTACAGTAACTCAATAACTCATGCATGCATCACATATAAAAAAATCAGAAATAAACAGCGAGTGCTTTAATCCAAAATAACATCATCTTTACTGTTCTAAACCTAGAACACACAGAAATTTAAGAAACTTGAAAAACCATGCATTAACTAATGTAAATAAATAAAATAAACCATAAAACAGTAAATAAAAACTTATTTCTATGCTATAGAATGTAAAACAAACATGAATAAACCATGAAAATAAATTAAAAACAGGGAATCAATGGCTGGAATTTGATATCACCTTTAAAACATAGATTTAACCCATTAAAAAGGGTAAATCATATATTTTATTGGTTAATAATGCAAAGAATCATGTTAAAATCAATTCTAATGGATTAAAATCTCTGTAAATCATCCAAAACAGGGTTAGATCACCTTCTTGGAGTGTTCTTGCTGATTCTTGATGGTTCTTGAGGTTGAATCCATGGTTTAATCCATGAAGGGGATGACACCAATGGCTAAAATTGATTTAAAACATGAAAAAGTATTAAATAAAACTAAAAAATATTAAAAATATTACCTTGGTGCTTGCAGCTGCAATGGAGGAAGGTGGAGGTGCTAGAGAGGAGAGAGAGGCCACGAAAATTTGAGAGAAAAGAGCCCTCCTTTTGGCCCCCCTTAGGTCCCTTTTTATAGTTTTTCAAAAAGTCACTTAATTAGGGTTAATTAAGAGGTTTTTCATTTTTTTAGGACTCTTTCTAATAAATCCACTAAAGGCAAAGATTTTTTGTGGTTTTCTAACCTAGGTGGGACTCTAATTAATCCCTAATTATCCCCTAACTGAACCTAGAAAACCCCCAAATGTGATGCCACTTGGCATCTTTCACATTTGGGTTTTTAAAACACCTTTAAAAACATTTAAAAACACTAGTTTTAAAAACTAATTTTCAAAATGGTTTTGACTCTTCTAAACCTCTAACACTAACCAAGACATCAACTAACCCTAGTCTAGCCCTGACTTACTCGAATATGGCGCCACCCCGAGTGGGCCCTACTTGAGTTTTTCAAAAAAAACGATTTTAAAACTTGAAATTGAAGGAGTTTTCAAAAGAATTTTCAAAAGTAATCTTAAAATTAGAATTTTTGAAATGGCATAAGGTCCTAACTGAGTTAGAATTCCTCTGGATATGGTGCCAACTGAGTGGGCCCACATCGAATTTTGAACATTTTTGAAATAAACACTGAAAATGGCTTTAAAAAAGGGTTAAAATTGACATTTGAAATTCAAGATCTTTAGAAAATAGGGTCTCATGCGAACTGGAACTCCGGGTTAGAGTCCTGAACTCTTAGGACTCTGAAATTTTAAATTTTAACATCCAAATGAAAGAATTTTCAAAAGATTTTATCAAGAAATGATGAAATAAGTTAGAAAACACAGTCAGGGTTAGATTCCTAACTCGACCGAACTCTAAAATAGAATCCTGAACTAATTGGACTCTGTAAAATGACCTAAATTTCGAAAACAAACGAAAAAGATTAAAAATGGAAGTAAAACAGACTTCAAAACAGACTCCTGACTGGATTAGGACTCTGAGACAGAGTCCTAATCGGACTGAAACTTTCAAAAATTTGAGAAATTTAATGAATAGAGGAATTCAGAAGCGACACCACCACAATGGGTCTCATCTGTGAATTGAAATCGATTAAAATTTGAATTTGAAAGGAATCCAGATTGTTTTCTGAGAAAATATTTCGAAATATAAAGTCCTGGGGTTGGAAAATGACAGAGTATTGAATAAAAACCCAGATTTTGAAATTGATTTTGAAATTGATTTTGAAATAAAGCTTTAAAATTCAAATCTGGATTGAATATTTTGAAAACAGGAGTGTTGGATCTCGAAAATGAGATGCAATGACATGCAATGCTATGCAATGACATGCAATGCTATGCAGAATACATGCAATGACATGCAATGATCTGTAGTGACTTATGAAATGGACAAACACTGGATGAGGGTGAAAATTTGGGGTGTTTACAACGGTCGCAAGGTAAAACACTTTTGTGACACAGCTCACTCTGAAGTGTAAGGGTCATCGCGAGAACTAATGAACGAAGCACGAAGGTGCCATGTGTCCGGCTAGTTTCTCATAGGTAAACCCACGTTGTCCAACCTTAAAGTGTATATATATATATATATATATATATATATATATATATATATATATGTGCATATTACACGTTACGCCAGTATGTGCATCTCTGGGCAAGCTTACTCGAGGCAAATCCACACCGTCCTAAATCCTAACCGGTCTGCAAAATGGTGCAGGGGCAAGGATGGGGAAAATCGGGTCTGGTCATTGGGGCCAGAACGAAACTGGTGTTTGGCCACATGTAAGGGCCTCGTGTTGGACTAAATGGTCACCAATGGTGACAGCCGAATAGTGGGACACCAAGGTTGCAAGGGATCCGGGCGCAAATGGGCACTGGGTGGCCCTTTGCGGACCTACTGCCAAAAAGGGGGTTTTAGAAAGAATATGCAGGTTTGGTCCTCCAGACCAGACTGCTAGGTCCACCAAGAGTCTTGGTCTGAACTCACGGTTCAGACCAAACCCTCAGATAAATCGGGTAATCCCGGAATGGGCTGCTAAGGTGGCTAACACCTGGCGGCACACCATCAGAGGTCGACGCCCAAGGCAACCCGTATAGGTCTGGTCCTTTGGACCCGACCTGAATAAGGCTGAGACAAACATGGTCTAAACTTGTGGTTCAGACCAGCTACACCGCTAGAACCAAAAGCCCAAGAGCCTTCCGGATGCGGCCAACACCCGGCGACACCATAGCGCCCAGGCCCAACAGAAAACGATGGCCCACGGGTCTGGTCCACTAGACCAGGGCACAGGCGTCTAGACAGGCTCTGGACTGGACCCGTGGTTTAGTCCAGACAGACAAGATAAGGGGACATTGGTCCCAGCAGGAAGTGACCCGGGTGCGCCTAGCACCCGTTGGTCCCCTAAGCACTAGGGCTAGGACGGATAGAGTGGGGACTCAGCTCTGGTTCCATGAACCAGGCCTTACGTCCCAACAAGGCAACTTGGTCTGAACCCTTGGTTTAGACCGGGCATTGCGGCGTGACAACGACCGGGACTGGGTACTTGACCAGACTGATGTCCCAAGTGTGTCCAACACTCTGAAACCGGCGCCCACAAGAGAAGAGGGTAAACGATGGCTGGGAGCCCCTGGTAGGGTTTGTCCCAACAGATGGACAGGCCAGTCGAGTCCCTCATCCTCCAAGAAAATTCAAAACAAAAGATTAAAAACAAACCTGGACTCTTACATACTATCCTAACGGTGCCAACATAAGAAATGCAATGGAGGGGCTAAACAAGTTGCGGAAAACCCATGTCGAGAACAAGGGCATATTGCTGAATGCAAGTTCATAAGACAACACATTTAAGAAATAAGCATTTTAACAAAAACGTAAAGAGAAGAAGACTCTATAAAAGACAAAGGGTCGGTATATTTTTTTTTGAATAGTCGTCACACACACACACACACACACACACACACACACACATATATATATATATATATATATATATATATATATATATATATATATATATATATATATATATATATATATATATATATATATATATAATTTTTTTTTTCTATATCCAAATAAAGTACTCCATCGGCTCTTTCTCCTTTCCATCCATAGAACACAAAGAGATGGAAATTCCACTATCAAAGACGTGTAAGAAAGGAAGAGCTTCGGAAATTCACCTTGAGCCATGCATGCATGCATTGCATTGGGCTCCTCTTGGCTTCATGTTCCACACATGCTAAAAAAAGAATTCTCAAGGAAAAATGAGTATATGTAAATGCATCTTCACCTCGCAAGTCCGGAGGAAGAAAGGAGGTCACGGCTGCAAGGTCATCCTTCAACAAGGGCTGAACAACACCCCACGGCTGGAGAGTGTGAGAGAAGAGAGAATGAGAGAGAGAGAGAGAAAGTTCAAAGAGAAAAAATTGCCCCTTTGGAATTCTCGATTTTTCCAAAGGGGTCTTAAAAGCTGGTAGGTGTAAGATGGATGGTGGGAATTCACTCCACCAAGATGAGGGGCTGGGAGTGGGTCACGGTTTCCCACTGCAGCCCAACTCCTCCAACCGGCATTGAGGATTTGAAAGGCCCCATAATGCTTTCAAGGGTGTCATGGGGCTGCCGCCCCATGCATCCAATGAGGCGCCTCTAGCCTCATTATGACTCCCGTTGGGAAGAGCCCTTGGGATTTCCTTGAATTCCAAGGCCAATGACTCTATAGTCATTATGGTCTCACGCCCCTTCCAAGAGGGGATGGTCGACCACCCCTCCTTTCTTCCTACTTACTTTATCCTTTTCTTTTTTTTTTTCTTATTTTGGGTAGGGCCAATCGTGGCCCTCCCTTGAATTTCGTTTTTAACTCTTTTACAATTCCGCCATCATTCCAGCTGGTCAACGTGACCAGCTGGTCTCATGGCCAAGGTCGTCCCAAGGCCTACCTATGTGGATGACCATAGCCTTGGTCGACCCTTGACCAACAAGGAAAAAAAATCAATCTTTTTACCGATATTATTATTAAATGAATTTTAATTGTTCTTCACCATGTATATTTATTTTTATTTTATATTTTTAATGTAATTAGCATTTCAAAGCCTAATCAAGAGAAAGATCTCCTCTACGAATGAAATGGGTCTCGTTCGAGCCCTCACTATGTCACTAAGCTATCTCCCGTAATTCACATGCACTGATGAGGTTTTTCTGTCATTTGGGCCTCAAATTTGGGGACAACCCAAATATACGTATTATAAACTTTCCCTAAAAATTTCGGAGGTTAATTCGTCATATATTTCTCTCAATTGTTATTTATTGTAAACTTACGTGATTTTTGACTCGTATCTCTACGTAGGTATAAATATGGAAGATTGTAAATTAAACAAGAATTTTCCAATCACTACACAATTCGTGTAATATTACCTTAAAATTAATCATGGACCTTACTTCCTCCCCTCCTTGAAAAGGATTTTGTCTGTGAAATTACCTAATTTAAGTTACAAAAAGATCTGAATATTTCTCTCTCATGCTCGCTTCTGGTTCTCATGTGCATTCTTCGATGCCATGGTGTTGCCAACGTACCTTAACTAGCGGAATAATCTTGGTACGCAGAACCTGATCTCGTCGATCAACTATATCTCAATAGGTTGTTCTGTCAAAGTCAGATCTTCCTGTACTTCCACGTCTTTGTAACGAATGATGTGCGATAGGTCAGGAATGTACTTCCTTAGCATCGACACATGAAAAACATTGTTTATGTGGGCATACTGTTGAGGTAGCTTAACACGATATGCCACTTCACCGATCCTTGCCAAAATTTCGAATGGTCCAACGTATCTAGGACTCAACTTCCCTTTCTTACCGAAATGAAACATACTCTTGGTCGGTGAAACTCTCACAAAAACCATATCACCAACCTCGAATGATAACTCACTTCGTCTTTTATCGACATAACTTTTCTGTCTATCTTACGCTGCCTTCAAGCGTTCTCGGATCTTCTGCACTTGTTGAGTGTAGTACTGAAGAACAATCGGTGATTCTTTAGATCTGTCGCTGATATCGTCCCAATAAGACGGTGATCGACAAGGTCTCCCATACAATGCTTTGTACGATATTAGCGTGGTAACTATTATTGTATGCGAATTCAACCAAACATAGGTGTGAATCTCATTCACCCTTCCAATCGAGCATACAGGCTCGCAACATATCTTCTAGCATCTGAATAGTCCGCTCGGATTGTTCATCCATCTGAGAATGAAAAGCCGTACTGAACTTCAACTTTGTACCCAAAGCAGACTGCAACTGACCCCACAGTCGCGATGTGAACTGGGGATCACGATAAAAAATAATCGATCTCGACACACCATGCAGTCGTACGATCTCTCTGACATACAGGTCAACTAGACTCTCAAGGGATTGACTGATCCTGATAGGTAAGAAATGGGCAGACTTGGTGAGTCTGTCCACGACTACCCAAATCGCATCATGCTTACGTCTTGTCTGCGGCAAACCTACCATAAAATCCATCATAACGTCTTCCCACTTCCATTGAGGAATCTTGATCCTCTGCATGGAACCACCAGGACGCTGGTGTTCCACCTTGACCTGTTGACAAGTCAAGCATCTCGCAACGTACGATACTATCTCGCGCTTCATACCGTTCCACCAATATTTTTGTTGCAAATCCTTAAACATCTTCGTTCCACCTGGATGAATCGTATATCTTGACATGTGTGCTTCATCAAGAATCTCTTTCTTCAGCTCAGGATCGCTCGAAACCCAAAGTCATTCTCTCATACGAATACTGCCATCATCTGACACACTAAAGAATGTATTTGCCTGTCTTGTCATGGCTAAAAACTTACCATACTGGTCATCAAGCTTCTGAGCCTCCACGATTCTATGCAAAAACTCTAATTGAATGGTCAAACCAGACAATCTGATCGATCCACCCCCAACTGAAAAAGGCTTCCAAACTATAAAATCTTCAATCAGTTTCTGGCTCCACACGAGACTGGCCAGAACACCACTCGATTTGCGACTAAGCGCATCTGCCACTACCTTCGCCTTACCAGGGTGGTAAGACAATGTAAAATCGTAATCATTGATAAACTCGAGCCAACGTCGTTGTCTCATGTTCAACTCCTTCTGAGAGAACAGATATTTGAGACTCTTATGGTCTGAAAAGACCTCGAACGATTCTCCATATAAATAATGTTGCCACGATTTCAAAGCAAATACAACTGCTGCTCGTTTCAAATAATGTGTCGGGTAATTCCTCTCATGAGTCTTCAACTGTCTAGAAGCATAAGCAATCATCCTTTCGTGCTGCATTAGCACGCAACCCAATCGGGTACCAGAGGAGTCTGTGTACACCACAAAACCACCTCTGCCTGAAGGTAAAGCTAACATCGACGAGGTTGTCAGCTTTGACTTCAAGATCTAGAAACTGTCTTCACAAGCGCTATCCCACTCGAACTTGGTGCCTTTACGCAAAAGCTTAGTCAACGGTAAGGAAATCCTCGAAAAGTCTTGGATGAATCGTCGATAATATCCTGCCAACCCAAGGAAAGTGCGAATCTCTGAAACATTCTGGGGCTATTTCTAGCCTAAAACTGCTTCAACCTTTGCTGGATCGACTAGCACTCCGTCTTTGGATATCACGTGACCAAGAAACATAACTCGCTCAAGCCAAAACTCGAACTTGGATAACTTGGCAAACAAACGATGCTCATGAAATATACCCAAAACAATACGCAAGTGTTCCTGATGCTGCTCAGGACTCTCTGAGTAGATCAAGATGTCATCAATAAACACAATCACAAATGTATCCACAAATGGACAAAAAATTTGGTTCATCAAATCCATGAATGCAGTTGGTGCATTGGTGAGGCCAAAAGGCATCACCACAAACTTATATAAACCATACCTCGTTCGAAAGGTTGTCTTCGCAATGTCTTCCTCTCTAATACGAAGTTCATGATAACCTGACCTGAGGTCAATCTTTGCTCTCTGCAACTGATCAAAAAGGTCTTCGATTCTGGGTAACGGGTATTTGTTCTTAATCATCGCTTGGTTGAGCATCCGGTAGTCAATGCACAACCTCAAAGATCCATCCTTCTTCTTCACGAACAACACTGGTGCTCCCCACGGAGAAGCACTGGGTCGAATGAAACCCTGTTCTAAAAGTTCGTCCAACTGCCGCTTCAATTCTTCAAGCTCTGTCGGAGCCATACAATAAGGTGTCTTGGAAATAGGAGTAGTTCCAGGCAACAACTCAATGCAAAACTCGATCTCTCATTTCGGAGGTAAACCAGACAATTCCTCTAGAAACACATCAGAAAATTCCCGAACCACGTTTAAGTCATCGATCGGAACCATCTCAGGTTCGACTGGGGTAATACTGACCAGAAATGCAGTACTTCTGTTCTGCAAATACTTCTTGGCCTTGAAGGAAGAAATCAAATGGCTATCACGCAAGGGTCAAGGAAGCTTGATCTTCAAGACAGGACGATCAGACTGAAAAAGAATAACCTTGCCTTCTCGACAAAAAACTTGAGCGTGATACTTAAATAACCAATCCATGCCTAGAATGACATTGAACTCAGTCATGTCTAGCAGGATCACATCAGTTGACAGGTTTTGCCCTACCACTGACACCTCGATGCTCAGAATATAGGAATCACAAAAAGACTGATCACCTGTCGCAGTACGGACCTCTAATGGGTAATTCAAGGACTCTACGGTCAAAGACAAAGTTCTAGCAAATCTGGTAGCTATAAAAGAATCTGAAGCACCACAATCAAATAACATAAAGGTTGCATGTCCTGCGACTGGGATAGTACCTTAGACCAACTCGCCCTTGGTCACTTGCTCCACTATCGCCGCATAGGCACATCCTGCAATGGTCTTTTGGTTGCCCTGCTTTTCCTGATGTTGTTGCTGCGAATGATATGATTGAGGCTGCCTCGGCTGCGCCGGCTGAGATCTCCCTGGTGTGTTTCTCCTCTGATCGTCTGATTGCTTCTTCCGGCAATCCTTGATATAGTGGCCTATCTTGCCACAATAAAGACATTCGCGCGTATCACGTGGGCAAGGTCGTCTTGTATGATCGACGGAACACTTCGGACAACTCGCCATTGTGATATACCTCTGAGGCTATTGATATTGGCGTTGCTGCTGCTGGTACTGGGGTCGTCGATTCTGATATTGTTGTTGGTTGTTGTTGTTGTTGTTGTTGTTGTTGTTTCTGTTCTTTTTTAAAGGTGGATGAAACTTCTTTCCACCCTGATGTTTCTAGAACTGACGCTTTCTAGGCCAACTCTTTTGGCTTTGCTGCTGCCCTCTAAATGCTGGTGTCCTCTGGGACTGTCCAATCCTGTTATAGAAGTGAGGTTGTCTCAAGAGCTTCATCCACAGTCATAGGTGCACGCGTATACACCTTGGTACGCAAAACTGGCTTCAAGCCTCGAGCAAACTTCAATGCTCGCTCCTTCTTGATCGCATATAGGTTAGGGAAATATCTTTCAAGACTACGAAAATGAGTGACGTATTCCGCCAGCGTCGAACTTCCTTGCTGCAGGTCAAGAAATTTCAGCATCTTCTTGCTCCTCTCATGAGCCGGAAAATATGCAGCAAAGAAAGCCTCCACAAACTGTTCCCACGCGATAGGCTGATTATCAAACTTGATCTCCCAGGTGGTAGCCCACCACCTCTCAGCATCTTTTCAGAGACGATACATCCTGAAATCAACCTCCCGATCGTCGCTCACTTGTAAAACACGAAAGATTCATTCTATCTCTCCCACCCAGTCTTCTGTTGCTTTCGGTGTTGATTTTCCATCAAACGAAGGAGGATTCATACTCATAAACTGTTTGTATGGAACTACGGTAGCAGGAGCTCTTGTCCCTAGGCGGTCTGCTGTATGTGATCTCTCATGTTCCTCATCGTCTCAGCCTGACGGCCAACCACCTCAATGAGGTTGTTGAGCGTCTCTATGAGTGTCACGCCCCAGAATTTCTACTCGGAAAACCCTTTGGATTTTTAGGGAATATTTTTTTTTTGAAAAGGTTTAACAAGAGAACAACGGAAAACACAGTGTACGTAAAACAAGTGGAAATTCTGGGCGGGCTATAGAGAACAACAAAAAAGGAAACAACTTTTTATTAAATACATTTACAAAGTGTACCAATCTCATTTCCCTTATACAAAAACCAAAACTGCCAAGATCCAACAAGTATCAAAAGTGTGGGTCCAGAGTTTACTGCAGCATATCAAGCTCCATCGCACGCCTAAGCAACCTGTATCCCCATAAAACGGGGTCAGTACTCTTTCGAGCTGGTGAGACAAACCAAACACAATATACCAAAGTGTGGAAAACGAAGCAGAGCTATTCATGACAATACATAGCATGCACATTACAATAATTAAGCAGTTACAGCATGAGCAAGACTACGAAACTATAAGTGGAAGTAACTAGCAGAAATTCATGGGCAATAACTATGCTAATGCATTTCACAATCCATATCAACTAGTAAAGTATGCATCAAAGAACATAAATTACCAATATACTGTGAACGGTGTCAGGAAAGTGTGAAAGGGCAAGTATAAGCCAAACGAAAGGTAATAATCTATAGCAATCGTAACGAGTGCTGGAAACGAACAAGCAACTAGAGCAGCCGTAACAACAAGTAACTACAATGGCAAACTGAACAGTAATGAACACTAAGCAGCAAGGAACTATGGTAATAGCTGAAATAACTATAAGACAGGTACTCACAGCAGTAAGAAACTGTACCAAGTACTGAACAACAAGGCAACCCAAGTAACAACCGAACAAGAAAGGCAACTGAAGCACAGACTACAGAACAAGTAAGTATTAACTACAGTAAGTCAGCTGATTGGTTAGTCTTTAAGTTCTTCTGATTACTCCTTCGGGTATGCGAAGGAAACCTTGCATTTTGTGAGACATGCACCCGGCGTCTGTTATTCACGTTCTAGTGTGGTAATCGGGGAAGCTACAGACCGAGTCAACCTCATGCGAGCAGCACACAACTAGGAGAAGTACTCGCATAGGCAAGGATTGTAATCCATACTACTGCAGTAGTGAGGTCCTAAAAAGGTAACCTCGACCTCCCTAACTCTGAGTGACTGGAGGCCAAAGGGCGCTACGGCTCCTGTCAAAACACGTGTCGTAGTAACGACAAGTCACTTAGGGCTGTACCATCCACCCTCTCCCAAGGTGAACCATTTTGTGAATGGGGCGAAGCAGGTTTATCTTTCTTAAGGCTCATGTTCAATCATACCTCACAACGAGGAATTTGCCTTGTGGTCCCTGCAGGGTACACAAAACGAGGCCTTGGCCTGCCCATTCACATGCTCAGCCTCACGCAGCCAATAGAGCACACTACTCGTGAAAGCAGTCATAACACCATATTATTCATTTCTGTTTTAGGGTATATCACACAAGAGTCCACACAACAGAAGGGCCACTGCCCGGGGACTCTAACTGAGCCCATATCAAATCATATCATTATTGATACCCTATGGTGTTATCTTTTCATTTCATGAATTAAGGGCATGTGGTGCGCTTACCAAAGCCTCAAGCAAAGTACCTCCTTAGGGTACGCACTACTCAACAACTGTGTCAGAGTGTGCCAAGTGCAAAGTGTAAGAATATCACAAGTTCTATTTTTGCACAAATATAACCACAAAGGCATTGCATATATCATTTCTGAGAGACAGTTAAGTGTACAAGAAAATACACATTTATATGCATATGATATCTCATCAATATTCCATTACATAAAGCATTGTGTCTAAAACATTAACAATGGCACTCACATATCCACAAACAAGGCAAAACAATACGAGTGTGTACTAAACAATCAAGTGTGAACAAGTATCATACTTTAATGAAATAGTACGAACTAAGCGAGTAAACCTCAAGTGCAAGTAGTCACGCATGTGCTGACTACGACAGATACACAATCAAGCAAATGCAACATTGCATAACAACGTGCCTCGCGATGAGACGGTTAGAAACATTTGGCCATAGCAAAGCAACTTTCGAACAAATAAAGTGGTGTGCACAAGCATACAAAACATGTATCTTTAACATAAACGAGCTCATCTCGCGAAGAGGGTCTACAGCCCGAAAGTAACTCGCGAAGAAGATCTACGACATGGATACACAAGGTATCGTCATACAAACACTCAAATCCCGTGAATCCCATAACTACACAACGAGGGACAAGTACCTCGAAAGGCGTGCAATAGCCAAGTGTCATGAACACATAGGAGAAGATACATTGTTCGAATCATCGAACCAAAGCCTCCAGATAATCTAATCTTATGCAAACCAATACGCACACGGTTACAGTGGATCGTACCACACACAAGTGTTTACATACTTTACATCTGGCGAACCACACATAACGGAGAGTGCTAACTCCGATGCATTTAACAAAACATTGCACGCGTGTCAAAATACATATCTAACTACTTATTATTGCTATCAAGGCGGCGACAAAGACAGTCATTGTAAAAGGATAAAGTGGCAACTACATCGTGCAATTGGGGAAGGTACGACTAGTCAACTAGCTATCTCGTACAAAGGACTACGAAACTACAAGGACAAAGCCCGAACACTTGCTGCACCAAAGCCGCAGTAGCAACAACCCAATCTGGTTGTAACAGGGCCAACTCTAGCCTAAAACCCGTAGCATCATCCAACTAGAATGTAGCTAAGTGCTGCAACCGCACAACTCGGGAACGAAGTCTCCAAAACACCATAAAGGTGATACTACTATGCGAACCTACGTGGCCCACTGGTCTAGACTAAGGTACCGACCTAGGCAACAGGATCATCAGGTCTTGTCTCGTAGGCACTAATGCAACCTCTTAGGTTGGGGTTCGAAACTCTCTATCAAAGTGAGAAAACAAGACGAAAGGGAAGAGAATCCAACAACTGTGTTGGAACAGTTTCCAAAAAGGGGTAGGCGATCTTACCTACCACACCGATGAAAAGGCAATAAGCTTACACACGCAATCCCGGTTTGGGCTATGCTGCCGAACTGCGATAGCACCCATAACGAGGTGAAAGCAACCCAGTCGCAGCAAGGGTCTAACTAAGGAAAGAGACAAAGAGGGACAGCCAGCCATACTGTCCTGCAATCCGCATACTACTGGGACTGAATCCTCTGGACCAAATGGGTTTGGCCCAGAAAGAACTATCAAAGATTGTCATGGCAACCAAAAGAGGTATGCATCACAGAACATAAAGTTATTGAGGTAATATCGTGGAGTGGGTAAGGATACACGCGGATACATATATGCACCATGCCACCAGTGCGAGAACTAGACAAGCGACAATGCCAACCATTGTACGCTATGATGAGACGGTTAGAAACATTTGTCATGGTAAGGTGTGACTCAGAGGCTGTGCCAAGGTTCGTAACCATGTATTCGCAACTACAAGCGAGCTCATCTCGCTAAGTGGGGCCATTGCCCGCAACAAGACTCGCCAAGGAGTTCTAACAGTCGTATAAGTCTCATAAGACTGCGACTATAACATAAGGGTGCCTCAAACTCCCTCCATACTAAGGTAAAACCGTGAGGTGTGCCAATGTGATAGTGCATTCAAATGTCACAAGGGTGGACATACAATAGCATTCATTAGAGCAAAGCTTAAATGCTCGAGTGTGTACAACTACGTTACGTGACATTATCAAGATACATTTAAATCATTGAGTTATGAAGTGTCAAGGATATATACATATATATAACAAGGGTGGTGCCATACTCGAAATAATTCATTCAACAGGCAACATATATTCTCAATTCCGCAACCACCTTATTTATAACGAGGCATTAAACAAGACATTGTTTGCGAACACTTCCCGCTCTATGCAAAGACGACCACACCCACAATGGGGGTAAAACAGTACTATAACAATTAATGGTTTTCACCATTCACTATGTATACATATCTACGCATGCACCCCTATATTCGTGTAACTTGCATTGAATAATGACCACTCACACATGCCGCACAAGTTATGATTAATCCATATACTTGTTGACTCGTCGGGATATTGGATCCCGCACCAACACGCTTGCAGCCCCTTTGGCTGCAGCTCAGAGGGTTCGCTAACAAGGCTAGAAGTTCGGCGATGAAGGTGGAAAAATACATACAATATTTCTTCGGCCAACAAGCACAATACATTGAGTCACAATAAGTCAAAGCTATAACGTTGTTGGGGTATTGGACCCCGTGCTGCATAAGTACCTACAGCCGCGTAGGATGCAGCCCAAAGGCCCACTATCAAAGCTCTAAGGCTCGACAAAAGGAATATAAATATGTATATATGTATAGATATACATATATACACTAGCTGCCAACACCAAAAGGGGATGGCAGCAAACCCGACAGCGAGGCAGCTGCATTCTGCGGATAGGCTGGAGTCTATCCAAAACAGACCCATGCCAAGGTCTAACATATATGTGCCGTGGGGCATCTCGCACGCACAACAACAGCCTCGAAATGGATAGCACTGCTGGAATGGGTAAAACAAAAGAAAACATGTCATGTTGTCGCACAATGCAGGAACCGACTGGATAAATGGACAGCGACTATGCTGTCCCGGGGTGTGGTAAGCATGAGCACAGTATGGACTACGAGCCCAGACACAGCCGGTTTCACCCAGCACCAACGAGGTGGGGTGCAGGCCTACTGCCTGCACCCAGCTGCAGCCTAACAACTGCAAGGTTGTAGCAAGAGCTGAAACTAAACTCGAAACACAAAAAGGGCCGAACGCCCAACTAGATTGGGCTCAGCCATGGCCTTTGACAGGTCTGGACCTGATTCGGTCCAGACCATGTCAGGCCCAGCAAAATCCTCCAAATTGGTTGCACCGCAAACTGGAAAAGAAGGCGAAGAAGACGCCTCAACCGAACAAGCTATGGACACAACTTTGACCGGTCTGGACCACATTCGGTCTAGACCGTGTCAAGGCAATCTGGGGTGTCTGACAACCACAAACCCAACAAGGGTTCGTCTATAGATCGTTCCAGACCATGCGAAAAAGGGGAGAACGCCCAGACCAAGGTTCGGTCATGGGCGTTGGACGCTGCTGGACATGTCCAGCGGACCAGGCCAAACCATCAAATAGAAGGTAAAAATGCAGATGAGTGGCCGAACATAAACTAAGGAAACAAAAAGGGCCAAGACGAGGGAAGGCCGGTGCCTCCCATCATGGCTCGACCTGCATAACATAAGCCATCAGCACCCAAAAGGGCGAACCCGAATGGTGGATTGCTAGGCTTGTGCTAACGCAATGCCTCCTTGCCAAACGCACCAAAACATAGAAAGCCAAGCTTCGACTGGCACAAAATGATCCGAAGAAATATGGTGCCCGCCCCATCCACCAAAAGAAAACGCATAAAAGTGAAATGGCTTCCAGCCATTGTACAACCAAAGATACCAACGCAACACATAACTAGTATATACGATAAGACAATAAATCCAAAACTATCTACTAGTGATTCATGAAGAGGATACAACAACTCAAGACAAAACTCAAGAAACCAAGAATGACCTCAACCATGCAGCCACTTGCTTAACAAGGAAAAACGACTTCTTAAGAGCATACTCAAACATGAAAATCTGAAATGAATGTATGTAAAGATAGCTCATGAAAAACAGAAGAGCATGAACAAGGAAGAAATCTGGTTCAAAAGCGAAACCCCCATTTTTTGCATGCCAAGAAATTTCATGAGAATGCAAAGACGCCTAAAAATATTGCTCAATCCGAAAACCACATTTGAACAAGTGACAGAGTGTCTCACCATCGAGGCTTTGAATCGACAAGGAAGGAGATGAAGTTTGAAGAAGGGGTACCATGGCTGGAGCTGGAACTAAGTGCTGACACTCACTCATGTTTTAGGAGAAAGAAGGAGGAGAGAGGGGAGAGCAAGAGAGGAGAGAGATGAGAGCTTCTAGGGAAATCACCCAATGCTCTCTCTCTCTTCCTTTTTGAAAGCTTAAAGACAAAAGGGTTTTTCAAAAAGAACGGCTAGGATTTAATATTGGTAGATGGAGGGATGGGGTGCTCCATGCCCCCCCATGGCCAGCCATGAACCAATGCATGTTGTGCTTTTGAACTTTTAAAAAGTCTTTTCAAAAATGCCATTGAAAGAGTTTCAGAAAAACCTTTAAAACTTGAAGGAATTACAAAAGCTGCCCCTAAGGCTCAGCCAATCGGTTTTTGTTGTTTGAAATTCTTCAAAAGTGTTGCAAAAATTCCATGGGGTTCCAGCCCCATGCTCTCTTTGAGAAGTATGCCCCCTTATGATGCTTCATAATGAGGTTTTTGAAAAGACCAAGGGCCAATAGTGGCCTCCTTTTCAAATGCCATGCAAAAGTTTTCAAAAGTGCCACCCAGCTGGTCAAACCTTGACCAGCTAGTCAACCAAGGCCAAGGATGTCCACTACAGAGGGCGCCCAATGGGTTTGGGTCCTCTTCTAGTAGATCCGCTCCAAATCCAGAAATTGCCATTTGGTTTAATTCAAAACTACGCTTAATTAATGCACTAAAATATTAATTAAATTCCAATAAATCATTTAGTGCTCTAAATAACCTCAATTAATACGAAATGGTTAAGGCCTTTCAATAAAATTGCCTTTCGTTTTCAAGAATAAAACGTATTACGACTTCGGGTCCAAAACTCGTAATTCACATGCACTGACAAGGTTTTTACGTCGTATAAGTTCCAAATTCGGGGATAAACTATAAAAACATATTATAAATTAACCCTTAAAATTTCAAAGGTTAATTCATCCAGAATTAGGCACTTCTTACTTACACAGTATATTTATGCGATTTTCGGGTCGCGCGTACAAAGCCAAAACACAGGGAACATCCAAAATATACTTGATTATGCAATATAACCTCGTAATTATACAAAAACACGCATATCAATACTAAATAAGCAGTAAACTCTTCAAAAATATTCGCGGACCTTACATCCTACCCTCCTTAAAAAGGATTTCGTCCGCGAAATCACAAAACAAGGAGCAACAACAAAATGGTCAGATCTCGTCTGACAATGCCTAATTGGCTATAACTAAGTCTCCCGTAGACTTCTAGGGACAAAACTTGGCAACATGCCCTGGTTGTCTACACTTACAACACTTGCCATCAAAGAGAGGACAAGTTCCAAGACCATGATCTACGTCGCATCGTCGACACTTTCGCTGAACTTCTAGTCACTGCGGTCGCTTTTGCTGGACAATCGATCGCTAGGATCACTTACGTTGGCGGTTCTGAGATACTTTCTGGTGCTTCTGCTCTCTCTCACGTATCAATGGTTCGACAGTCTCAAGGTCTTTCTCTTTCTCAAAAGCAAGAAGATTCAAATCTATGGATAGCTTATAGGTTTCTGCACTATTATTCTGCCTATCTTGGGTTACGAGCTGAAAATTCTCATCCAACTGCTGAATTGCTATCGTTTGTCATTGCACAACCTCTGCAAGGTTGTTCACAATACTCAAAATATTGTTGAATCTAGTCTCCAGAGTCATCTATCATGACAAAAAACACAACCCATCAATCAAAAGGTCTAACAACCATGCTCGCCAAGCGATAATCGCCGCAATCACACAGAAATCACAAGCACACGACACACAAAATCAGGCAACATTCATCATAATTTAAACAAAAGTCATATTGCAACCCAATCGTGCAACAACATGACAGAGAAACATGTTCTACGAACAACGCATACGACACCATATCAGGCCGCTATTGCTAGAAAGATCAAACTTATAGATCACAACTAGCTATATCGATCAACATCAGGAGATCAAAATCACACAAGTTATCCGTCGGATCTGGGAAACGTACAACCTCACACGGATTTACCGCCCTAGATGGTTTACCTGGTCTTGGACAGTACACTTCCTCACAGTTCACCATCTCCGCGGCTACTCGGTCTTGGACAGTTGATGTCTTCTTTTAAATCGTTGTAATTTTGAAAAGATTTTTATATGAAAACCAGACATCAAATAATAAAAACCGGTTCTCACTAGTGGATGAGACCGGGTCGAACTCAGGGAACGAGAATATTTTGTATTCAAGCACACAATTCTTTACTATTCTTTATTGCCGAATTATGGAAATGTCAAATGTTCAGAAAAGTAAACACAACTAGCTATTACAACAAATGAATACCCTTCGCAGAGGGCGTAAAGTGCAATATTTACAAACCCAATTAAATTCCTAAATTCTAAAATAAGAGAAAAACATCTTCTATTCTTGCACTTCCCATGTCATGCAATTGCTTCTGCTCCACTCCTGTGTGATCCTGTACAAATCCAACGAAACACAAGCAGTACACAATACAAGAATAAAACTAGAATGATGCTATCTAAAATGCACGAAATGTATGTTGAAAATTATATTGATATAAGCAATGATAATACTACACGAATGTAAGTATGACTAGGCATGCATTGTTTACTAAATGAAATTTTTATGCTAAATTGAACATATACTAATGAAATCAAATGCTCTTAACCTAAATGCTAAACACTAATGTAATTGGTTGAAAACTAAACACTAACAACTCATTTTAACAATTCATCAATTCAATTAACAAAGTAATTACTAGAAAGTAACTAATAGCTAAACAGAAAAATCAGTATATGATATCAGAACACCAAAATGGATTTCCATGACATTACAATCCATTTCCATCAACACACTCTAGAGATCAGCAATCAAACAACGGATTTTCATTACAGCAACACAAACAAATAGATTCTGATCAATCAAACAAAGAACACTATGTAAACACCCCAAATTTTCACCCTCATCCAGTGTTTGTCCATTTCATGCGTCATTACAGATCATTGCATGTCATTGCATGTATTCTGCATAGCATTGCATGTCATTACATAGCATTGCAGGTCATTGCATCTCATTTTCGAGATCCAGCACTCCTATTTCAAAACATTCAATCCAGATTTGAATTTTAAAGCTTTTATTTCAAAATCAATTTCAAAACCTGGGTCTTTATTCAATACTCTGTCATTTTCCAACCGCAGGACTTTATATTTCGAAATATTTTCTCAAGGAAACAATCTGGATTCATTTAAAATTCAAATTTTAATCGATTTCAATTCACAGATGAGACCCATTGAGGTGGTGTCGCTTCTGAATTCCTCTATTCATCAAATTTCTCAAAATTTTGAAAGTTTCAGTCCGATCAGGACTCTGTCTCAGAGACCTGATCCGGTCAGGAGTCTGTTTTGAAGTCAGTTTTACTTCCATTTTCAATCTTTTCCATTTGCTTTCAAAATTTAGGTCATTTTACGGAGTCCAGTTAGTTCAGGACTCTATTTTAGAGTTCGGTCGAGTTAGGAGTCTAACCCTGACTGTGTTTTCTGACTTATTTCATCATTTCTTGATAAAATCTTTTGAAAATTCTTTCATTTAGCTTTTAAAATCTAAAAACTCAGAGTCCTAAGGGTTCAGGACTCTAACCCGGAGTTCCAGTTCGCATGAGACCCTATTTTCTAAAAATCTTGAATTTCAAATGTCAATTTTAACCCTTTTTTAAAGCCATTTTCAGTGTTTATTTCAAAAATGTTCAAAATTCGATGTGGGCCCACTCAGTTGGCACCATATCAAGAGGAATTCTAATTCAGTGAGGATCCTATATCATTTCAAAAATCCTAATTTTAAGTTTACTTTTGAAAATCTTTTGAAAACCCCTTCAATTTCAAGTTTTAAAATCACTTTTTGAAAAACTCCAGTAGGGCCCACTCGGGGTGGCGCCATATTCGAGTAAGTCAGGGCTAGACTAGGGTTAGTTGATGTCTTGGTTAGTGTTAGAGGTTTAGAAGAGTCAAAACCATTTTGAAAACTCATTTTGAAAATTAGTTTTTAAAACTAGTGTTTTTAAATGTTTTTAAAGGTGTTTTAAAAACCCAAATGTGAAAGATGCCAAGTGGCATCACATTTGGGGGTTTTCTAGGTTTAGTTAGGGGCTAATTAGGGATTAATTAGAGTCCCACCTAGGTTATAAAACCACAAAAAATTGTTGCCTTTAGTGGGTTTATTAGAAAGAGTCCTAAAAAAATGAAAAACCTCTTAATTAACCCTAATTAAGTGACTTTTTGAAAAACTATAAAAAGGGACCTAAGGGGGGCCAAAAGGGGGGCTCTTTTCTCTCAAATTTTCGTGGCCTCTCTCTCCTCTCCAGCACCTCCACCTTCCTCCATTGCAGCTGCAAGCACCAAGGTAATATTTTTAATATTTTTTAGTTTTATTTAATACTTTTTCATGTTTTAAATCAATTTTAGCCATTGGTGTCATCCCCTTCATGGATTCAACCTCAAGAACCATCAAGAATCAGCAAGAACACTCCAAGAAGGTGATCTAACCCTGTTTTGGATGATTTACAGAGATTTTAATCCATTAGAATTGATTTTAACATGATTCTTTGCATTATTAACCAATAAAATATATGATTTACCCTTTTTAATGGGTTAAATCTATGTTTTAAAGGTGATATCAAATTCCAGTCATTGATTCCCTGTTTTTAATTTATTTTCATGGTTTATTCATGTTTGTTTTACGTTCTATAGCATAAAAATAAGTTTTATTTACTGTTTTATGGTTTATTTTATTTATTTACATTAGTTAATGCATGGTTTTTCATGTTTCTTAAATTTCTGTGTGTTCTAGGTTTAGAACAGTAAAGATGATGTTATTTTGGATTGAAACACTCATTGTTTATTTCTGATTTTTTTATATGTGATGCATGCATGAGTTATTGAGTTACTGTAGAAAAATCAGAGGTTTTGGATCTCGGGAACCCTGTCAAAAAAATCAGACATCAAATCGGGTTTTTAAAGCTTTAAAATCGTGGTTAAAATAAAAAAGGTAACTTGCTGTGATGATATTTCTCTCATCTTATATCCGATTTTAGATCTATAAGGTGCTATGGATTCACATTGAGTAGATCTGTCTGCTGTGAAATTTTCGAATTTTTTAATTACTTTTTAGTATTTTTCACCTTTTAGAGAATCTGTTTTTAAATTTAAACCTCGTTAGGGTTTACCAAAACCCTAATCAGACTTGTGTTAGTCATAAATCCCAAACCACAGATCCGATTCATGATCTGTAAAAAGTGAGTATTGTTATTTTTCTGTCTACTGTTCACCACTAAATTTTCAGAGATTTTTGTTTATAATTGCTATTTATGTTTGTATTTTCAATCTGGAATAGCTGTTTTAATCCCTGTTAAGAGTGATATATTTTAGCTCAGATTGCTGGAAGGGTTTCTCCCTAACCGAAGATGATTTTTCCGACCTTAAATTGGGAAATCTTTGTTTTTATTCTTAGTTAGTCTCTGTAAAATTTCATAAATTTCCATGGAGATTTGACCCCTGGTTCAGGTCTTGGACTGAGACTGGTTGGTAAATTAGGTCAAAAATAGCATATTTTAGGATTTAATGCAATTTTCGGATTAATTTAATGTCAAAAAATTATTTTTATAATTCCAATTCGACATTAGGGTTATAACAAGTGCAAGTACCAATTTGTATGGATTTTGGAATCCATTTGATGGCTGAATTAAGCAAATTCCAAAACTGGGTTCCTGAAAGATCCAAAAACACTGCTGAAATCACAGTTTTTGTGATATTGTTGGATTTTCGTGCATGAGCATATATTTTTAGGATTTAATCATGTTCATAATCATATTAGGATGCTTTAGGTTTAATTTTGTGCTCATTTGATTTCATTTAGTGCATAAAACCTAAGTTTTTACCAAAATCTATTTCTAAAAACCCTGATTTCAAGGCCATAGTCTTGCTATCAGGGGCAATTTGGTCATTTGACCTAAATTTCGAAATCCCTAACCTTAATTTTCATGTGTTTAAGTATGTCATATCATATTTTAGCCTAGTTTATTTGCATTTGAATTTCAAAACTTGCATTTTACCAAATATCTTTCTAAAAACCCTAATTTCAAGGCCATAGTCTTGTTATTAGGGGTATTTTGGTCATTTTGACCCCAATTTCGAAATTTCATATCTTCTCTTTCATATTTATTCAATTTTATTTCATACTTTATCATTTTTATTTAAGGGAATCAAGGAAAAGGCTTATATCTAGCAAAATCCAACAATTTCCTGATATTGTTGGATAAATCTAGAAAAGCCAACATATTTTCATTAACCAAGTTTTCTAGTTTTGCAGGTACA
This sequence comes from Nuphar pumila, assembly GCF_984573655.1. NCBI lineage: Eukaryota > Viridiplantae > Streptophyta > Magnoliopsida > Nymphaeales > Nymphaeaceae > Nuphar > Nuphar pumila. Next base: position 71,910,974 of record NC_143252.1, on the reverse strand, counting down.
TTGAAGACTTTATTTTTCATGTATTTAAATTTCAATAGTGATGTAAATTAAATTAAACTTTGGAATAAGAATTTACATTTCCTGCTTAGCCTAGGTTGCATTGCATATAGTTTATTTTTAATAATGTTAATGTGTGATGGATGATAATTCATGCATAGTCAAACTCACTATGATCTACACGAATGGCACATGCACTAGCTTTTATGAAGTTTATAAACTTGGTGGAATTTGTATTTATGGCCATAGTCAGAATACAAATGATACTTAGATTTATGATCTTCACATTAGCCACATTCAGCCTACACTCTTAGGCTAACTTCAAGATACAGTGCATTTCTCAAAAATACAAAAAGTATTTCTCAAATCCTCAAATCCATATTCATTCATTTCATGCATTTGCCAAATCCAATTCAATATCTAAGTCAAGGGGAATTGAATTCCTCAAAATCTCCTAAGTCTTATAGCAAAATCGATTTTCCCAAAGACATTGAATTTCAAAGGATATTTCAAGTATTTCCCAAGTTCCAAATTCAAATTTTCTAAGTTAGAATTTCAATTTCAAAGTTTGAATTCAGAGAAACCAAGACACAGAATCGATTTTCACCAAATGTCAAGGATTTCTCAAAATCGATTTTTATTTCTCTCAGAAGTATATTTCAAATCCCATTTCACGATTTCTCATGTGATATCATTTCCAAAATTTACATTTTCTGAATATTTCAATCATTCAAAGCAAACATCATGTTTTCAAATGTGCATTTTCTGAAAATTCATAGCACATGCCTGATTCTATGTGCATTTAGAAATTAGAATATGATTTAGACAAATTGAATAGAGTAGAGCATAAGATTGATCCTTGGTTCAATTGCCCCTGTTAAAGGTGGCAGGAACGGTTGAACCTCGTACCGACAGGCGAGTCCCATTCTTCGGAATTTTCCCGCATTTTAAAAAACGGAGGCGAGTTATTTTCAAAAACTTTTTCAAAGGTCAGTTTGATTTGCAAAAGTTAAAATTTTGCAATGATAACAGGTTTGGCGACCGTGATGGGACCTGTCTTCGCCTGATCAATCTAATGCTCTACTTAGTTCAAATTGTCAAAATCGATTTCCATGGAATGTCAGCTTTGCTTTATGATATCATGTGAACCTAGGAGCCTAGACTTGAACCCAGCTGACATGGAATGCATATAGACTAGGTATGGTTTGGTAGGACCATATTGAGGAGAATTATTCATGCTCACATAGACTTAGGTCTAATACAACACTCCTCAATTTAGGAATTGTATGAAAACAATGCTTGCTTCTTCAAATATTTCAAAAATCTATCTCTTTAGGACTTAGAGCCTTCTATTTGATTGCATGTGCTCATGTTTTTCAAAAAACCACCCCCATCTATATTGTCCCGGTCTTCACGTTGCTGGGCTCTCTTCCAGAACCATAGTTCGGGACAGAGCCTCACAACTGGGCCACCTATTTGGGTGAAACCCCCCCTGCCACGTACCAAGGGCCATAGTCCAACGTATATCGACAGGTGCTCAAGGATGTTGGAAAACTTGAACCTAGAACTGGAGAATTTGATTTTATGCCACGTACATCGAGCCTTGGCTTGAGTATATAGGCATAACTGGATTGAATACAGTTGATCTGAACCTTAGAGTTAGGATTAAGGTCCTACAGCCATTTCAAAATTTATGCATCTAGAGTCAGCTTTTAGGGAATGCTGTATGTGCATACTTGTTTATGCAGAATTTGATTGAATATGTTATTTCCTTTTTATTTTTCATATTTTCTAAAAATACTGGACGATTTTTCAAAATTCCCCAGTCCATGTCCATGTACTGTCCATGTTTTAAATCCTGGACGATTTTCAAAATACTTCATTTTATAAAGTACTTCCTTATATTTCATTAAAACCTGGACGATTTTCATAAAGTTCCTCCATTTTCTTCAAAACTCCAGGTGATTTCCCATCTTTCCTGTCTTCTGGATCTCGAATTTCCTGTTTTATTTTTATCCTGCCTGCATTTTTCTCAAAATTCCTGTATTTTCCAAGTCTTATTCCAAATTTTCCATGTTTTCCAATCTATTCTGATGGCATCCAGTCAGCTTGATTCAGTCTTCCTTGAGGGTCACATCTCCTATGAGGTGCGACAACGTCTTCCCGAACATCGAGTCCTCAGCACCGGATCCTTCTTTCCCCGGTGGTATTATTCATGGTTCAAAAACTTCTCTCGTATGTTTCCGGACCATCTGGATGAGTGTGGATTGGAACTGGCGTCCGCGGTGGGAAAGCAGACAGTCAACGGCAATTTGATCCATGCACTAGCAGAGCGGTGGAATCCGAGCACTTCTACCTTCTGGTTCCCGTGGGGCGAGATGACAGTACTGATAGATGAATTTTCAGAGATTATGGGATTGCCCGAGCCAGCCGGTCAGCCTGGAGATCCATTAGAGAAACAGTTTTTGATCAATGTCAAGGGTCTGGATCCCCGAGATGCTTTAGCTCGCATGACAGGACGCAAGTCTTGGCCTCTGATTGAAGAATATGGAAATGAATATGTGGATCTGCTCGAAATCTACAGACAACATGGGGCATTTGTGGAAGTCAGCTCGTTGTCCAGAACAGCTCGAGAGAGAATTCAGCACGCGATGGTTCTGTGCACTGTGGGATTGGCTTTCTTTCTCGACGGACGAAATTACAGGGATATCAGAATAGTTCAGCTTCAAAGGAGATGGGGAAGTCGACAGACCAGCCGCCTCTCAATAGCCATGGCCGCACTCGCCTTTCTATACCGAGGGTTGACTCGTTTCGCACTCGGAGAATCCATTCTAGTCGAAGGGTGCACCTATGCCTTGCAGTCTTGGTTCCTCTGACATGTGCCAGTCCGAGCCAGTTCCTTCAGATACAATGGAGAGAAGCTTCTTCTAGTTGCGCGATACCGGTTCTTGATCGACAACCTTCAGGAGGAAGAAGTCGTATGGGACTACTTTGATCGTCAGGAATCACCTCCAAGATACACTTATACTTATGGCAAGCGGTTCAGGCTACTTGGCCCCTTCTTCTGCACCTACTACCATCCGGAGCATACCATTCTGCCAGAATTCAATCTCGCATCAGATCAGTGGTCCGGAGCATACCATTCTGCCAGACATGGCTGGGATTCTTTTGTCAATCTTACTATTTTTCCTGGTCCTCGAGTGTCCTCTGATTATCCAGAGTGGTGGAAAATTGTTTGTCCCCCTCCCCTCTGTCAAGAGTATTATTGATAAAATCATGTTTTTCCCCTCAATAAAATTCCTTTATTTTACATCTCACTTTGGTTTGACGACCTCGCCTAGGTAACAAGGCCTATTTTCAGTTGTTTATCTTGCAAAGAATAGCAACGCAATTGTCGTAATCCCAGCGACGACTCAATCCCTAGTAATGGGATATTATTTCAATTGTCTACCAAAATTCTCAACAAATATTTTCTTCCAAACCAAATTTCCTTCAGAAGCCTAACCATCAGTTCTGCCCTGCAGAGAGCATCAACAAAATCCAAGAGAACATTTGCAATACTCGATGGTCAATACAAGATCCAGAAAGAAAACCACATCAGTTGAAGGTGTCGCATATTCAGTAGCTTCAGAAGAAGAGATGGACTCACCTCGATCAATCCAGAGTCAGGGTCAGCAGGCGGATGATGGCATCGATCCCCAAATGTATATCATGTTCAAAAAGATGATGACCAAGATGCTGGTAGAGCAAGCTGAGCCCAGTACTGAGCAAATTCAAACTAAACAGAAAGATAAGGGTCAGGCCGTCAAGAATGTGAAGATCAGCAAAAAGCAGAGTCGTCACGAGGAAATATCTGATGAGTCAGAATCAGCTGACGATGCTGACAAGGAATGTGAAAATAAATATGAATTCAGAAGGTCAACTCAGGGTCAGGGGTCAGCTTACAAATCCAAGAATCAGTCTGTTGATGACCCTGCGCAGTCACAACTGAAAGATGTGATGAAAATGGTTAAGGATCTGCAGGCCCGCGATAAGGGCAAGAAAATCTTCACCAGCGAAGATTTCTATGATGTATTGGATGGGGATGATGATCTCGATAACCTCCCCAAGAAATTCATTAAGTTTGATGGTTCGGGTGACCCAAAGGCGCACCTCACCCTTTTCTTTGCAGAGTGTTCCAAGTTCAGGAGGAATAACAGGGCCTTATTTCTTTGTTTCCCTCGCAGTTTGGAGGGTATTGCAGCAAAATGGTATTCAGAGCATATTAATCCCATAGAGCTGAAAGAGTTTGATAAAGTGGTCAATTTGTTTATTGAGCGCTTTTTATTCAACGCTGAGGCGCTCCCGACCCTCAGCCACCTCTGTGGCCTGAAACAGAAAGAAAGCGAGAAGGCCCGAGATTTTATCCACCGATGGAGGTCAGCTTGCAATAAGATGAGAGACCCGATATCAGAAGGGCATGCATTGTCACTAATCTTGAATAATTTTTCACAACCCTTGAAAGGTTTCATTTCCACGGCACCGTCAAAAACCTTCATCGAACTGACAGAACGAGCCGAGTGGCTCGAGCTAAGCATGGAAAATGGAGTTTATGAAGGCTTCAACTTTACACAAGGTAACAATCAGAGTGAGCAGAAGAAGAAGGCTCACTTCACTCTTTCTGCCAATGATAGCAAAAGCAACAAGAAAAATCATGATCACTATTCAGAGGGATCCAAGGGCCAAAAAGGAAAGTTCTCCAACAATGATAGGCCTCTTCAATCTAGTCCTCAGCATAAAGAGAAAGATCAAGAAAAGCCAAAGCGCAAGGATTGGAGTACGGATCGAAAGTTCACCCCTCTGGACCAAACACTAGAGAGTGTTTTGGAATACATGCTTGCAAAAGATATGATCCGTTTACCTAAAGCAGCTGATCCCGCAACAATCATGGGTAGATTCAAAGAAAGATTTTGCAAATTTCATCGGGCAGTAGGGCATGACACTGAGAATTGTTTCGTCCTGAAAAATATCATTCAAGATTGCATCGACAAGAATATCCTTATTGAAGATGAGGAAAATACCAGTCGACCATCCTGAGCAAGTTTTCTAAAAATTGATAATGTCGAGACTATGTCACTTTCATCATTTTGTCATTTTGAAGCAACAATGTAGTCTCAGTTCTTCTATCAATTTGTTATTTCCTTCTTCAATGCATTAATAAATTTGTCAATCTTCCTTATGGCCTGGCGTCATCTTTTATATTCTTCATTTGCAAATGTTTAAATGTCTTCTTATAAGGGGTAACCTTTTTCAAAGTGCCTCTCTGATCAACCAAGAAGCTCATTGTCAGTTTTACCTCGTTATCCTCAGAGAATTCTCATCAAATATCAATTACTTATCCTTTCTTATTCCCCCATTACACTGAGGCATTACTTTGGAAATTGTCTTCAAAACATCTTGTATGCAGGCAGGATCAAACAAATCTCTCATTTTGCACACATGTGCACCCATTTATATCATTTTACATACATTTGCATTCATTTGCATTTGCAGGCATTCATTCGCATTCATCTGCATTTGCATCAAGCTTCCTCGCTCAAGAGAAGGGGTTAATCCTGAAAACAGGCTTTGAAAAGCTAACTATGATGGTCCATTCAAATCATGAACCAAGAATTTTTATTTTCCAAATTCAAAACCCATAAGTTGAACACTTCCTTCTTAAATTGTGATCCTTAGGTTAAATCCCTATGGAATTGATAGTTCGTAGGTCGAACCTCTGCAGAGTCAATGTGATTTGTAGGTTGAACGCCTGTCAAACCAATAAGGCTCATAGGTTGAACCCCTTTCGAACCAATCTCGTTCTCAAAAATTTCGATCTGTAGGTTGAAGTCCTCCTGATCCAATATTCTTTACAGTCCTTAGGTCGAACTCCTTTTGGATTGGTATTTTTTAGATATATGATTTGTAGGTTGAAGTCCTCCTGATCCACGTTCTTAGGCTGAATCCCTAAAGAACCCATGTCGTTCCCAGTGAACCAATGTCGTTCTTAATTGAACCAATGTCGTTCTTAGGCTGAATCCCTATTGAACCCATGTTGTTCCCAGTGAACCAATGTCGTTCTTAATTGAACCAATGTCGTTCTTAGGCTGAATACCTATCGAACTCATGTTGTTCCCAGTGAACCAATGTCATTCTCAATTGAACCAATGTCATTCTTAGGATGAATCCCTACAGAACCCATGTCGCTTCCAGCAGACCAAATCACAATTTTGATCTCCAGGTCATCCAATATCCTATTTCCAATTTCTGAGTCTCTCCTTTGGGGAAAGGAGAGAAGAATCTAGCCACGGATGTGTCATTTAGATCTCAAGTGATTTCTTTCACCAAGGATTTCAGGAATATTTTGCCAATTTGTCATGAAAAATAGTTGTTGATCTCAAAATCTTTACTGCATAAAATTGTACCTTAGAATACCTTTAGTATTACTTCCGAAAGGACAAAGCTTTTGTGAAAAAGGATTCAAAATTCAAAATCTTTCTATTGGCCAACCAAAAGGATGAAGAATAAATCCGCGATATGGCCAGCAAAGAAAATTCAATGTTATTGCAAAGCCAGAAGTGATTGATATTGATCGCAGTCAATGGCATATTTTTAAAGACCATTCTTGGAAAATAAGCAGTCAAAATATCATGGGTGATACAGAAAAATCCACTCAATCTCCATATCTCCTCAATCACCTAAGCTGCAATTAAATATCTGCAAAAGGGATCTCTCAATTGTCGTCAAGATGAAGGCGAATTAGACGAGTCGACCCCCGGGGCTAAAGAAGATTTGGATCATCTCCAAGATGACGGAGTTTGTGACGGATCCTTTCAGGGAAAGTTCAGATCACCGTCGAGATGAAGGCGAGTGTGATGAGCCTACCGACAAACCCTAAAAAATATTTGATTCCAGCTATCATCAAGAGATTCCCAACCAATGAGCCAATAACTATCAAGATAATCTCTGAGAGAAAAGAAGGATCGGAACATCTCTGAGATGAAGGAGTTTGTGACGTACCCTTCCTAAGAAAAAAAGAGAGAAAAGTCAGGACATCTCCAGAATGAAGGATGATGTAATTCCCGAAAAATCCAAGAGAGCTCCAATCTGCTAAAGATCATCATGAGAAAAGAATCCCAGGATATCAGACTGCCAAATTTATCAAGAATTTTCTTTAATTTTGTGAAATTCTTTTATCAATATTCTTTCACCAATAGCTCTCGCAATATCAAGAATATTTTCTTTCTCGTCCATATCAAGGAAATTGATAGCTTCCTTGAAAGAAAGCCAATCGCAAGCAATTTGAATTCGAATCTTGATTCTACGGAGTTAAGCCCAGTCGGAGTTAATACTTCAGGTAGAAAAGAGGGAATACTTTCAAAACAAAGTGCATCATTTTCAATTATTTTGAATCAACAACAATTTTCAACAATTTGACAATATTTTCTGGCTATCCTGGCGTGAAGCGAGAGCTTAAGGTTCATCTTTGGCGCATCCTGACATCATTTGTTATCCCTTTTAGGACTTGATAACGGGAGTTGTCAAGATTCCTTCCCTTCTATGGTATAATCTGAGCGCACGGGCTCTCAGATTCGCACACTTCCCTTTGTCCCCACTGTCCCACCATAGACAGTCCAATTTCGGCTTGAGGTTAAGCCACCAATTTCAGCAAAAGGCAATTTCAAAAGTTAATTAGTCTCAGCAATGAGGCACCCAAAATCAATCCCTTTTCAAACTTTAGGGACCCCAATTTCCTTCCTTTTGCAAAACCCCTATCGGATTCATTGTGCGGAAATCCGAAGCTTCCATCACGGTCTCTTCTTTCGAGGATTCCGTCCATTTTCTGCCCAATCAGGTTAAGGGTATAAACTTGAGCCTCCTTTGATGAGGTATTCCATTTTCTGCCCAATCAGGTTAAGGGTACAAACCTGAGCCTCCTTTGATGAGGTATTTCATTTTCAACCCAATCAGGTTAAGGGTATAAACCTGAGCCTCCTTTGATGAGGTATTCCATTTTTCACCCAATCAGGACAAGGGTACAAACCTGAGCCTCCTTTGATGACGTATTCCATTTTCAACCCGGTCAGGTTAAGGGTCAAACCTGAGCTTCGTTTCTACACGAGGTATTTTCTGTCCCATCCAGGTTAAGGGCAAAACCTGAATCTCACTTCTTTTGAAATAAAATTCTCCATTTCATATCTACCATCATCATTTGAATTAATCCTTTCATACCCAGTCAGATTCATCTAACTGGGGCATTTTTATGATTCAAATTTGGTGTGTTTTCTTTGCCACTAAGCTCGGCTTTCAACCGGCTTAGCAGCAAAGAGGGGCATCTGTAAACACCCCAAATTTTCACCCTCATCCAGTGTTTGTCCATTTCATGAGTCATTACAGATCATTGCATATCATTGCATGTATTCTGCATAGCATTGCATCTCATTTTCGAGATCCAGCACTCCTATTTCAAAACATTCAATCCAGATTTGAATTTTAAAGCTTTTATTTCAAAATCAATTTCAAAACCTGGGTCTTTATTCAATACTCTGTCATTTTCCAACCCCAGGACTTTATATTTCGAAATATTTTCTCAAGGAAACAATCTGGATTCATTTAAAATTCAAATTTTAATCGATTTCAATTCACAGATGAGACCCATTGAGGTGGTGTCGCTTCTGAATTCCTCTATTCATCAAATTTCTCAAAATTTTGAAAGTTTCAGTCCGATCAGGACTCTGTCTCAGAGACCTGATCCGGTCAGGAGTCTGTTTTGAAGTCTGTTTTACTTCCATTTTCAATCTTTTCCGTTTGCTTTCAAAATTTAGGTCATTTTACAGAGTCCAGTTAGTTCAGGACTCTATTTTAGAGTTCGGTCGAGTTAGGAGTCTAACTCTGACTGTGTTTTCTGACTTATTTCATCATTTCTTGATAAAATCTTTTGAAAATTCTTTCATTTAGCTTTTAAAATCTAAAAACTCAGAGTCCTAAGGGTTCAGGACTCTAACTCGGAGTTCCAGTTCGCATGAGACCCTATTTTCTAAAAATCTTGAATTTCAAATGTCAATTTTAACCCTTTTTTAAAGCCATTTTCAGTGTTTATTTCAAAAATGTTCAAAATTCGATGTGGGCCCACTCAGTTGGCACCATATCAAGAGGAATTCTAATTCAGTGAGGATCCTATATCATTTCAAAAATCCTAATTTTAAGTTTACTTTTGAAAATCTTTTGAAAACCCCTTCAATTTCAAGTTTTAAAATCACTTTTTGAAAAACTCCAGTAGGGCCCACTCGGGGTGGCGCCATATTCGAGTAAGTCAGGGCTAGACTAGGGTTAGTTGATGTCTTGGTTAGTGTTAGAGGTTTAGAAGAGTCAAAACCATTTTGAAAACTCATTTTGAAAATTAGTTTTTAAAACTAGTGTTTTTAAATGTTTTTAAAGGTGTTTTAAAAACCCAAATGTGAAAGATGCCAAGTGGCATCACATTTGGGGGTTTTCTAGGTTTAGTTAGGGGCTAATTAGGGATTAATTAGAGTCCCATCTAGGTTAGAAAACCACAAAAAATCGTTGCCTTTAGTGGGTTTATTAGAAAGAGTCGTAAAAAAATGAAAAACCTCTTAATTAACCCTAATTAAGTGACTTTTTGAAAAACTATAAAAAGGGACCTAAGGGGGGCCAAAAGGGGGGCTCTTTTCTCTCAAATTTTCGTGGCCTCTCTCTCCTCTCCAGCACCTCCACCTTCCTCCATTGCAGCTGCAAGCACCAAGGTAATATTTTTAATATTTTTTAGTTTTATTTAATACTTTTTCATGTTTTAAATCAATTTTAGCCATTGGTGTCATCCCCTTCATGGATTCAACCTCAAGAACCATCAAGAATCAGCAAGAACACTCCAAGAAGGTGATCTAACCCTGTTTTGGATGATTTACAGAGATTTTAATCCATTAGAATTGATTTTAACATGATTCTTTGCATTATTAACCAATAAAATATATGATTTACCCTTTTTAATGGGTTAAATCTATGTTTTAAAGGTGATATCAAATTCCAGCCATTGATTCCCTGTTTTTAATTTATTTTCATGGTTTATTCATGTTTGTTTTACGTTCTATAGCATAGAAATAAGTTTTATTTACTGTTTTATGGTTTATTTTATTTATTTACATTAGTTAATGCATGGTTTTTCAAGTTTCTTAAATTTCTGTGTGTTCTACGTTTAGAACAGTAAAGATGATGTTATTTCGGATTGAAATACTCATTGTTTATTTCTGATTTTTTTATATGTGATGCATGCATGAGTTATTGAGTTACTGTAGAAAAATCAGAGGTTTTGGATCTCGGGAACTCTGTCAAAAAAATCAGACATCAAATCGGGTTTTTAAAGCTTTAAAATCGTGGTTAAAATAAAAAAGGTAACTTGCTGTGATGATATTTCTCTCATCTTATATCCGATTTTAGATCTATAAGGTGCTATGGATTCACATTGAGTAGATCTGTCTGCTGTGAAATTTTCGAATTTTTTAATTACTTTTTAGTATTTTTCACCTTTTAGAGAATCTGTTTTTAAATTTAAACCTCGTTAGGGTTTACCAAAACCCTAATCAGACTTGTGTTAGTCATAAATCCCAAACCACAGATCCGATTCATGATCTGTAAAAAGTGAGTATTGTTATTTTTCTGTCTACTATTCACCACTAAATTTTCAGAGATTTTTGTTTAGAATTGCTATTTATGTTTGTATTTTCAATCTGGAATAGCTGTTTTAATCCCTGTTAAGAGTGATATATTTTATCTCAGATTGCTGGAAGGGTTTCTCCCTAACCGGAGATGATTTTTCCGATCTTAAATTGGGAAATCTTTGTTTTTCTTCTTAGTTAGTCTCTGTAAAATTTCATAAATTTCCATGGAGATTTGACCCCTGGTTTAGGTCTTGGACTGAGACTGGTTGGTAAATTAGGTCAAAAATAGCATATTTTAGGGTTTAATGCAATTTTCGGATTAATTTAATGTCAAAAAATTATTTTTATAATTCCAATTCAACATTAGGGTTATAACAAGTGCAGGTACCAATTTGTATGGATTTTGGAATCCATTTGATGGCTGAATTAAGCAAATTTCAAAACCGGGTTCCTGAAAGATCCAAAAACACTGCTGAAATCACAGTTTTTGTGATATTGTTGGATTTTCGTGCATGAGCATATATTTTTAGGATTTAATCATGTTCATAATCATATTAGGATGCTTTAGGTTTAATTTTGTGCTCATTTGATTTCATTTAGTGCATAAAACCTAAGTTTTTACCAAAATCTATTTCTAAAAACCCTGATTTCAAGGCCATAGTCTTGCTATCAGGGGCAATTTGGTCATTTGACCTAAATTTCGAAATCCCTAACCTTAATTTTCATGTGTTTAAGTATGTCATATCATATTTTAGCCTAGTTTATTTGCATTTGAATTTCAAAACTTGCATTTTACCAAATATCTTTCTAAAAACCCTAATTTCAAGGCCATAGTCTTGTTATTAGGGGTATTTTGGTCATTTTGACCCCAATTTCGAAATTTCATATCTTCTCTTTCATATTTATTCAATTTTATTTCATACTTTATCATTTTTATTTAAGGGAATCAAGGAAAAGGCTTATATCTAGCAAAATCCAACAATTTCCTGATATTGTTGGATAAATCTAGAAAAGCCAACATATTTTCATTAACCAAGTTTTCTAGTTTTGCAGGTACATTGAAGACTTTATTTTTCATGTATTTAAATTTCAATAGTGATGTAAATTAAATTAAACTTTGGAATAAGAATTTACATTTCCTGCTTAGCCTAGGTTGCATTGCATATAGTTTATTTTTAATAATGTTAATGTGTGATGGATGATAATTCATGCATAGTCAAACTCACTATGATCTACACGAATGGCACATGCACTAGCTTTTATGAAGTTTATAAACTTGGTGGAATTTGTATTTATGGCCATAGTCAGAATACAAATGATACTTAGATTTATGATCTTCACATTAGCCACATTCAGCCTACACTCTTAGGCTAACTTCAAGATACAGTGCATTTCTCAAAAATACAAAAAGTATTTCTCAAATCCTCAAATCCATATTCATTCATTTCATGCATTTGCCAAATCCAATTCAAATTCTAAGTCAAGGGGAATTGAATTCCTCAAAATCTCCTAAGTCTTATAGCAAAATCGATTTTCCCAAAGACATTGAATTTCAAAGGATATTTCAAGTATTTCCCAAGTTCCAAATTCAAATTTTCTAAGTTAGAATTTCAATTTCAAAGTTTGAATTCAGAGAAACCAAGACTCAGAATCGATTTTCACCAAATGTCAAGGATTTCTCAAAATCGATTTTTATTTCTCTCAGAAGTATATTTCAAATCCCATTTCACGATTTCTCATGTGATATCATTTCCAAAATTTACATTTTCTGAATATTTCAATCATTCAAAGCAAACATCATGTTTTCAAATGTGCATTTTCTGAAAATTCATAGCACATGCCTGATTCTATGTGCATTTAGAAATTAGAATATGATTTAGACAAGTTGAATAGAGTAGAGCATAAGATTGATCCTTGGTTCAATTACCCCTGTTAAAGGTGGCAGGAACGGTTGAACCTCGTACCGACAGGCGAGTCCCATTCTTCGGAATTTTCCCGCATTTTAAAAAACGGAGGCGAGTTATTTTCAAAAACTTTTTCAAAGGTCAGTTTGATTTGCAAAAGTTAAAATTTTGCGATGATAACAGGTTTGGCGACCGTGATGGGACCTGTCTTCGCCTGATCAATCTAATGCTCTACTTAGTTCAAATTGTCAAAATCGATTTCCATGGAATGTCAGCTTTGCTTTATGATATCATGTGAACCTAGGAGCCCAGACTTGAACCCAGCTGACATGGAATGCATATAGACTAGGTATGGTTTGGTAGGACCATATTGAGGAGAATTATTCATGCTCACATAGACTTAGGTCTAATACAACACTCCTTAATTTAGGAATTGTATGAAAACAATGCTTGCTTCTTCAAATATTTCAAAAATCTATCTCTTTAGGACTTAGAGCCTTCTATTTGATTGCATGTGCTCATGTTTTTCAAAAAACCACCCCCACCTATATTGTCCCGGTCTTCACGTTGCTGGGCTCTCTTCCAGAACCATAGTTCGGGACAGAGCCTCACAACTGGGCCACCTATTTGGGTGAAAACCCCCCTGCCACGTACCAAGGGCCATAGTCCAACATATATCGACAGGTGCTCAAGGATGTTGGAAAACTTGAACCTAGAACCGGAGAATTTGATTTTATGCCACGTACATCGAGCCTTGGCTTGAGTATATAGGCATAACTGGATTGAATACAGTTGATCTGAACCTTAGAGTTAGGATTAAGGTCCTACAGCCATTTCAAAATTTGTGCATCTAGAGTCAGCTTTTAGGGAATGCTGTATGTGCATACTTGTTTATGCAGAATTTGATTGAATATGTTATTTCCTTTTTATTTTTCATATTTTCTAAAAATACTGGACGATTTTTCAAAATTCCCCAGTCCATGTCCATGTACTGTCCATGTTTTAAATCCTGGACGATTTTTAAAATACTTCATTTTATAAAGTACTTCCTTATATTTCATTAAACCCTGGACGATTTTCATAAAGTTCCTCCATTTTCTTCAAAACTCCAGGTGATTTCCCATCTTTCCTGTCTTCTGGATCTCGAATTTCCTGCTTTATTTTTATCCTGCCTGCATTTTTCTCAAAATTCCTGTATTTTCCAAGTCTTATTCCAAATTTTCCATGTTTTCCAGTCTATTCTGATGGCATCCAGTCAGCTTGATTCAGTCTTCCCTGAGGGTCACATCTCCTCAGCACCGGATCCTTCTTTCCCCGGTGGTATTATTCATGGTTCAAAACTTCTCTCGTATGTTTCCGGGCCATCTGGATGAGTGTGGATTGGAACTGGCGTCCGCGGTGGGAAAGCAGACAGTCAACGGCAATTTGATCCATGCACTAGCAGAGTGGTGGAATCCGAGCACTTCTACCTTCTGGTTCCCGTGGGGCGAGATGACAGTACTGATAGATGAATTTTCAGAGATTATGGGATTGCCCGAGCCAGCCGGTCAGCCTGGAGATCCATTAGAGAAACAGCTTTTGATCAATGTCAAGGGTCTGGATCCCCGAGATGCTTTAGCTCGCATGACAGGACGCAAGTCTTGGCCTCTGATTGAAGAATATGGAAATGAATATGTGGATCTGCTCGAAATCTACAGACAGCATGGGGCATTTGTGGAAGTCAGCTCGTTGTCCAGGACAGCTCGAGAGAGAATTCAGCACGCGATGGTTCTGTGCACTGTGGGATTGGCTTTCTTTCCCGACGGACGAAATTACTGGGATATCAGAATAGTTCAGCTTCAAAGGAGATGGGGAAGTCGACAGACCAGCCGCCTCTCAATAGCCATGGCCGCACTCGCCTTTCTATACCGAGGGTTGACTCGTTTCGCACTCGGAGAATCCATTCTAGTCGAAGGGTGCACCTATGCCTTGCAGTCTTGGTTCCTCTGACATGTGCCAGTCCGAGCCAGTTCCTTCAGATACAATGGAGAGAAGCTTCTTCCAGTTGCGCGATACCGGTTCTTGATCGACAACCTTCAGGAGGAAGAAGTCGTATGGGACTACTTTGATCGTCAGGAATCACCTCCCAGATACACTTATACTTATGGCAAGCGGTTCAGGCTACTTGGCCCCTTCTTCTGCACCTACTACCATCCGGAGCATACCATTCTGCCAGAATTCAATCTCGCATCAGATCAGTGGTCCGGAGCATACCATTCTGCCAGACATGGCTGGGATTCTTTTGTCAATCTTACTATTTTTCCTGGTCCTCGAGTGTCCTCTGATTATCCAGAGTGGTGGAAAATTGTTTGTCCCCCTCCCCTCTGTCAAGAGTATTATTGATAAAATCATGTTTTTCCCCTCAATAAAATTCCTTTATTTTACATCTCACTTTGGTTTGACAACCTCGCCTAGGTAACAAGGCCTATTTTTAGTTGTTTATCTTGCAAAGAATAGCAACGCAATTGTCGTAATCCCAGCGACGACTCAATCCCTAGTAATGGGATATTATTTCAATTGTCTACCAAAATTCTCAACAAATATTTTCTTCCAAACCAAATTTCCTTCAGAAGCCTAACCATCAGTTCTGCCCTACAGAGAGCATCAACAAAATCCAAGAGAACATTTGCAATACCCGATGGTCAATACAAGATCCAGAAAGAAAACCACATCAGTTGAAGGTGTCGCATATTCAGTAGCTTCAGAAGAAGAGATGGACTCACCTCGATCAATCCAGAGTCAGGGTCAGCAGGCGGATGATGACATCGATCCCCAAATGTATATCATGTTCAAAAAGATGATGACCAAGATGCTGGCAGAGCAAGCTGAGCCCAGTACTGAGCAAATTCAAACTAAACAGAAAGATAAGGGTCAGGCCGTCAAGAATGTGAAGATCAGCAAAAAGCAGAGTCGTCACGAGGAAATATCTGATGAGTCAGAATCAGCTGACGATGCTGACAAGGAATGTGAAAATAAATATGAATTCAGAAGGTCGACTCAGGGTCAGGGGTCAGCTTACAAATCCAAGAATCAGTCTGTTGATGACCCTGCGCAGTCACAACTGAAAGATGTGATGAAAATGGTTAAGGATCTGCAGGCCCGCGACAAGGGCAAGAAAATCTTCACCAGCGAAGACTTCTATGATGTATTGGATGGGGATGATGATCTCGATAACCTCCCCAAGAAATTCATTAAGTTTGATGGTTCGGGTGACCCAAAGGCGCACCTCGCCCTTTTCTTTGCAGAGTGTTCCAAGTTCAGGAGGAATAACAGGGCCTTATTTCTTTGTTTCCCTCGCAGTTTGGAGGGTATTGCAGCAACATGGTATTCAGAGCATATTAATCCCATAGAGCTGAAAGAGTTTGATAAAGTGGTCAATTTGTTTATTGAGCGCTTTTTATTCAACGCTGAGGCGCTCCCGACCCTCAGCCACCTCTGTGGCCTGAAACAGAAAGAAAGCGAGAAGGCCCGAGATTTTATCCACCGATGGAGGTCAGCTTGCAATAAGATGAGAGACCCGATATCAGAAGGGCATGCATTGTCACTAATCTTGAATAATTTTTCACAACCCTTGAAAGGTCTCATTTCCACGGCACCGTCAAAAACCTTCATCGAACTGACAGAACGAGCCGAGTGGCTCGAGCTAAGCATGGAAAATAGAGTTTATGAAGGCTTCATCTTTACACAAGGTAACAATCAGAGTGAGCAGAAGAAGAAGGCTCACTTCACTCTTTCTGCCAATGATAGCAAAAGCAACAAGAAAAATCATGATCACTATTCAGAGGGATCCAAGGGCCAAAAAGGAAAGTTCTCCAACAATGATAGGCCTCTTCAATCTAGTCCTCAGCATAAAGAGAAAGATCAAGAAAAGCCAAAGCGCAAGGATTGGAGTACGGATCGAAAGTTCACCCCTCTGGACCAAACACTAGAGAGTGTTTTGGAATACATGCTTGCAAAAGATATGATCCGTTTACCTAAAGCAGCTGATCCCGCAACAATCATGGGTAGATTCAAAGAAAGTTTTTGCAAATTTCATCGGGCAGTAGGGCATGACACTGAGAATTGTTTCGTCCTGAAAAATATCATTCAAGATTGCATCGACAAGAATATCCTTATTGAAGATGAGGAAAATACCAGTCGACCATCCTGAGCAAGTTTTCTAAAAATTGATAATGTCGAGACTATGTCACTTTCATCATTTTGTCATTTTGAAGCAACAATGTAGTCTCAGTTCTTCTATCAATTTGTTATTTCCTTCTTCAATGCATTAATAAATTTGTCAATCTTCCTTATGGCCTGGCGTCATCTTTTATATTCTTTATTTGCAAATGTTTAAATGTCTTCTTATAAGGGGTAACCTTTTTCAAAGTGCCTCTCTGATCAACCAAGAAGCTCATTGTCAGTTTTACCTCGTTATCTTCAGAGAATTCTCATCAAATATCAATTACTTATCCTTTCTTATTCCCCCATTACACTGAGGCATTACTTTGGAAATTGTCTTCAAAACATCCTGTATGCAGGCAGGATCAAACAAATCTCTCATTTTGCACACATGTGCACCCATTTATATCATTTTACATACATTTGCATTCATTTGCATTTGCAGGCATTCATTCGCATTCATCTGGATTTGCATCAAGCTTCCTCGCTCAAGAGAAGGGGTTAATCCTGAAAACAGGCTTTGAAAAGCTAACTATGATGGTCCATTCAAATCATGAACCAAGAATTTTTATTTTCCAAATTCAAAACCCATAAGTTGAACACTTCCTTCTTAAATTGTGATCCTTAGGTTAAATCCCTATGGAATTGATAGTTCGTAGGTCGAACCCTGCAGAGTCAATGTGATTTGTAGGTTGAACGCCTGTCAAACCAATAAGGCTCATAGGTTGAACCCCTTTCGAACCAATCTTGTTCTCAAAAATTTTGATCTGTAGGTTGAAGTCCTCCTGATCCAATATTCTTTACAGTCCTTAGGTCGAACTCCTTTTGGATTGGTATTTTTTAGATATATGATTTGTAGGTTGAAGTCCTCCTGATCCACGTTCTTAGGCTGAATCCCTATAGAACCCATGTCGTTCCCAGTGAACCAATGTCGTTCTTAATTGAACCAATGTCGTTCTTAGGCTGAATCCCTATTGAACCCATGTTGTTCCCAGTGAACCAATGCCGTTCTTAATTGAACCAATGTCGTTCTTAGGTTGAATACCTATCGAACTCATGTTGTTCCCAGTGAACCAATGTCATTCTCAATTGAACCAATGTCATTCTTAGGATGAATCCCTACAGAACCCATGTCGCTTCCAGCAGACCAAATCACAATTTTGATCTCCAGGTCATCCAATATCCTATTTCCAATTTCTGAGTCTCTCCTTTAGGGAAAGGAGAGAAGAATCTAGCCACGGATGTGTCATTTAGATCTCAAGTGATTTCTTTCACCAAGGATTTCAGGAATATTTTGCCAATTTGTCATGAAAAATAGTTGTTGATCTCAAAATCTTTACTGCATAAAATTGTACCTCAGAATACCTTTAGTATTACTTCCGAAAGGACAAAGCTTTTGTGAAAAAGGATTCAAAATTCAAAATCTTTCTATTGGCCAACCAAAAGGATGAAGAATAAATCCGCGATATGGCCAGCAAAGAAAATTCAATGTTATTGCAAAGTCAGAAGTGATTGATATTGATCGCAGTCAATGGCATATTTTTAAAGACCATTCTTGGAAAATAAGCAGTCAAAATATCATGGGTGATATAGAAAAATCCACTCAATCTCCATATCTCCTCAATCACCTAAGCTACAATTAAATATCTGCAAAAGGGATCTCTCAACTGTCGTCAAGATGAAGGCGAATTAGACGAGTCGACCCCCGGGGCTAAAGAAGATTTGGATCATCTCCAAGATGACGGAGTTTGTGACGGATCCTTTCAGGGAAAGTTCAGATCACCGTCGAGATGAAGGCGAGTGTGATGAGCCTACCGACAAACCCTAAAAAATATTTGATTCCAGCTATCATCAAGAGATTCCCAACCAATGAGCCAATAACTATCAAGATAATCTCTGAGAGAAAAGAAGGATCGGAACATCTCTGAGATGAAGGAGTTTGTGACGTACCCTTCCTAAGAAAAAAAGAGAGAAAAGTCAGGACATCTCCAGAATGAAGGATGATGTAATTCCCGAAAAATCCAAGAGAGCTCCAATCTGCTAAAGATCATCATGAGAAAAGAATCCCAGGATATCAGACTGCCAAATTTATCAAGAATTTTCTTTAATTTTGTGAAATTCTTTTATCAATATTCTTTCACCAATAGCTCTCGCAATATCAAGAATATTTTCTTTCTCGTCCATATCAAGGAAAATGATAGCTTCCTTGAAAGAAAGCCAATCGCAAGCAATTTGAATTCGAATCTTGATTCTACGGAGTTAAGCCCAGTCGGAGTTAATACTTCAGGTAGAAAAGAGGGAATACTTTCAAAACAAAGTGCATCATTTTCAATTATTTTGAATCAACAACAATTTTCAACAATTTGACAATATTTTCTGGCTATCCTGGCGTGAAGCGAGAGCTTAAGGTTCATCTTTGGCGCATCCTGACATCAGTTGTTATCCCTTTTAGGACTTGATAACGGGAGTTGTCAAGATTCCTTCCCTTCTATGGTATAATCTGAGCGCACGGGCTCTCAGATTCGCACACTTCCCTGTGTCCCCACTGTCCCACCATAGACAGTCCAATTTCGGCTTGAGGTTAAGCCACCAATTTCAGCAAAAGGCAATTTCAAAAGTTAATTAGTCTCAGCAATGAGGCACCCAAAATCAATCCCTTTTCAAACTTTAGGGACCTCAATTTCCTTCCTTTTGCAAAACCCCTATCGGATTCATTGTGCGGAAATCCGAAGCTTCCATCACGGTCTCTTCTTTCGAGGATTCCGTCCATTTTCTGCCCAATCAGGTTAAGGGTATAAACTTGAGCCTCCTTTGATGAGGTATTCCATTTTCTGCCCAATCAGGTTAAGGGTACAAACCTGAGCCTCCTTTGATGAGGTATTTCATTTTCAACCCAATCAGGTTAAGGGTATAAACCTGAGCCTCCTTTGATGAGGTATTCCATTTTTCACCCAATCAGGACAAGGGTACAAACCTGAGCCTCCTTTGATGACGTATTCCATTTTCAACCCGGTCAGGTTAAGGGTCAAACCTGAGCTTCGTTTCTACACGAGGTATTTTCTGTCCCATCCAGGTTAAGGGCAAAACCTGAATCTCACTTCTTTTGAAATAAAATTCTCCATTTCATATCTACCATCATCATTTGAATTAATCCTTTCATACCCAGTCAGATTCATCTAACTGGGGCATTTTTATGATTCAAATTTGGTGTGTTTTCTTTGCCACTAAGCTCGGCTTTCAACCGGCTTAGCAGCAAAGAGGGGCATCTGTAAACACCCCAAATTTTCACCCTCATCCAGTGTTTGTCCATTTCATGAGTCATTACAGATCATTGCATATCATTGCATGTATTCTGCATAGCATTGCATCTCATTTTCGAGATCCAGCACTCCTATTTCAAAACATTCAATCCAGATTTGAATTTTAAAGCTTTTATTTCAAAATCAATTTCAAAACCTGGGTCTTTATTCAATACTCTGTCATTTTCCAACCCCAGGACTTTATATTTCGAAATATTTTCTCAAGGAAACAATCTGGATTCATTTAAAATTCAAATTTTAATCGATTTCAATTCACAGATGAGACCCATTGAGGTGGTGTCGCTTCTGAATTCCTCTATTCATCAAATTTCTCAAAATTTTGAAAGTTTCAGTCCGATCAGGACTCTGTCTCAGAGACCTGATCCGGTCAGGAGTCTGTTTTGAAGTCTGTTTTACTTCCATTTTCAATCTTTTCCGTTTGCTTTCAAAATTTAGGTCATTTTACAGAGTCCAGTTAGTTCAGGACTCTATTTTAGAGTTCGGTCGAGTTAGGAGTCTAACCCTGACTGTGTTTTCTGACTTATTTCATCATTTCTTGATAAAATCTTTTGAAAATTCTTTCATTTAGCTTTTAAAATCTAAAAACTCAGAGTCCTAAGGGTTCAGGACTCTAACCCGGAGTTCCAGTTCGCATGAGACCCTATTTTCTAAAAATCTTGAATTTCAAATGTCAATTTTAACCCTTTTTTAAAGCCATTTTCAGTGTTTATTTCAAAAATGTTCAAAATTCGATGTGGGCCCACTCAGTTGGCACCATATCAAGAGGAATTCTAATTCAGTGAGGATCCTATATCATTTCAAAAATCCTAATTTTAAGTTTACTTTTGAAAATCTTTTGAAAACTCCTTCAATTTCAAGTTTTAAAATCACTTTTTGAAAAACTCAAGTAGGGCCCACTCGGGGTGGTGCCATATTCGAGAAAGTCAGGGATAGACTAGGGTTAGTTGATGTCTTGGTTAGTGTTAGAGGTTTAGAAGAGTCAAAACCATTTTGAAAACTCATTTTGAAAATTAGTTTTTAAAACTAGTGTTTTTAAATGTTTTTAAAGGTGTTTTAAAAACCCAAATGTGAAAGATGCCAAGTGGCATCACATTTGGGGGTTTTCTAGGTTTAGTTAGGGGCTAATTAGGGATTAATTAGAGTCCCACCTAGGTTAGAAAACCACAAAAAATCGTTGCCTTTAGTGGGTTTATTAGAAAGAGTCGTAAAAAAATGAAAAACCTCTTAATTAACCCTAATTAAGTGACTTTTTGAAAAACTATAAAAAGGGACCTAAGGGGGGCCAAAAGGGGGGCTCTTTTCTCTCAAATTTTCGTGGCCTCTCTCTCCTCTCCAGCACCTCCACCTTCCTCCATTGCAGCTGCAAGCACCAAGGTAATATTTTTAATATTTTTTAGTTTTATTTAATATTTTTTCATGTTTTAAATCAATTTTAGCCATTGGTGTCATCCCCTTCATGGATTAAACCATGGATTCAACCTCAAGAACCATCAAGAATCAGCAAGAACACTCCAAGAAGGTGATCTAACCCTGTTTTGGATGATTTACAGAGATTTTAATCCATTAGAATTGATTTTAACATGATTCTTTGCATTATTAACCAATAAAATATATGATTTACCCTTTTTAATGGGTTAAATCTATGTTTTAAAGGTGATATCAAATTCCAGCCATTGATTACCTGTTTTTAATTTATTTTCATGGTTTATTCATGTTTGTTTTACGTTCTATAGCATAAAAATAAGTTTTATTTACTGTTTTATGGTTTATTTTATTTATTTACATTAGTTAATGCATGGTTTTTCAAGTTTCTTAAATTTCTGTGTGTTCTAGGTTTAGAACAGTAAAGATGATGTTATTTCGGATTGAAACACTCATTGTTTATTTCTGATTTTTTTATATGTGATGCATGCATGAGTTATTGAGTTACTGTAGAAAAATCAGAGGTTTTGGATCTCGGGAACCCTGTCAAAAAAATCAGACATCAAATCGGGTTTTTAAAGCTTTAAAATCGTGGTTAAAATAAAAAAGGTAACTTGCTGTGATGATATTTCTCTCATCTTATATCCGATTTTAGATCTATAAGGTGATATGGATTCACATTGAGTAGATCTGTCTGCTGTGAAATTTTCGAATTTTTTAATTACATTTTAGTATTTTTCACCTTTTAGAGAATCTGTTTTTAAATTTAAACCTCGTTAGGGTTTACCAAAACCCTAATCAGACTTCTGTTAGTCATAAATCCCAAACCACAGATCCGATTCATGATCTGTAAAAAATGAGTATTGTTATTTTTCTGTCTACTGTTCACCACTAAATTTTCAGAGATTTTTGTTTTGATTTGCTATTTATGTTTGTATTTTCAATCTGGAATAGCTGTTTTAATCCCTGTTAAGAGTGATATATTTTAGCTCAGATTGCTGGAAGGGTTTCTCCCTAACCGGAGATGATTTTTCCGACCTTAAATTGGAAAATCTTTGTTTTTATTCTTAGTTAGTCTCTGTAAAATTTCATAAATTTCCATGGAGATTTGACCCCTGGTTCAGGTCTTGGACTGAGACTGGTTGGTAAATTAGGTCAAAAATAGCATATTTTAGGGTTTAATGCAATTTTCGGATTAATTTAATGTCAAAAAATTATTTTTATAATTCCAATTCGACATTAGGGTTATAACAAGTGCAGGTACCAATTTATATGGATTTTGGAATCCATTTGATGGCTGAATTAAGCAAATTCCAAAACCGGGTTCCTGAAAGATCCAAAAACACTGCTGAAATCACAGTTTTTGTGATATTGTTGGATTTTCGTGCATGAGCATATATTTTTAGGATTTAATCATGTTCATAATCATATTAGGATGCTTTAGGTTTAATTTTGTGCTCATTTGATTTCATTTAGTGCATAAAACCTAAGTTTTTACCAAAATCTATTTCTAAAAACCCTGATTTCAAGGCCATAGTCTTGCTATCAGGGGCAATTTGGTCATTTGACCTAAATTTCGAAATCCCTAACCTTAATTTTCATGTGTTTAAGTATGTCATATCATATTTTAGCCTAGTTTATTTGCATTTTAATTTCAAAACTTGCATTTTACCAAATATCTTTCTAAAAACCCTAATTTCAAGGCCATAGTCTTGTTATTAGGGGTATTTTGGTCATTTTGACCCCAATTTCGAAATTTCATATCTTCTCTTTCATATTTATTCAATTTTATTTCATACTTTATCATTTTTATTTAAGGGAATCAAGGAAAAGACTTATATCTAGCAAAATCCAACAATTTCCTGATATTGTTGGATAAATCTAGAAAAGCCAACATATTTTCATTAACCAAGTTTTCTAGTTTTGCAGGTACATTGAAGACTTTATTTTTCATGTATTTAAATTTCAATAGTGATGTAAATTAAATTAAACTTTGGAATAAGAATTTATATTTCCTGCTTAGCCTAGGTTGCATTGCATATAGTTTATTTTTAATAATGTTAATGTGTGATAGATGATAATTCATGCATATTCAAACTCACTATGGTCTACACGAATGGCACATGCACTAGCTTTTATGAAGTTTATAAACTTGGTGGAATTTGTATTTATGGCCATAGTCAGAATACAAATGATACTTAGATTTATGATCTTCACATTAGCCACATTCAGCCTACACTCTTAGGCTAACTTCAAGATGCACTGCATTTCTCAAAAATACAAAAAGTATTTCTCAAATCCTCAAATCCATATTCATTCATTTCATGCATTTGCTAAATCCAATTCAAATTCTAAGTCAAGGGGAATTGAATTCCTCAAAATCTCCTAAGTCTTATAGCAAAATCGATTTTCCCAAAGACATTGAATTTCAAAGGATATTTCAAGTATTTCCCAAGTTCCAAATTCAAATTTTCTAAGTTAGAATTTCAATTTCAAAGTTTGAATTCAGAGAAACCAAGACTCAGAATCGATTTTCACCAAATGTCAAGGATTTCTCAAAATCGATTTTTATTTCTCTCAGAAGTATATTTCAAATCCCATTTCACGATTTCTCATGTGATATCATTTCCAAAATTTACATTTTATGAATATTTCAATCATTCAAAGCAAACATCATGTTTTCAAATGTGCATTTTCTGAAAATTCATAGCACATGCCTGATTCTATGTGCATTTAGAAATTAGAATATGATTTAGACAAGTTGAATAGAGTAGAGCATAAGATTGATCCTTGGTTCAATTACCCCTGTTAAAGGTGGCAGGAACGGTTGAACCTCGTACCGACAGGCGAGTCCCATTCTTCGGAATTTTCCCGCATTTTAAAAAACGGAGGCGAGTTATTTTCAAAAACTTTTTCAAAGGTCAGTTTGATTTGCAAAAGTTAAAATTTTGCGATGATAACACACTAGGAAATCCAGTAACGCAAATTGGATTTTCATTACAGCAAAAATGGATTTCCACAGCATTACAAATGGATTCTGATCCGTCTTGCTTCACCAGAGATCAGATAATCTATTGCCGGAAAAAAAAAACAGAGATGCCGGAAAAACAAATGTATTAATTTGTTTTGTTAATTGATTGGAAATATCTCAATCCGGCTTCTTCAATTGATTAAACAATGCTCACTCATGCTGGAATTTCTTAAACATTATTCAGTTAATCACTCCAGATTTTTATTATGAAAGAATTACTCACCGGAAAACAATAGCCGCACGGTGATTAGAATTCAGAAATTCTGATTACAATATTTCTATCAGATTCAGATATCCGATTGATTTTTCACAATTAATCAATGAAAATTCAATTAATCGACACTTTATGGAACTCAGCCAGATCAGTCATCAACAATTTCAGATCATCACAGCATTCCAGCAACATCCTCGTTCATCATCGGAGTTCTTTACAGAAACCTTTTTTTTTTCTTTTTATGTTTTTTTTTTTTTTTTTTTCAGATTATCATTCAGACAGAATTAAAAACGAAGAAGAAGAAGAAGAATTAAGAAGAACTAGATGACTTACCGGGAATTGAAGGAGGAGGTGGCTTCCACTTCAGGCGCCGCAATCGACGGGAATTTTCTTGCCACCGGATGAGGATCGGCTGCTGGAAGAAGAAGAAGAAGAAGAAGAAGAAGAAGTAGAAGTAAGAAATCCGGTGACTGGAAAGGATAGCAAAGGGCGAAAATCAGAGAGGGAGGGAAAGAAATTTTGGCGCACAGCAGAATGAAAAGCTCCTTCCGATCTGCTTTACGCCCCTTTTTAAAAGGGTTCAAACCGGTTGGAACCGGTTTGTAACAACCATTGTTTATTTTCAGAACTTCCAAACCGGTTCCAACCGGTTTGGTTTTCAATTTCTTCTTTTTAGAAATACAAACCGGTTCCACCCGGTTTGTATTATTATTTAGATATATTTTTTATTTTTATTTATTATTTTTATTTTTATTCTTTTCAATAGTAAAGAAAACTGTGAAAATTTTCAAAAACAAAACTATTTATAAAAGAACTTCAAAAACTAGTCTACTATATTTTCTTTTCTTTTCTTTTCTAAAAAACACAACACTTAAAATGAGTAAAACTATTTTTCTCTAATTTTTTTTTTCTTCTTTTTAATAAAAACTAAAACCAACTAAAAAAAAACTAAAATAGGCATAAGAATGTAAACTAAAACTATTTTTTATTCATTTTCTAATTTTAAATCATTTTAGCACTTTTACTCAAAAACTAACATAAAATTGGGTTTTTGAAACATTATTTCATAAAATCATGCATATTTAAATGTTAATAAACCCTGAATTATATGCATGATCAAATACCCCCATGCTTATGTTTTGCTAGTCCTCGAGCAAACTAGAAAAATGCAAGAAATCAAACTATCACCTAACTCACTTTCGTAGGAATCCCGGTTGCATTTAGCTCATGCAACAAGCCCTTTCAACCCTTGGGTTACCCCAGTGGACGAGTAAGGTCTCGTGAGGGTTTGCAGTGATGCTACCCACAAACATCTCTGTCATGTATGCATAATATTACACATCCTCATAATCAGTAGGTAATTAAAGACTTTATTTTTACAAATATTTCCTGTTATTTCAAAATCAAAATATAATTAGAGTCTTTTATGTACCACCATAGAAAAAGAATTTCTTTCACTTTTCTAAAAATCACAATTATTTATGTTTTATTCTTAGAAAATCCAATAAAAACATATTATTATTTACTTATCCTCACTCATATGTTTTCTACACAGTTTTCTCAATCACACTTCTAAGCATTGAACTTTTCTTTTTAAGCTCTTTCCTTTCTTTTTTTTCTTTTCACGCTTTTTCTTTTTGCGCACTTATTTTTCTCCTATAGCTTGCGTGTGGTCTGCTTTTATACCTTGTGCAATGTCAATATCTTCTATACTTTTTCATACCAAAAGATATCAACTAAGACATAAAAGTGACTTCCTTCATTCACCCTTATAACATGAGAGTCAAACATTTCAACTTGTATCTGTTCTCAGTTACTTAGGATCACGAAGTTTTCCACTCTCCCTTATGCAAATGGACTTAAAAGTTTCAACTTACATCTAAGTTCCATCTATTAAGGATTGTGGAATTATCCAAACAACCTAACGCATGCTTTTTCTCACTTTTTGAGCTCATTTTTATGCTTTTGTTCATTTGCTTAGTTTTTCAAAAATAGAACTGTCCATATTCATATTTATGACTCAAAATAAATTCTAACATGTATCTATCATCATTTCCTCGAAATCCACATAAACAACCATAATTTTTAGATCTATGTCAGAAAAATTTTTCGTGGGGCTTAAAAATCCTCTAAAAACATCAGATTTGAAATAACATTCATATAAGTTCAAACTCTTTCTTTAAAAATCTACTTTTTATGAGAGATGTGTAAACATGTGCAAGAACGTAGACAAAAAATATTCTGGTGAGCTACTACACCCTCCCCCATGCTTGAATTACACTGTCCCAGTGGCATTCCCCCATGCTTATGTGAAACTAAGTGAACGCACATGAGATAAAATCAATGAGGGAAAGAAAAAACACTCAATGAAATCTAAAATGTGAAAATATGCCTACCATGATTATGGTTTATGAATTATGCACATGAACTATATGAAAGTACTCTTAAAAAAATTGTTTTTCTATGAATATTTACAAAATTTTTAAAATATATACAAACATGTGTGAGTCCTAAACTTCTAAAAGATCAACATCCTCAATGTCTTGTCCTGTCACAATATCTGAGATATAAGGCTTCAGCCGTTGCCCATTTACTTTAAAAATAGCACCCGTACGACGGTCAAAAAGATCTATCGCTCCATATGGAAACACCCTATGCACAACAAATGGACCATTCCATCTTGACTTCAACTTACCTGGAAAAAGATGAAGACGTGAATGATAAAACCATACCTTTTGCCCAGGCTCGAACTGTTTCCTAACAATATATCGATCATGAAAATGCTTAGTTCGAGCTTTGTAAATCTTTGCACTCTCATAGGCTTCATTACGCAATTCCTCTAGCTCACTCAACTGTAATTTTCTCTCGACTCCAGCTTGGGTCATGTTGAAATTGAATTTTTTTATAGCCCAATATGCTCGATGTTCTAACTCAACAGGAAGATGGCAAGGTTTCCCGAAAACTAATCGAAATGGTGACATACCAATCGGGGTCTTGAAAGCAGTCCTATAAGCCCACAAGGCATCATCAAGGTGCTGAGACCAATCCTTGCGGTCTGGTCTGACTGTCTTTTCAAGAATCCTTTTTATCTCCATGTTAGATACCTCAACTTGGCCACTGGTTTGTGGGTGGTAAGGTGTAGCAATCCGATGATGCACAGAATATTTCCTAAGTAAGGAAGCTACCTGCACATTACGAAAATGCGTACCACCATCACTGATGATCGCTTTAGGAACTCCGAACCGACTAAAAATGTTGTGCTTGATAAACCGAAGCACCTCTTTATCATTATTGGTCCGGGTGGCCACAGCCTCGACCCATTTTGAAACATAATCAACCGCCACTAAAATATATGTAAATCCAAATGATGGCGGAAAAGGACCCATGAAATCAATGCCCCAAACATCAAAAATTTCTATAATCAGAATAGGTAAAAGAGGCATCATGTCTCGCTTGGTAATGCGACCTGTTTGTTGACATCGCAAACACTTCCTACAGAATTCGTGAGCATCTCTATGAAGTGTGGGCCACCAAAATCCAGACTGAAGGACCTTTGCAGCGGTCTTCCGACTAGAAAAATGACCTCCACAAGCTAAAGAATGACAAAATGAAAAAATGGAATGATACTCTTCTTCGGGCACACATCTCCGAATCATCTGGTCCGGGCATGATCTAAATAATTCTGGTTCCTCCCAAAAATAATGTTTCACCTGCGCAAAAAATCTATCTTTTTCATTCCGGTTCCAGTGCGCAGGATACTCTTTAGTAACCAGAAAATTTACAATATCCGCGAACCAAGGTAAACGCTTGACATGAAATAACTGCTCATCCGGAAAAGAATCAACAATCTGTCCTTGATCAATAGATGAATCTATAGTCAGTCTAGACAGATGATCTGCTACAAGATTCTTACATCCACTCTTATCTCGAATCTCAATATCAAATTCTTGTAACAGAAGAATCCAACGAATGAGACGCGGTTTAGCATCCTTTTTACTCATCAAATATCTCAATGCAGTATGATCTGAGTAAATGATAACTTTGGAGCCTAACAAATATGATCGAAACTTCTCAAGTGCAAATACAACAGCTAGTAACTCCTTCTCAGTGGTAGTATAATGCATTTGTGTGTCAGAAAGAGTCCTACTAGCATAATGAATAACATGAGATCGTTTCTCAATTTTCTGTCCTAAAATAGCTCCAACCACATAATCTGAAGCGTCACACATAATCTCAAAAGGCACTGACCACTCAGGAGATCTGAGAATAGGAGCAGTGGTCAATGCTTCCTTTAGGGCTAAAAATGCCTTCAGACAGGCATCATCAAACACAAACGACTGATCTTTCGACAACAGGTTACACAACGGTCTAGAAATCTGACTAAAATCCTTAATGAACCGTCTATAGAAACCTGCATGCCCTAAAAATGAACGCACTTGCCTCACAGAGGTCGGTGGAGCTAATTTGACAATGGTCTCCACTTTGGCCTTATCGACCTCAATACCTTTCTCAGACACAATATGTCCAAGAACAATCCCCTGCTGTACCATGAAATGACTCTTTTCCCAACTCAACACTAGATTTGTCTCCCTACAGCGCTGAAGTACACGAGATAATTTTTGGAGACAATTATCAAAAGAAGAGCCATAAACCGAGAAATCGTCCATGAAAATCTCAAGGACATCATCCATCATGTCAGAGAAAATCGCCATCATACATCTCTGAAATGTAGCCGGGGCATTACAAAGCCCAAACGGCATCCTCCTATACGCAAATGTACCATAGGGACAGGTAAATGTCGTCTTATCCTGATCCTCGGGATGAACGGCCACCTGGTTATATACGGAATATCCATCTAAAAAGCAATAATATTGCTGGCCTGCAAGTCTTTCTAAAATTTGGTCGATGAACGGTAACGGGAAATGATCTTTTCTAGTTGTACTGTTCAACTTCCTATAGTCAATACATACTCGCCATCCCGTAGTAATCCTCATGGGAATGCTCTCTCCTTTCTCATTCTTTTCCACAGTGAGCCCAGACTTTTTGAGAACAACCTGGGTAGGACTCACCCACTGACTATCGGAGATAGGATAAATAATCCCAGCATCTAACAATTTAACTACTTCCTTCTTCACCACTTCTTTCATGTGAGGATTTAATCTCCTTTGTGATTCTCTTGAAGGTTTAGCTCCCTCATCCATAATGATCCGATGCATACAAAAGGAGGGGTCAATCCCCTTTAAATCCGCCACAGACCATCCAATAGCTTCCTTGTGCTCATGCAAAACCTGTAACAACTGATGCTCTTGTGAATCTGTCAGGTTTGCAGAAATAATAACTGGGAGAGTCTGCTCTTTTCCTAAAAAGATATACTTGAGTGAAGCTGGTAAAGGCTTCAACTCCAACTCTGGGGGACTCTCTATTGATGGCTTTGCGGGCTTCTCAGCTAATTCTGGAAGTGGTTCAGGATGCCAAATCCCACTGACATTATCTGCCTCACTATCTATCATATCAAGGCGATCCTCTTTGAATGATTCATCAATCTCCTCTTGAGGTGGATCACTCAACAACCAATCATGTTCAGCTTCTATAATATCTTGAATGATATCAACCTCAAAAGAAGCTTCTTCAGTATCAGACTCCATCGATGCACAAAAAATGTTCATCCTCATTTTCCTATTTCCAAATGAAACATCCATTTCACCAGTGCGGCAATTAATGCACGCATTGGCGGTAGCTAGGAAAGGGCGACCAAGAATAATAGGAGTCTGTCTGATGCTATCAACTCCCTCCATATCTAATATCACGAAGTCAACAGGGAAATAACAATCCTCCACCTTGACTAACACATCTTCAAGTATCCCTCTCGGGACCTTAATCGATCTATCCGCTAATTGAAGCGTCATAGGTGTGGATTTCATCTCTTTCAATCCAAATTTGTCATAGAAGAAACCCGGCAAAATGTTAACACTTGCCCCAAGGTCAAGCAAAGCACGCTCAACAGTAATGTTTCCTATGACACATGAGATGATAGGGGTCCCTGGGTCCTTAAGTTTGGGTGGAGTCTGGTGTTGCAATACTGCACTGATCTGCTCCGTCAAATATATTTTCTTCTGCGCATGGGACCTCAACTTCCTTTTTTGCGTACAAAGCTCTTTGAGGAACTTTGCATATGCAGGGACTTGCTGGATGGCATCTAGTAAGGGAAGGTTTATATGGATGTGCTTGAATATCTCAAGCATCTCTTGCATGTTTACTTCCGACTTACCTAATGCTCTCGGTTTCTCTAACGCCTCAGGAAAGGGGGCTTTAGGAATATGGGTTGTGGAAGGCCCAAATGGAAGAACCTTCTCGCTTTCCTGAGGTACAACATTAGGGACAGACTGCTTCTTACTTATCTTCTCTCTTTCTTCTGCAGCCTCCCTCGAATGGTACTGCTTCCCACTTCTAAGGGTTACTACTGCCTGAGCTTGCTCTTGATGTGTATCTGTCATATGCAAACTCTGCAGAGGTTCTTTACCCCTAGGGTTAACTATAGGCTGACTAGGCAATGCTCCCTCAGTTCTCCTGCTAAGTGCTTCAGCGAGCTGCCCCATTTGAGTTTCTAACTTTGCAATCGACTGGGTATGTGAGCTCAAAGCTTGCAAAATCTTATCCTCAAAAGATTGACTAGATGAAAGCTCCTGAAAATGGGGTTGAGTATAAGCAGGTTGGGCTGGAGGGTCATTGGATCTTTGAAATCCAGGTGTATAACCACCTTGTCTGGATTGACTATGGGAAGGGTTAGGGGCTTGAGCCTGTGAGTTACGCCATGAGAAATTTGGATGGTTTTGCCAGCCCGGGTTGTAAGTATTGGCAAATGGATTGGGTGCGGGCCTAGCGAAGTTTTGAGCTATCTGAGCTTGCTCTTGGACAAACTCAGGATACTGTGGCGCAGCTGGACATTGGAGAACATGGTGTGCAGGACTCGCACACAACGCACACACCTGCATGGCAGGAGAGGGACCCAACAACAATTGATCTAATTTCTGGGATAGTTGGTCTACCTTGTTGCTCAACTCAAGGTTCATCCCTATCTCGAAAATACCTGCCTTCTTAGCGCTATCCTGTATAGGTGTCACTCTATCAGACCGTGAAGCTGTCGCGTGGTGCATCGAATTCTCGCTTAATGTCTCAAAGAGCAACCACGCTTCATCCTCACTCTTGAGCATGAAAGTGCCCCCACATGCGGCATCAACCATTTGACGATTCTTCTCAGTAAGACCGTCATAGAAATATTGCACCAGTTGCCATCTAGGCACCTGGTGGTGGGGACACTTGCGGAGAAGATCCTTCATCCTCTCCCAAGTCTCATGGAACAGTTCCCCCTCTATTTGCGAAAAACTGGTGATGGCCTTTCGATAATGATTCGTCTTACCGATTGGGAAATATTTTTTTAAAAATTCTCTTTGCATATGTTCCCACGTGGTAATTCTAACTGTATCTAATGCCTTCAGCCAGTGTTTGGCTTTATCTTTCAGAGAGAAGGGAAACAAGGTCAACCTCATAGCATCATCTCCAAAATTGTTTATTCTCACTGTAGAACAAATCTCTAAGAATTCGTCGAGATGACGATATGGGTCTTCATTGCTAAGGCCATAAAATGAGGGTAGCATTTGGATTACACTGGCCTTAATTTCAAACTGATTTGCTCCTACATCAGGTCTTGTGATGCAGGAGGCGGGAGTATAGGTATTAGGCATGAAGTACTCCCTAAGGGGACGAGTAATCTGCTGATTCTCAGCCATGGTTGCAGATCTTTGGGCTCTCCTAATAAGGGACTCGGGGTCCTTAATCGGCTCTACCAGCTCAGGGTCAAGTGAGCGTCGCCCTTGCATACACCTTGTAGTAGATTGGTGTAGCTCACGTCCTAACTTTGGGTTTTCTACCTAACTAACGCACTAAGCGGCCAAACCACGCAAACCACAAAGCGAGTGAACTAAAAACAACAAAAACTAAACAAACACCACGCAGTTACACATAAAAGAGATTATGCACAGAAATATAAAATCTATGTGTACGGTACCAATCGTACACAGTCACCTCTAAGGGGATCCTAATAGGTGGGATGTGCAGAAAAGTAAGCTCGTCTCTAAGATATGCACATACGTGGTTCTAAACCTAAATGCACACAAACACTAGGCAATAAAGTGAATACTAATATTACGCCGTTCCCCGGCAACGGCGCCAAAAATTTGATGTCTTCTTTTAAATCGTTGTAATTTTGAAAAGATTTTTATATGAAAAACATGTGAAAACCAGACATCAAATAATAAAAACCGGTTCTCACTAGTGAATGAGACCGGGTCGAACTCAGAGAACGAGAATATTTTGTATTCAAGCACACAATTCTTTACTATTCTTTATTGCCGAATTATGGAAATGTCAAATGTTCAGAAAAGTAAACACAACTAGATATTACAACAAATGAATACCCTTCGCAGAGGGCGTAAAGTGCAATATTTACAAACCCAATTAAATTCCTAAATTCTAAAATAAGAGAAAAACATCTTCTATTCTTGCACTTCCCATGTCATGCAATTGCTTCTGCTCCACTCCTGTGTGATCCTGTACAAATCCAACGAAACACAAGCAGTACACAATACAAGAATAAAACTAGAATGATGCTATCTAAAATGCACGAAATGTATGTTGAAAATTATATTGATATAAGCAATGATAATACTACACGAATGTAAGTATGACTAGGCATGCATTGTTTACTAAATAAAATTTTTATGCTAAATTGAACATATACTAATGAAATCAAATGCTTTTAACCTAAATG
The DNA here is from genome assembly GCF_984573655.1 of Nuphar pumila. Taxonomy (NCBI): domain Eukaryota; kingdom Viridiplantae; phylum Streptophyta; class Magnoliopsida; order Nymphaeales; family Nymphaeaceae; genus Nuphar; species Nuphar pumila. The sequence continues at coordinate 71,877,365 of NC_143252.1, read as the reverse complement.
CTAAACACTAATGTAATTGGTTGAAAACTAAACACTAACAACTCATTTTAACAATTCATCAATTCAATTAACAAAGTAATTACTAGAAAGTAACTAATAGTTAAACAGAAAAATCAGTATATGATATCAGAACACCAAAATGGATTTCCATGACATTACAATCCATTTCCATCAACACACTCTAGAGATCAGCAATCAAACAACGGATTTTCATTACAGCAACACAAACAAATAGATTCTGATCAATCAAACAAAGAACACTAGGAAATCCAGTAACGCAAATTGGATTTTCATTACAGCAAAAATGGATTTCCACAGCATTACAAATGGATTCTGATCCGTCTTGCTTCACCAGAGATCAAATAATCTATTGCCGGAAAAAAAAAACAGAGATGCAGGAAAAACAAATGTATTAATTTGTTTTGTTAATCGATTGGAAATATCTCAATCCGGCTTCTTCAATTGATTAAACAATGCTCACTCATGCTGGAATTTCTTAAACATTATTCAGTTAATCACTCCAGATTTTTATTATGAAAGAATTACTCACCGGAAAACAATAGCCGCACGGTGATTAGAATTCAGAAATTCTGATTACAATATTTCTATCAGATTCAGATATTCGATTGATTTTTCATAATTAATCAATGAAAATTCAATTAATCGACACTTTATGGAACTCAGCCAGATCAGTCATCAACAATTTCAGATCATCACAGCATTCCAGCAACATCCTCGTTCATCATCGGAGTTCTTTACAGAAACCTTTTTTTTTTCTTTTTATGTTTTTTTTTTTTTTTTTTCAGATTATCATTCAGACAGAATTAAAAACGAAGAAGAAGAAGAAGAATTAAGAAGAACTAGATGACTTACCGGGAATTGAAGGAGGAGGTGGCTTCCACTTCAGGCGCCGCAATCGACGGGAATTTTCTTGCCACCGGATGAGGATCGGCTGCTGGAAGAAGAAGAAGAAGAAGAAGAAGAAGAAGAAGAAGAAGAAGAAGAAGAAGAAGTAGAAGTAAGAAATCCGGTGACTGGAAAGGATAGCAAATGGCGAAAATCAGAGAGGGAGGGAAAGAAATTTTGGCGCACAGCAGAATGAAAAGCTCCTTCCGATCTGCTTTACGCCCCTTTTTAAAAGGGTTCAAACCGGTTGGAACCGGTTTGTAACAACCATTGTTTATTTTCAGAACTTCCAAACCGGTTCCAACCGGTTTGGTTTTCAATTTCTTCTTTTTAGAAATACAAACCGGTTCCACCCGGTTTGTATTATTATTTAGATATATTTTTTATTTTTATTTATTATTTTTATTTTTATTCTTTTCAATAGTAAAGAAAACTGTGAAAATTTTCAAAAACAAAACTATTTATAAAAGAACTTCAAAAACTAGTCTACTATATTTTTTTTCTTTTCTTTTCTAAAAAACACAACACTTAAAATGAGTAAAACTATTTTTCTCTAATTTTTTTTTTCTTCTTTTTAATAAAAACTAAAACCAACTAAAAAAACTAAAAAAAAACTAAAATAGGCATAAGAATGTAAACTAAAACTATTTTTTATTCATTTTCTAATTTGAAATCATTTTAGCACTTTTACTCAAAAACTAACATAAAATTGGGTTTTTGAAACATTATTTCATAAAATCATGCATATTTAAATGTTAATAAACCCTGAATTATATGCATGATCAACAGTGTTTCCTCACATAGATTCACCAAGCTAGTCGGATTACCTGGTCTTGGTCATACCTATCTTCACATATACTCCATACATAGTGATACATTAATACAATCGACTGATCACAATCTTTGACCGCACTCAGGGTCAGAAGCCACTAACAACGCAAAGGCACATAACACAACAACAGAACAAGGAATCACACATTCCTTCAACAAGATTCCATGAACCAAAATCATACATCGGATCTAAGCATTCGCCGCATGCTCTCGACATTTCTAGTCAGATAGCAAAACAATCATATCACAAAGGAGATTCACACTACGCTACTTATCACTGCTGCTATAAGCATTACATTCTCAAAATAAGACCTCAAAGCATACGTAATCAAAGCTATCTCATCCTTAACACAACTAGGATAATAATTCGATCGTCGCTATAATAAATCAATCGTCTCTACCACCACAATGTGGAACGAGAAGGGCGAACTACACAAGTAGTCCCCTAGGTCTCAATCAAGAGCTTCAACTCTCGAAGAAGTCTACTCGAAACATCTTGGGAAACTAGGTCCACAAGCTCTAATGAACCTTTAGGTTCCAACAATCGATAACTTAAGCCCGATATACGAGGCTTAAACATGAAATGGGGTCTCACATCGGACGACACCTGAAAAACACACAAGATCATCTAATCAAGAAGTACAAGTCATCAAACAACAGAAATACAATTCTACAGAATTAGAAATACTCATAGTGCGATGGTTGATGCTTGCAGAGACTTGAACCACACTTCTTTATCATTTTTAAAACACTGCTCTGATACCATAACTGTCGCGCCCCAGAATTTCTACTCGGAAAATCCTTTGGATTTTTAGGGAATTTTTTTTTTTTTTGAAAAGGTTTAACCAGAGAACAGCTGAAAACACAGTGTACGTAAAACAAGTGGAAATTCTGGGCGGGCTACAGAGAACAACAAAAAAGGAAACAACTTTTTATTAAATACATTTACAAAGTGTACCAATCTCATTTCCTGTATACAAAAACCAAAACTGCCAAGATCCAGCAAGTATCAGAAGTGTGGGTCCAGAGTTTGCTGCAGCATATCGAGCTCCATTGCATGCCTAAGCAACCTGTATCCCCATAAAATGGGGTCAGTACTCTTTCGAGCTGGTGAGACAAACCAAACACAATATACCAAAGTGTGGAAAACGAAGCAGAGCTATTCATGACAATACATAGCATGCACATTACAATAATTAAGCAGTTACAGCATGAGCAAGAGTACGGAACTATAAGTGGAAGTAACTAGCAGGAATTCATGGGCAGTAACTATGCTAATGCATTTCACAATCCATATCGACTAGTAAAGTATGCATCAAAAAACATAAATTACCAATATACTGTGAACGGTGTCAGGAAAGTGCGAAAGGGCAAGTATAAGCCAAACGAAAGGTAACAAGCTGTAGCAATCGTAACGAGTGCTGGAAACGAACAAGCAACTAGAGCAGCCGTAACAACAAGTAACTAGAATGGAAAACTGAACAATAATAAACACTAAGCAGCAATGAACTATGGTAATAGCTGAAATAACTGTAAGACAGGTACTCACAGCAGTAACAAACTGTACCAAGTACTGAACAACAAGGCAACCCAAGTAACAACCGAACAAGAAAGGCTACTGAAGAACAAACAACAGAACAAGTAAGTATCAACTACAGTAAGTCAGCTGATTGGTTAGTCTTTAAGTTCTTCTGATTACTCCTTCGGGTACGCGAAGGAAACCTTGCATTTTGTGAGACATGCACCCCGGCGTCTGTTATTCACATTCTAGTGTGGTAACCGGGGAAGCTACAGACCGAGTCAACCTCATGCGAGCAGCACACGACTAGGAGAAGTACTCGCATAGGCAAGGATTGCAATCCATACTACTGCAGTAGTGAGGTCCTAAAAAGGTAACCTCGACCTCCCTAACTCTGAGTGACTGGAGGCCAAAGGGCGCTACGGCTCCTGTCAAAACACGTGACGTAGTAACGACAAGTCACTCAGGGCTGTATCATCCACCCTCTCCCAAGGTGAACCGTTTTGTGAATGGGGCGAAGCAGGTTTATCTTTCTTAAGGCTCATGTTCAATCATACCTCACAACGAGGAATTTACCTCGTGGTCCCCGTAGGGTACGCAAAACGAGGACTTGGTCTACCCATTCACATGCTCAGCCTCACACGGCCAATAGAGCACAGTGCTCGTGAAAGAAGTCATAACACCATATTATTCATTTCTGTTTTAGGGTATATCACACAAGAGTCCACACAACAGAAGGGCCACTGCCCGGGGACTCTAACTGAGCCCATATCAAATCATATCATTATTCATACCCTATGGTGTTATCTTTTCATTTCATGGATTAAGGGCACGTGGTGCCTTTACCAAAGCCTCAAGCAAAGTACCTCCTCAGGGTACGCACTACTCAACAACTATGTCAGGGTGTGCCAAGTGCAAAGTCTAAGAATATCACAAGTTCTATCTTTTGCACAAATATAACCACAAAGGCATTGCATATATCATTTCTGAGAGACAGTTAAGTGTACAAGAAAATACACATTTATATGCATATGATATTTCATCAATATTCCATTACATAAAGCATTGTCTCTAAAACATTAACAATGGCACTCACATATCCACAAACAAGGCAAAACAACACGAGTGTGTACTAAACAATCAAGTGTGAACAAGTATCATACTTTAATGAAATAGTACGAACTAAGCGAGTAAATCTCAAGTGCAAGTAGTCATGCATGTGCTGACTACGACAGGTACACAATCAAGCAAATGCAACATTGCAGAACAACGTGCCTCGCAATGAGACGGTTAGAAACATTTGGCCATAGCAAAGCAACTTTCGAACAAATAAAGTGGTGTGCACAAACATAGAAAACATGTATCTTTAACATAAGCGAGCTCATCTCGCGAAGAGGGTCTACAACCCTAAAGTAACTCGCTAAGAAGATCTACGACATGGATACACAAGGTATCGTCATACAAACACTCAAATCCCCGTGAATCCCATAACTACACAACGAGGGACAAGTACCTCGAAAGGTGTGCAATAGCCAAGTGTCATGAACACATAGGAGAAAACACATTGTTCGAATCATCGAATCAAAGCCTCCGGATAATCTAATCTTATGCAAACCAATACGCACACGGTTACAGTGGATCGTACCACACACAAGTGTTCACATACTTTAGATCTGGCGAACCACACATAACGGAGAGTGCTAACTCCGATGCATTTAACATAACATTGCACGCGTGTCAAAATACATATCTAACTACTTATTATTGCTATCAAGGCGGCGACAAAGACAGTCATTGTAAAAGGATAAAGTGGCAACTACATCGTGCAATTGGGGAAGGTACGACTAGTCAACTAGCTATCTCGTACAAAGGACTACGAAACTACAAGGACAAAGCCCAAACACTTGCTGCACCAAAGCCGCAGTAGCAACAACACAATCTGGTTGTAACAGGGCCAACTCTAGCCTAAAACCCGTAGCATCATCCAACTAGAATATAGCAAAGTGCTGCAACCGCACAACTCGGGAACGAAGTCTCCAAAACACCATAAAGGTGATACTACTATGCGAACCTACGCGGCCCACTGGTCTAGACTAAGGTACCGACCTAGGCAACATGATCATCAGGTCTTGTCTCGTAGGCACTAATGCAACCTCTTAGGCTGGGGTTCGTAACTCTCTATCAAAGTGGGAAAACAAGACGAAAGGGAAGAGAATCCAACAACTGTGTTGGAACAGTTCCCAAAAAGGGGTAGGCGATCTTACCTACCACACCGATGAAAAGGCAATAAGCTTACACACGCAAGCCCGGTTTGTCTCTGCTGCCGAACTGCGACAGCACCCATAACAAGGTGAAAGCAACCCAGTTGCAGCAAGGGTCTAACTAAGGAAAGAGACAAAGAGGGACAACCAGCCACACTGTCCTGCAATCCGTATACTACCGGGACTGAATCACCTGGACCAAATGGGTTTTGCCCAGAATGAACTATCAAAGATTGTCATGGCAACCAGAAGAGGTATGCATCACAGAACATAAAGTTATTGATGTAATATCGTGGAGTGGGTAAGGATACACGTGGATACATATATGCACCATGCCACCAGTGTGAGAACTAGACAAGAGACAATGCCAACCATTGTACGCTATGATGAGACGGTTAGAAATATTTGTCATGGTAAGGTGTGACTCAGAGGTTGTGCCAAGGTTCATAACCATGCATTCACAACTACAAGCGAGCTCATCTCGCTAAGTGGGGCCATTGCCCGCAACAAGACTCGCCAAGGAGTTCTAACAGTCGTAGAAGTCTCATAAGACTGCGACTACAACATAAGGGTGCCTCAAACTCCCTCCATACTATGGTAAAACCGTGAGGTGTGCCAATGTGATAGTGCATTCAAATGTCACCAGGGTGGACATACAATAGCATTCATTAGAGCAAAGCTTAAATGCTCAAGTGTGTACAACTACGTTACGTGACATTATCAAGATACATTTAAATCATTGAGTTATGAAGTGTCAAGGATATATACATATATATAACAAGGGTGCTGCCATACTCGAAATAATTCATTCAACAGGCAACATACGTTCTCAATTCTGCAACCACCTTATTTATAACGAGGCATTAAACAAGACATTGTTTGCGAACACTTCCCGCTCTATGCAAAGACGACCACACCCACAATGGGGGTGAAACAGTACTATAACAATTAATGGTTTTCACCATTCACTATGTATACATATCTATGCATGCACCCCTATATTTGTGTAACTTGCATTGAACAATGACCACTCACACATGCCGCACAAGTTATGATTAATCCACATACTTGTGGACTCGTTGGGATATTGGATCCCGTACCAACACTCTTTCAGCCCCTTTGGCTGCAGCTTGGAGGGTTCGCTAACAAGGCTAGAAGTTTGGCGATGAAGATGGAAAAATACATACAATATTTCTTCAGCCAACAAGCACAATACATTGAGTCACAATGAGTCAAAGCTATAATGTTGTTGGGGTATTGGACCCCGTGCTGCATAAGCACCTGTAGCCGCATAGGCTGCAGCCCAAAGGCCCACTATCAAAGCTCTAGGGCTCGACAAAAGGAACATAAATATGTATATATGTATAGATATACATATATACACTAGCTGCCAACACCAAAAGGGGATGGCAGCGAACCCGATAGCGAGGCGGCTGCATTCCGCCGATAGGCTGGAGTCTGTCCAAAACAGACCCATGCCACGGTCTAACATATATGTGCCGTGGGGCATCTCGCACACACAACAACAGCCTCGAAATGGATAGCACTGCTGGAATGGGTAAAACAAAAGAAAACAACATGTCATGCTGTCGCACAATGCAGGAACCGACCGGATAAATGGACAGCGACTATGCTGTCCCGGGGTGTGCTAAGCATGAGCATGGTCTAGACTACGAGCCCAGACCCAGCCGGTTTCAGCCAGCACAAATGAGGTGTGGTGCAGGTTTACTGCCTGCACCCAACTACGACCTAACAACTTCAAGGCTGTAGCAAGAGATGAAACTAAACTCGAAACACAAAAAGGGCCTAACGCCCAACTAGATTGGGCTCAGCCATGGCCTTTGACAGGTCTGGACCAGATTCGGTCCAGACCATGTCAGGCCCAGCGAAATCCTCCAAACCGGTTGCACCACAAACTGGAAAAGAAGGCGAATAAGACGCTTCAACCGAACAAGCTATGGACACAGCTTTGACAGGTCTGGACCACATTCGGTCCAGACCGTGTCAAGGCAATCTGGGGTGGCCGACAACCACGAACCCAACAAGGGTTCGTCTATAGGTCGTTCCAGACCATGCATAAAAGGGGAGAACGCCCAGACCAAGGTTCGGTCATGGGCGTTGGACTCTGCTGGACATGTCCAGCGGACCAGGCTAAACCATCAAATAGAAGGTAAAAATGCAGATGAGTGGCCAAACAGAAACTAAGGAAACAAAAAGGGCCAAGACGAGGGAAGGCCGGTGCCTCCCATCATGGCTCGGTCTTCATAACATAAGCCATCAGCACCCAAAGGGGTGAACCCGAATGGTGGATTGCTGGGCTTGTGCTAGCGCAATGCCTCCTTGCCAAACGCACCAAAACATATAAAGCCAAGCTTCGGCTGGCACAAAATGATCCGAAGAAATAAGGTGCCCCATCCACCAAAAGAAAACGCATAAAAGTGAAATGGCTTCCAGCCATTGTACAACCAAAGATACCTACGCAACACATAACTAGTATATACGATAAGACAATAAATCCAAAACTTTCTACTAGTGATTCATGAAGAGGATACAACAACTCAAGACGAAACTCAAGAAACCAAGAATGACCTCAACCATGCAGCCACTTGCTTAACAAGGAAAAACGACTTCTTAAGAGCATACTCAAACACGAAAATCTGAAATGAATGTATGTAAAGATAGCTCATGAAAAATGGAAGAGCATGAACAAGGAAGAAATCTGGTTCAAAAGTGGAACCCCCATTTTATGCATGCCAAGAAAGTTCATGAGAATGCAAAGACACCTAAAAATATTGCTCAATCTGAAAACCACATTTGAACAAGTGATAGAGTGTCTCACAATCGAGGCTTTGAATCGACAAGGAAGGAGATGAAGATTGAAGAAGGGGTACCATGGCTGGAGCTGGAACTAAGTGCTCACACTCACTCACGTTTTAGGAGAAAGAAGGGGGAGAGAGGGGAGAGCAAGAGAGGAGAGCTCCTAAGGAAATTTTCTAATGCTCTCTCTCTCTTCCTTTTTGAAAGCTTAAATACAAAAGGGTTTTTCAAAAAGAACGGCTAGGATTTAATATGGGTAGATGGAGGGCTGGGGTGCTCCACGCCCCCCCATGGCCAGCCATGAACCAATGCATGTTGTGCTTTTGAACTTTTAAAAAGTCTTTTCAAAAATGCCATTGAAAGAGTTTCAGAAAAACCTTTAAAACTTGAAGGAATTACAAGGGATGCCCCTAAGGCTCAGCCAATCGGTTTTTGTTGTTTGAAATTCTTCAAAAGTGTTGCAAAAATTCCATGGGGTTCCAGCCCCATGCTCTCTTTGAGAAGTGTGCCCCCTTATGATGCTTCATAATGAGGTTTTTGAAAAGACCAAGGGCCAATAGTGGCCTCCTTTTCAAATGCCATGCAAAAGTTTTCAAAAGTGTCACCCAGCTGGTCAAACCTTGACCAGCTAGTCAACCAAGGCCAAGGATGTCCACTAGAGAGGGCGCCCAATGGGTTTGGGTCCTCTTCTAATAGATCCGCTCCAAATCCAGAAATTGCCATTTGGTATAATTCAAAACTACGCTTAATTAATGCACTAAAATATTAATTAAATTCCAATAAATCATTTAGTGCTCTAAATAACCTCAATTAATACGAAATGGTCAAGGCCTTTCAATAAAATTACCTTTCGTTTTCAAGAATAAAGCGTATTATGACTTCGAGTCCAAAACTCGTAATTCACATGCACTGACAAGGTTTTTATGTCGTATAAGTCTCAAATTCGGGGACAAACTATAAAAACATATTATAAATTAATCCTTAAAATTTCAAAGGTTAATTCATCCAGAATTAGGCACTTCTTACTTACATAGTATATTTACGTGATTTTCGGGTCGCGCGTACAAAGCCAAAACACAGGGCACATCCAAACTATACTTGATTATACAATATAACCTCGTAATTATACATAAACATGCATATCAATACTAAATAAGCAGTAAACTCCTCAAAAATATTTGTGGACCTTACAATGAGGTCGTCACAACGTGCACGCCATGCCATCTAAATAAGCCAAAATCATACATAAGCAACTAGACAAGTACTTGAATGTAGAAAATTCATTGCATTAATAAGAAAGTTGCATATATTACATGACAGAAACACCCTTCATCCAGACAGGGTTATCCAAAACTCTACTAATAACTTAAGCAAGACCTAAAAAAAAACGAAACACTGACTTAGTGTCTCTAACAACATAACATGACATCATCATGGCTTGCTATTATAGAAATCTCGGTAGTCCTTCTGACTTCCACAATGTCACAGCCTGATACGAGGAGGAGAAGCAGGAGTTCTCAACATCATATCAGATATATCTTAGACTTCCATCAGTACTGGTGGCACAAGAGGATCCGACACATACTCTGATGAAACCGCATAAGGATAAGATTTCGGAGAATACTGGGGAGAGTCTGGCGCTCCACGTTTGTCTCCATCCTGACTGTCCACTTCAACCATAATGGGTTCAGTGACTGAGGTTACATCGTCAATGTCATCAGCATTGCTCTTCCAGAACTCATCTCGCAGCTTCGTCTGGCATTCTTCCTTGATATGCCCCTGAAGACCACAATAGAGGCAATCACTCAATTCACGGAGACAACATTGTCCCGCGTGATCTACAAGAGATCTGGCACAAGGAGGTGCCTGTTGTGCCAACAAGTGCACACCATGAGCTAGGTGTTGCACAACTCTGCCAAAGGACTCCTTGCCTCGAACCAAGTCCTAGAGAGCTTCCAAAATCTTCTCATAACTTGGGTTTGTCGCCATCTAACCCACACAGAGAATCAAACATACTATTCTAACTAAGAAGTAAGGAACATACAAATAAATAAAGTTTCAACATACTTACAGTGCGATGGACGATGCGTAAGGAAGCCTCGGATCACACTTAACCTCTGCTCTAAAACCAACCTCTGTGGCGCCCCAAACCCCGACCCTGGGAAAAACCTCAGATTTTCAATGATTTTTTTTTTGAAAGGGTTTTTACTGAAAACAGCAGAACAAAGTGTAAAGAAGGTTGCAAGGCCGCAAGTCTGGACAACCACAGGTAAGTACAACAGACGTGACTATTAAACAAAATAATGGTACAATCACAAGTATCGAGGGGTATACAACCCAACAGTTAAAGGTTACAAAATGTGACAGTACAACAAGTCTCAAAATACGGAGTGTATCCCAACAAAACCCAAAACCAACAGGAGCATGATCTGCAGCTAAGTGTGGGTCCCCAAGCCTCCACCGTGTGCCGTCGCATCAACACCGTACCTATTCATCACCTGCATCCCCATAAAACGGGGTCAGTCCTCTTGCGAGGTGGTGAAAAAACAATAACGATATATATCTCACTTCTATGAGGAAAAACAGGAAGCAGTAACATGAAATAATGAGTATATGTGTCAGTGTCAGATAAGTGCATATGTGACAAGTGCTAACCAAGTGAAACAAGTAACGAAACTGAAGTAACTGCAAAACAAGTAACTAAGGGCAGTAAAGAAACGTAACAAGAACTGAAACAAGAGAGCAAGTAAGGTAACATCTACAGTACGTCAGCTGTGATTGGTTAGTCTTTAAGTTCTTATTACTTCTTCGGGTACGCGAAAGAACCTCACATTCTGTGAGACATGCACCCGACGTCTGTTATTCAATTTCTAATGTGGTAACCAGGGATGCTACAGACCGAGTAAACCTTATGTGAGCAGCACGCAACTGAGAGAAACTCTCGCATAGGTAAGGATTGCAATCCATACTACTGTAGTAGTGAGGTCCTAAAAAGGCACCCTTGACCTCCCTGACTCTGAGTGACTGGAAGTCAAAGGACGCTACAGCTTCTGTCAAAACACGTGTCATAGTAACGACAAGTCACTCAGGGTTGTACCATCCACCCTCTCTAAGGTGAACCGTTTTGTGAATGGGGCGAAGCAGGTTTATCTTTCTTAGTCTCATTATTCAGTCACACCTCTTGACGAGGAGTTTATGCCTCGTGATCCCCACGGGGTACGCAAACGAGGACTTAGCCTGCCAATCCATGTGCTCAGCCTCACATGTCTAACAAGAGCACATTGCTCGTGAAAGTGATCATAACACCATATTATTTCTTTCATAATTTAGGGTATAGCCACACATGAGTTTACTCACGACAGAATGGCCCTTGCCCAAAGACTCCAACAGAGTCCAAACTACAACAGTACTACTCATACCTTATGGTGTTCAAGTTTTATGTATCAATCTTTTCATTTCATGAAGTAGGTGCACTTTGTGCACTCATCAATGCCTCAAACAATGTACCAGTCGAGGTACATACTACTCAGTACGAGTGTCAGGATGTGCTGTGTGCAAAGTGCAACTAGATACCACATGATTTTTCGTCAATTACATAACATAAAGAACAGAGGCATGATACAACTGCATAGCTGAGAAACATGATGCGATTACATGATAATGTGCGTGTGAGTGTACAATTCTTCAATTTCAAGAGATATGCAATAGCTCAAGAATGCAATTATCATTTCAAGTACAACATACTGAAACAATCGTTGCAAGTTTCTCATCACAATTTCAAATAGATCAGAACTTCAAGGGTCTTGATTTGGCGTTTCACGTAACATGAGACTACCCTTATAGAGAAGACTCGTGATACTTATGTGTTGAGATTGAAATCTACGATATTCTCATACGTATGGGAATTACATTCGCATTCCAAGGTAGATCATCGCACTTACAGGAGGAAAGGATGTAAATATGCCACGAAGGTCAATCGTATGCTTATACCTTGCTAGGCTACTTAATTCAACATACTTACGTGTCACGGAAGGAATCCAGGATACTCCCAACTTATGGGAATAATATTAGCATTTCCACGGTTTGGGTGCCGCGCCTGCGAACCTGAAACAAAGACACGAAACAATGTCCATGACTTTGTAACCAACGTAGGCTCTATACATGTGGGGTTCGCAATTGTGCTCACCTGCTTATACATACTAGTCAACTGAACCGGAAACCAAGGAAGTACGAGGTTCACTATTGATTTATTGTCAACATTTTAGGGCCATCCAACTGCACGGTCGCAAGGTAAAACACTTTTGTGACACAGCTCACTGTGAAGTGTAAGAGTCATCGCGGGAACTCTTGAATGAAGCACGAAGGTGCCATGTGTCCGGCTAGTTTCCCACAGGTAAACCCGCATTGTCCAACCTTAAAGTATATATATACACTTATATATACAAGTATATATATATATATATGCATATCACACGTTACGCTAGTATGTGCATCCCTGGGCAAGCTGACTCGAGGCAACCGCGATCCACACCATCCTAAACCCTAACCGGTCTGCAAAATGGTGTGGGGGAAAGGATGGGGAAAATCGGGTCTGGTCTTTGGGGCCAGACCGAAACTGGTGTTCGGCCACATGTAAGGGCCTCGTGTTGGACTAAATGGTCACCAATGGTGACAGCCGACTAGAGGGACACCAAGGTTGCAAGGGATTCGGGTGCAAATGGGCACTTGGTGGCCCTTTGCAGACCTGCTGCTAAAAAGGGGGTTTTAGAAAGAATATGCAGGTCTGGTCCTTCAGACCAGACTGCTTGCGACGCCCCAGAATTCTAGACTTTGAAAATCCTTAAAAATCTTTTGGGTTTTAGAGTAAACTTTTTTTTTTTTTGAAAACATTTGCGCAAGTGCGGAAGTACCAAAAAGTGAAAACAAGTGGAAAACTCTGGGCGGGTTACAGGGGTGAAACAACAACATTTATGAAACAACTTTTATTTATTACATTTTACAAATACTACATCCATTCAATTTTTACAAAAACTTTGCCAAGATCCTTGATGTTTTAGAATAGTGGGTTCAGGTCCTCTGCCGCACATCGAACTCCATCGCACGCCTAGAAGCAACACCTGTATCCCCATAAAACGGGGTCAGTACTCTTTCGAGACGGTGAGACAAACAAATCACAATATACCAATATGTGAAAACAAAAGCAAGGCTTGTCATGAAACACATAACATTCTCATTCATTCATTCGCAACAATTGAGCAGGTATAACATAAGCAATTGTAAAGAGAGTGACAAAACTACGCATGGAGCAATAAGTGATAATAACTAACATGAGTTAATGCAATTAGGCAAAGCATGAGAAAATAACCACGACATCCATTCCAAAATTCATAGCATTTATAGCATAGTATGCATCAAGGAACATAATCAGCCAATATATCAACATAGAGAGATGTGTTATACAGAACAGATCGTGAATTGTGCATAGATACAAGTGGCTATGTATGTGCAACATGTACGTGAACTAGTAATGTGACGACATAGAACATCGAGCATTACGATGAGACAGTTAGAAACATTTAGCCACGATAAGGCGTGACTCACGAGTTGTGTAAAAGCACATAAACCATGTATCTCGTCCATAAGCGAGCTTGTCTCGCGAAGTGGGTCCATTGCCCACACCAAAACCCGCCAAGGAGTTTCAATAACACATAAGTCTCAAAAGACTAAATTTCCATATGTGTGCCTCAAGTTGTGTGGCCATATACATGCCATTCGAAAACATCTTCAAAATGCCACGTCACATAACACATGATGATATGCTTAAATGAATACATAATTTGTGTCGTGCCGTGTATGGCAAGAGAAGTGCCATAGTTGCATTCATTTGTTTGACATACGACATAGGTTTCTTAGTTACGTAAAAACCTTATTTACTTGAAGGCATTCGATAAGGTGTCATTGCGAGCATTTCGCGTTCTATTTTTAAAAGCGGACGTACGCAAATAAGTGTGAGTCCATACCATATCACATCAATCATTTCTTTATGCGTACAAATATATATATATATATATATATATATATATATATATATATATATATATATATATATATATATATATATATATATATATATATTCTTGCTTTGGAACAACATGTGCATTCCTTGTGTGACGCCCCAAACCCCGACCTTGTAAAAACCCTTGGTTTTTGAGCAAAATTTTTTTTTGAAGGATATCCAGAGTGAAAAACAACTAGCGGAAGTAAAGGAGGGAAACAGGGGTAAAGCAAAGGCCGCAAGTCTGAGCGAGCCACAGTGAAAAAACCAAATCACAGTAGACAAGTAAAATATTCTTTATTTCCACAATAGTTACAAAGATACAAAAACGAGACTGGGTACAAAAAGGAGAGGTACAACCCCTCAAACCCCAAAACCAGAAGAAGCCCAAAATCTGCTGCAAAGTGTGGGTCTCAAGGCTCCTGCTGTGCATCGTCGCAACGCGCTACATCTACTCGTCACCTGTATCCCCATAAAACGGGGTCAGTACTCTTGCAAGCTGGTGAGTCAAACCATCCATGCATTTTCATTTTTAAGGAAAAACAGAAAGTAGGCAGCATGATACGAGTGTGCTAAGTACCAGACTATAACTATCATGATGGAACAGTTAGAAACATTTGAAATAAAAGTACAAGTGCTTGTCAGGTAGGTGCACGTGCCACATGACTGTAAAACTATAAGTAAGTAACAGTGCAGCCACTAAAGTAACAATGCAGAAACTGAACAACAGAAAGTAGCAGCTAAAGTAACAGAGTAGGAACCAACCAACAGAGAGTAGCAACTGAACCAAAGTGTGTATTGCTCTAGAGTAACAACTACAGTAAGTCAGTCTGTTTGGTTAGTCTTTATGTTCTTCTTTTTACCTCCTTCGGGAAAGCGAAGGAAAACCCTCGAGTTCTGTGAGTCATGCACCCGGCGTCTGTTCTTCATTTTCTAATGTGGTAACCGGGGATGCTAGAGAACGAGAAAACCACCTGCGGGCGACACGCAGTCAGGAGAAACCTTTCGCAGGGGTAAAGGATTGCAATCCGTACTACTGCAGTAGCAAAGGTCCCTATAGAGGGCAACCTTGACCTCCCTAACTCTGAGTGACTGGAGGTCAGAGGACACATCGGCTCCTCAAAAGAACAAGTCGTAGTAACGACACGTCACTCGGGGCTGTACCATTCACACTCTCCCTGGGTGACCAAATTATGAATGTGGCACGGCAGGTTTATCTTATTTAGGCTTAAACTTCTAGTCGTACCTCCTCTCGACGTAGTCGCGCCTCGTGGTCCCCGCGGGGCACACAAACGAGGACTTGGCCTGCCCATTCACGTGCTCAGCCTCACATGGCCACCACAAGCACACCGCCTGTGAAGGCGATAATATACCATTTTATTTTATGCATAGGGTGACACGAACATGTGAGCGCATTCTCACGAACCCGGGCCATTGCCCGTAGACTCCAACCGAGTCTCAAGACCTCAATAGGTCACCAAGTGTCAAACCCAACAATAATTCCAGTTCCTTTCCAAATGTATGCCATGTCGAGTGTAAAGCACGCCTCTGGTGCCGTGTACGTTTGTCGATATACGAACGGAAATCAAACAGGGAAGCACTCGACATCTGGGCCAGTGACATACTTGTCAAAATGTGCCGGCTTGCACGTACAAAACCCGAACAACTCACACAGGTGTAAATTCGTCCAAAAACGCGTGCAATTATCATAACGCGGCAGAATCTCGCGTAGCGACGCCATCTGTTAGGGATCTTTTGCAAGTCCGACACTCACGAGTGTCAAGGGATAGAATTCGACCTAATCCCATGCTAATGGGAATAACATTGGCATGTCCAGAAGCGCGGTCCGCACGACTGGGGCACGAACACGACCGAAACTTGAAAGGTCCGTAGAACCGGACAACCCTATGCGAGCGTGTGTCGCAACACCGCTTGCAACCCATCCACACTGCCTCCCTTACGGGGCTGCGGGGTACGAGCAACCAAAGCCTGAAACAGCGACATGTGTTGCTTGCAAGCGACGCATTCCGCCAATAAGGCTCGACATTGCCTAACGGCGCAGAAGGGTAAACGTTGCCACGGATGAGTTCCCGTGGAACTCCATGGGGTCGTGCCAACCTTGTTGCTACCCATAAGGGGTTCAGGCCCCGGGTTGGAGCACTCCAAGGGGGTTGCCCAAATGGTGGCAAGGCTACCGGGTGCCCTAACACCCGGTGCCGCCCTGGTGCCAACGGGGGACCAACACCCGGGGGGCTGAACAAGTGGCCAGGCCACGGGGGCCCTGCCACCCTTGTCTGAGCCTAGTGACATTCCAAGTGGGGCTGACAGCCACAATGACTTCAACCCACGCTGGCAAACCCGGGTGTGACAACACCCGGCTAAGCCTAGAGCGCCCGCAAGGGTGCTAGGCTTAGCCCAGGGCCCAACGGCCAACCAAGACCTCAAGCGAGGTCTGGTCCACACATGACCAGACCTAGCTGGGTTACGAAAACCCTCTGGTCTGAACCCAACCGTGGGTTCGGACCATAGTGTTGGGCCTTAGCCCACACCCTTGAGGGTACGGCTAACCCAAGCACACCACCAAGTGGGTCAGCCCCACTGATCTGGCCTGGGCCCTATTGGCCCAGGCTCAGCCGACTGCAAGGGGGCAGGGGCACAAGGGGGCGTGCCCCACGGGCACCCCTGGTCTGGCCCAAGAGTGGGTCCAGACCAAGGCACCCAGCGGGTGCATGCCAGCCCACAAGGAGCGCCAAAGGAGAGACCAAGGTGGGGCGCCCACCCGGGGTAGTTGGCGCCATACCAAGGTGGTGGTCTGGACCACCAAGGGACCAGACCCAGCCTGACTACCCCAGCAACTAAGGTTGCTGGGGGCAGGCCACGCCTGGTCTGGCCCAGCCATGGGTCCAGACTAGGCCCACAAGGGGCCAGCGCGCCACCAAGTGGTGCGCCCAACACCAAGTTCGGGTGCTCTAAGCACCCGGCCCCAGGCTGCACAGCAGCTGTTATCATCGCAAAATTGTTCCCCTCCCTTGCGAGAGAGAAACGAATTTCGCGAGTCAAACTCGACCAAAGTTTTGAAAATTGTTTTGAAAATTTACTCGCCTCCGTTTTTAAAATTTGCGGGAAAATTCCGTGGAATGGGATCCGCCTGTCGGTACGAGGTTCAATCGTTCCTGGCACCTTTACCAGGGGTAATTGAACCAAGGATCAATTATGGGCTCTAACTTGACTCAAATAGCTAAATTATGCTCTATTTTCCTAGAATGCACAAAGAATCAGGCTTGTGCTATGAAATTTTGAAAATAATGCAAGTTTGAGAAAATATGATGTTTGCTTTGGAAAATTGAAATATGCTGGAAAAATGATTGGAAAAGTACTTGAAATTGGGATTCCTGGGAAAATCATTGAAGTTCATTGAAAATCAGAAATTTGCATTGGAAAGTGATTTCTCAGGAAAACTTGAACTTTGGAAAATCGATTTTGAAATTTGGAATTGCTTTTCTGAGAAAATCTAAGAAATTCATTGGAAAATGACTTTTGAAATGGAAAATGAATTCTCAGTAAAAACTGGAAAATATGAGAAAATCGATTTCTGAAAACTTGGGATTTTGAAATTTGAGAATTTGAAAACATAGGAAAATCTTGGTTTGAACTTGGGAAATGCTTTGAAATGTCATTTGAAAACTTAGGATTTTGAGAAAATCAGATCCTGAGAAAGACTTGGAAATTCTTGAGAAAACTGAATTTTTTTGAAATTGAAATTGGAAAATGAATTTGAGAATAATGCCATTTGAATGATATGAATGAATGAATATGAATTTGAAAAGGGAATTTCAATTAAGGAATTGAGAAATCCTTTTGAAACTTTGATAAATGCAGTGCATTTTGAAGTTAGCCTAAGTGTGTAGGCTGAATGTGGCTAATACGAAGATCATAAATCTTGGTTTTCTTCGTATTCTGACTATGGCCATAAATACGAATCCCACCGAGTTTATAAACTCCATAAGAGCTTGTGCACGTGCCATTCGTGTAAACCATAGTGAATTTGAAATAATGTGCATGAATCATACATCACATATTGAAATTTGCATAAATTAAACTATATGCAATGCAACCCTATTCTAAGCAGAAAAGTAACTCTTATTCCAAATTATTACATTTGAGGTTACATTGAATTGAAAGAAAAAATAAAAAATAAAAGCTAAGTCTTCTTCTTGAATGTTCCTGCAAAACTGGAAAATAAAATTAGCACAAAAATGTAGGTTTTTCTGAATTTATCCGAAAATATGGAAAATTATCGGATATTATTCAGATATAAACCCAGAATCATACCCCATTTGACATAAACATGATAAATAATGAATAAATTTCGAAAATAAACTTGAAAATTCGAAATTTGGGTCAAAATGACCAAAATGCCCCTGATAACCTTGAAATCAGGGTTTTCTGAAAGAATTTTTGTAGATTTTGGAATTTTGAAAATCAAATAAAATAAATCAAACATAATATGATAAAATATGATGATATGCATGAAATTTTGAAGAATTATAAATTGAAATTTCGAAATTTAGGTCAAAATGACAAAAATACCCCTGATAACAAGACTATGGCCTTAAAACCAGGGTTTTCTGAAATAAATTTTGCAAAATTGAAAAATATGAAATGCAAATGACATTGAAATTAACCCTAATATGATTCTACATGCTCATGTACATGATAAAAACCCTAAAATGGCGAAAATATCATAAAATATCAAATTTAACTTGATTTTCGCCTGATTTTCGCTTCTGAATTTAAAGATAAACTAACACATGGAGCAAATGAACTTGGAATTAAACCAAATTTGGCATGGACACCTAAAATAACCCTAGAAACATAATGGAGCTCGAAAATCTATTTTTTTGGTACTTTTAAATATGAAAATTCAAATAAAAACCCTAAATTTTATGATTTTTGCCTAAAATATTGATTCTAAAGGAGATTTAGGATATCAAACTTTCATAAAAATTTCCCAACTTTTATGGGATGACAGAGGACAGTAAGACAAGGATTTGTTCTATTGACACTTTCTGGTTTTGACCTATGGTCGGAGCTGTACCACTCCGGCAAGTCGGATCGGAATCCGGCGACTCTAGTAAATGAAGGAAACAGATAGGTTTTGGTAGAAAATATGGGAAAAAAAGCAGACCGATGGGAAAATGGCTGAAATTGTGGGAAAATGTCCCTGACAAACAGAGGAAGATTTGATATTTTGACACTATTAGGATTCGGGTTACGGTTTGGAAAAGGCCACACTGTTATCAGAGACCTAAATCTCTGGAATTTCTGGACATTGGAATCTGTTAGACAGAAATAGAAAATCCGGGAAAAATAATGAAAAAGATTCAAAAATTCCCAAATTTTGGAAAATGACAGAAAATTATGTTATGAACAACTTTCATGTTGAAAGTTTTTGCAGACGGGCTACAGATTGAACAGACTCGATGTATTAGGGTATGTCTGTACCCTGACACAGGAAAATTAAGATTTTCCCAGGGGTATGGGAAATCCGATTTTTGACAGAGGTCAAAACTTATTGGAAAAAGCTCAAAATTTCCAGATCATTAGTGGATTCAATTATGAATCCACTGTGATTTTTGGGAAAAAATCCGGATGCCCCACGGTGGTGAATCCGAAGGTTATTTTCTGCTAAATCAGAGATTGAATATTTTGGAGAGTTCAAAACTCGATTCGGTTCTTGACTTTTGAAATGAAATTTCCGACCCCAAACCAATTTAGAATTTTTACAAGATATCAATAACACGCAAGAATGTCTAATACGAAATTTTTAGAATTTATCAATGAAGATTCATACATGAGATAACAACTAGACTCTATACATGAATTAAAAAAAAAATGATAAAGCAATAGACATGTGTTAATGAAACTAATAAAAGAAAAAAAAAAAAAAAAGACAATAACTAATTAAGCTAAACACCTAAGGCATATGATTTTCACTAAAATGATGATTAAAATAACATAAAATAAAAATGATAATAATAATAATAATAAAAAAAAAGGATATGAAATTGATTGTTGTTGGCTTTTGACATAAGAGACCCGATTCATCTTTCGAATGGATCATCTTACATGCATAGCGTTGACATGGGCGACTACCGTTTCACATCATCCAATCTTCATAAAGAAACTCGTGAATCCAGTTTTAAACTGGATTCGTGTTAGATCTATGTAAACATCATATGAAAATTTTTCATTACATCTTGAGACAAAGTTTTTCTCTTTGCCTTTTTTTTTTTTTATTTCTTACTTTACCTTGAAGGAGACTTGTTGTTGTGGCTGTCACCTTGATCGGAGAGGAGGGCTACCTTGGTGGAGATGCTGGACTGTTGAAGAAGGTGGAGACTTGTTGCTGTGGCTGTCACCTTGATAAGAGAGGAGCTTCACTTGCTGCACCGACTGAGGGTCTTGAAGGTAGCACCAGCTGCTGCTAGGGTGAAGAAGATGAGCTCAGCCGTGTAGATGCTTTTGTATGGTGGCTGTCAAAAGAGAAGAGGAGTTGGGGTGGCTGCAGCTAATGGGGAATGCCTTGAAGGTAGGAGGGATGTTAAGAGGAAAAGGCATAAGAGAGAAAGAGGGGTGGCTGGAGAGAGAATGAATAGGCAACCGTGTGTTGCTGTGATGGATCTTGATGACTTAGGGAGAAATAACCTTTTTTCCTAAGTTTTTGAGAAGTGGGTTTTAATGAGAGGGAAGAAGTACGTGAATGGGCTGAAGAGGTGTGCGTGAATCGAGAGCCAATGTGAGAGAGAAGAAGGGGTGAATACCCTCCCAAGATGTCCAGCCGTATGGGTGTGGAGGCTGAAGCTGGTAGTGCTGCTTGAACATGGCTGAAGGTTGGGGTAGTATCAGCTGCTACCAAGGAGGCTGGATGGATGCCATGGCTTGTGAGCTGGCTGGAGGTGATGTGTGGCTGAGAAGGAGCACTTGAAGATGGCTACAAGTCTGAAGCTTTTTTGGTGAAGGTGGCTGATGGTGTTGAAGAGCTGGAGATGTTGCTGCCTTGGCTGGAGAGAGAAGCTCCTTGGTGGTGCTGTGAGATTTGAAGATGTTGGACTTCAAAGAGATGCAAGAGGGAGCGGCTGAAGAAAGCTTGAAAATGCAGCCATGGAGGCTGCAACTCAAAAGAGAGAGAGAGAGAGAGAGAGAGAGAGAGAGAGAGAGAGAGAGAGAGAGAGAGAGAGACGTGAGTTGAGATGGGGAGGCAGCCGTAGTTCTTTTTCTTTTGTTTTTTGATAACTTAGGTTTTTAATTAGCTAAAACCTAAGTTTCTAATGATATCCAATGACCTTGATGAATGGCTATACGTGAATAGCTGCAGCCATATGGCTTTTGGGGCAATAGAAAGGGAGTAAGGAAGAAAGGGGAAAGAAGGAAGGGAAGGAAAAGGAAAGAAGAGGGGAAGAAGGAAAAGGAAAGAAAGAAAGAAAGGAGAGGGAAAGAGGAAGAGAAGGAAGCTGGAAAATCCCATACGTGAGTGGCTAGGAGAGGAAAGAAAGGAGGAAATAAAGAAAGAAAGAAAGAAAAGAAAAAGGAAGAAGAAAGAAAGAAAAGAAAGAAAGAAGGAAAGAAAGGAAGGAGGAAAGGGAAAGGAGAGGAGGAGAGAAAGGAAATAGAGAAATAGAGGGGCTGGAGGTTTGGGCGACCACCTTGTGGGTCCCACCTCTCTAAAATAAAAATAAATAAAAATCAATAAAAACAAAAATAAACAAATAAAAAGAAGCATCTTTTTTTTTTTTTAATAAAATAGAAGCGCAAATGAATGGGCCATCTCAGAGCGGGTCCAAATTTCAATTTTGAAATTCATTTTGAAGATTAGAGGGGTAAAATAGTCTTTTCAGAAAGTTTCTAGACGAAACGAGCTATTTTTGGCAGTTTTTTAAACGAGCTCGGATTTTGAAGTTCAATACCCCGTTGCGAAGCAAATCTAGAGTAGAATTTAAAAATGTAATTTTGAAAGAAATCCAGATTGTTTTTCTCGAGAAAAGGCTTCCAACCGAAACGAGCTATTTTTGGCAGTTTTTGAAACGAGCTCAGATTTTGAAGTTCAATAGCTCATTGCGAAGCAAATCCAGTGTAAAACTTGAAAATTTGATTTTAAAAGAAATCCAGATTATTTTTCTTGAGAAAATATTTCCAAATTTAGACTCCCGGGGTGAAAATGTCAATTTTGAAAACCCGAGGTTTGAAATTGATTTCTGAAAACTTTTAAAACTCAATCTGGATTGAAATTTATAAAACTGGAGTTCTGGACTTCGAAAATGAAATGAAATGTGATGAAATGTTATGAAATGCTAAGAAATGATATGAAATGATGAGAAATGACATGCGAAATGCAGACCCTGAATGGAGAATTTTAGATGTTAGACCCCGATTGGCAGCTGTACCAGTTTAAAAAGCATTAAAATTGATAAAATTTGCAAAATAGCTCAAGAAATGGTTTTCGGGACTCTACTGGGTCAGAGTGACACTGAAAATTGGGGTTCAAGCTGGATTGAACTGAGATGAGCTAGATTGAGCTGGGTTTTAGAGTTTCAGAACTCCAATGAGCTGACAATGATATTGACTCAACTGACCTTTCCGACTGAATTTTCAAGAAAAGTTGCCATTTTTAGAGAAAGGGTACGGAATGATCACTGGAGTGAAGTGAATTACGAACTTGAGCTGGCTTTGAGCTAAAACAAAGGTCAGTAATACTGAGATGAACTAAAATCAAGTCTCAAACACTAACTCAACTGACTGAACTCGGCTCAATTTCAGCTGAAAGAGCTGAAATGGACTAAAATGGGCTCCTAGACACTTGGAAATGGTTTTGAACTGAAATTGGAGCACTTGAACTCTTGGTGAGCTGAAGTTAGACTCTGAGGAATATGACTGACTATGAATGACTGACTCGGAGACAATTGGCTTGGATTTGAGTGAGAAATGAGCTCATTTCTGAAGAAATTATCCCATTTTGGCAGGAATGGTCAGAAATGGAAATGTTCTGTCTATTGTGAGCTCAGATGAGCTTGAAATGATTGATATTCTAAATGTTCTGAACTGACCAATGAGCTTGGTTGACTCCGACTGACTGGGGTCCGGGATGACCTAGGGGTAAAATGGTAATTTTCCTAATAAAAATGGGTAAAATGGTGCTTTTCTGAAACTGACTCAGGGTTTGACTCCTATACTGACCTAACAGAGTTGGCACTACACGAGGAGGGTTGTTTGAGAATGGATGAGGAAAATTTGGGGTGTTTACAGATGCCCCTCTTTGCTACTAAGCCGGCTTGAAGACGAGCTTAGTGGCAAAGAAAAACACACCAAATTTGGGCTATAAAAATGCCCCAGTTAGAAGGATCTGACTGGATATGAAAATATTAGCCCTGATGAAAATGATAGATATGCAATGGAGAATAAAGAAGAAAAATTTTACCTCAAAAGAAGTGAGATTCAGGTTTTGCCCTTAACCTGGATGGGACGGAAAATACCTCGTGTAGAAACGAAGCTCTTGTTTGACCCTTAACCTGACCGGGAAATGAAATACCTCATCAAAATAAGGCTCAGGTTTAACCCTTAACCTGATCGGGAAATGAAATACCTCATCGGAATGAGACTCAGGTTTGTACCCTTAACCTGACCGGGAAATGAAATACCTCATCAAAGGAGGCTCAGGTTTGTACCCTTATCCTGATTGGGCGGAAAATGAAATACCTCATCAAAGGAGGCTCAAGTTTGTACCCTTATCCTGATTGGGCAGAAAATGAAATACCTCATCAAAGGAGGCTCAGGTTTATACCCTTATCCTGATTCGGCGGGGAAATGAAATACCTCATCAAAGGAGGCTCAGGTTTGTACCCTTATCCTGATTGGGCGGAAAATGAAATACCTCATCAAAGAAGGCTCAGGTTTGTACCCTTATCCTGATTGGGCGGAAAATGAAATACCTCATCAAAGGAGGCTCAGGTTTGTACCCTTATCCTGATTGGGCAGAAAAATGAAATACCTCATCAAAGGAGGCTCAGGTTTGTACCCTTATCCTGATTGGGCGGAAAATGAAATACCTCATCAAAGGAGGCTCAGGTTTGTACCCTTATCCTGATTGGGCAGAAAATGAAATACCTCATCAAAGGAGGCTCAGGTTTGTACCCTTATCCTGATTGGGCAGGAAATGAAATACCTCATCAAAGGAGGCTCAGGTTTGTACCCTTATCCTGATCGGGAAACGAAATACCTCATCAAAATGAGGCTCAGGTTTAACCCTTAACCTGACCGGGAAATGAAATACCTCATCAAAATGAGGCTCAGGTTTGTACCCTTATCCTGATTGGGCAGGAAATAAATGGAATCCTCGAAGGAAGAAACCATGATGGAACCTTCGGATCTCCGCACAATGAGTCCGATAGGGGTTTTGCAAAAGGATGAAATTGGGGTCCCTAAAGCTTGAAAAGGGGTTTGATTTTGGGCGCCTCATTGTTGAGACTAAATAACTTTTGAAATTGATGACCTTTTGCGAGAAAATTATTGGTGGCTTAACCTCAAGCCGAAATTGGACTGTCTATGGTGGGACAGTGGGGACACAGGGAAGTGTGCGAATCTGAGAGCCCATGCGCTCAGATTATACCAACAGAAGGGAAGGAATCTTGAAAACTCCCATTATCAAGTCCTTAAAAGGGATAACAACTGATGTCGGGATGCGCCAAAGATGAACCTCAAGCTCTCGCTTCACGCCAGGATAGCTAGAAAATATTGTCAAAATGTTGAAAATTATTGTTGATTCGAAATAATTGAAAGTGATGCACATTGCTTTGAAAATATTCCCTCTTTTCTACCTGAAGTATTATCTCCGATTGGGCTTAACTTCGTAAAATCAAGATTCGAATTCAAATTGCTTGCAATTGGCTTTCTTTCAAGGAAGCTATCAATTTCCTTGATATGAGCAGAAAAGAGAGTATTCTTGATATTGTGAAAGCAATTTGTGAAAGAATATTGATAATAGAATTTCACAAAATTTAAAGAGGATTCTTTGGCAGATTTGGCAGTCTGATATCCTGGAATTCTTTCTCATGACGATCTTTCTGCCTACTATTTTTTTTTTGGCAGAATTAGAGCTCTCTTGGGTTTTTGGAGATTACATCATCCTTCATTTTGGAGATGTCTTGACTTTTCTCTCTCTTTTTTTTTTTAGAAGGGTACGTCACAAACTCCTTCATCTCAGAGATGCTCCGATCCTTCTTTTTTCTCTCAGGGATTATATCGACGGTTATTGGCGCATTGGTTGGAAATCTCTTGATGATAGCAGAAATTAAATATCCTTTAGGGTTTCTCGGGAGGCTCATCGCAGTCGCCTTCATCTTGACGGTGCTCTGAACTTTCCCTGGAAGGATCCGTCACAAACTCCTTCATCTTGGAGATGATCCAAATCTTCTTTGGCCCCGGGGGTCTACTCGCCTAATTCGCCTTCATCTTGACGACAGTTGAGAGATCCCTTTTGCAGATATTTGATTGCAGCTTTAGGTGATTGAGGAGATATAGAGATTGAATGGATTTTTCTGTATCACCCAAGATATTTCGACTGCTTTATTTTCCAAGAATGATCTTTAAAAATGTGCCATTGACTGCGATCAATACCGATCACTTATGGCTTTGCAACAATATTGAATTTCCTTTGCTGGCCATATCGGGGATTTATTCTTCATCCTTTTGGTTGGCCAATAGAAAGAATTTGAATTTTGAATCCTTCTTCGCGAAAGCTTTGTCCTTTCGAAAGTAATACTGAAGGTATTCTGAAGTAATGTTTTTATACAATAAAAATTTTGAAATCAACAAATATTTAATGACAAATTGGCAAAATGTTCTTGAAATCCTTGGTGAGAGCGAGCATCTAAAGCACAACGCAACGCACCCATGACAAAAAATTTCTTCTCCTTTCCCCAAAGGAGAAGATTCAGAAATTGGAAATAGGAATTACTCCTCTCTTCCCTGAAGAGGAGGTGTTTGCAAAACGAACTTTCAAAGAGAAATTAAGCTTTCGTCAAAACTTCCTAACATTAGGCTTCTCTTATGGAAAGGGGGCCGATAATGATGAGGTCGGTGAATTAGTCATGAAGGAACGAGTCCATCACACTCTCCCTGAAAAGGGGGTCCTTCATGATGAAATGACCTAGTTTGAAATTGCGGTCACAAGGAAAGCGAGCTTCCGTCGAAGCTCTCCCTGAATTAAGGGTTCTTTGTATGAAATTGGAAATTTGTTTTGCAAACGGTTCACATAGACACGAGTCCCTTCAAACTCTCCCTGAAAAGGGGCTAGGTGAACAAAGGATAGCATGCGAAAAGAACGAGCTCCCTTGAACTCTCCCTGTACAAAGGGTCTCTCGCAAGAGGAAATGATTGGAATTTGGAAAATTTGAAATTTTGAAATTTGAAATTTGAAATTGGAAATTGGAAATTGGAAATTGATAATTGGAAATTGGAAATTAGAAATTGGAAATTGGAAATTGGAAATTGGAAATTGATTGGCTAAAAAGGTCAAAATTGTGAATTGGTTTACTGAGAATGACATGGGTTCTATAGGGATTCCTCCTAAGAACGACATTGGTTCTATTGAGAACGGCATTGGTTTCGCAGGGGTTCAACCTGGGTTCAATAGAGATTCAGCCTAAGAACGACATTGGTTCAATTGAGAACGACATTGGTTCACTAGGAACGACATTGGTTCGATAGGTATTCAGCCTACGAACGACATTGGTTCATTTGGAACACTATCAGTTCAATGAAGAACGACTATCAGTTCACTTGGAACACTATCAGTTCAATGAAGAACGACTATCAGTTCACTTGGAACACTATCAGTTCAATGAAGAACGAAGACTATTATATAGACTTGGATTGCTTCTATGAACGGTTTCAGGATTATCCCCTTATCCTGAACGGGGATAGAAATTGGATGACTCGAAGGTCGAAATTGACATAATTAATATTGAACTTGAATTCTGATGAAAGGTCATCGTGAAGACTGCACCTAAGAGATCGAATAACGCGACCAATGGGCAAGACACCAACACGAGTGTTAGATTTTTAAAGGGTACCAGTACGAGCACTGGATTTTGAAAACGTACCAGTACAAGCATTACGTTTTGAAAGATTACCAGTACGAGCGCTGGATTTTGGGAGATTACCAATACGAGCACTGGATTTTGAGAGATTACCAATACGAGCACTGGATTTAGAAGAATTTACCAGCACGAACCTTGGATTTTGAAAATCTTACCAGCACGAACACTGGATTTTTGAAAATTTACCAGCACAAACACTGGATTTAGAAAATTTTTACCAGCACGAACCCTGGATTTTGAAAATCTTTCCAGCACGAACACTGGATTTTTGAGAATTTACTAATTGATTTTGATAGAAGATTTTCAGTCTTCACCCTCACGACGACTTGGACAACTGTCGGGGTCTCAGGATTTATCCCTTAACCTGAAGGGGGAGTTCAGGTTTATCCCTTAACCTGAAGGGGAAGTTCAGGTTTATCCCTTAACCTGAAAGGGAAACTCAGGTTTATCCCTTAACCTGAAGGGGAAGTGAATTTGATGCAAATGAATGTAAATGGATGCAAATGAATGCATGTAAATGTAAATGAATGCAAATGTATGCAAAATGATGTAAATGAATGCACATGTATGCAAAATGAGAGATTTGTTTGATCCTGCCTGCATACATAATGTTTTGAAGACAAATTTTAAAATAATGCCCCAGTGTAACTGGGAAAGAAGGATTTGACCATTATTGAGGAAAATATATTGAGGAATTACAAAGGATGGAATAGATGATTTAAGTATAGAAAATTTTCAAATGTTGAGCATTGATGGGGTCTGATAATTCCACACCATCGGCATTGATGAACAGATATGAATTGTGAGGTAATGCTTCCTCGACAATATAGGGCCCTTCCCAATTCGATGACCATTTGCCACCCGGGCGGTGCTTGAGATAGGTCGTTGATCTGATCACTAGATCATTGACTCAGAATTTCCTTTGAATGACAAATTTTGCATATTGCCTGGCTATCCTCTGACGATATGATTGAGCATGCTCTACTGCTCTGAGTCTTCTTTTATTGAGCAAATCAAGTTGTACCAGTCGCTGCTGCTAATACTGATCAAGCGATAACTCCAACAGTGATGCGAACTTCAAGGCAGGTTTATGAACATGTAGAGGCAGTACTACTTCAGTTCCGTAGACAAGTTCTGACGGAGTAGCATTAGTTGGAGTACAAATGGTGATTCTGTATGCCCATAATGCATCATGGATCTTCTCATGCCAATTATGGCCTGTTTCCAAGGTTCGCTCCAGGATTCGAATCAAAATTTTATTGGCGGCCTTTGCCTGACCATTCCCTTGAGGATAATAGGGAGCGGAGAAATGATGCTGAATTCTGAACTTCGAGCCAAATGTCCTCATTCTCTTATTCTTGAAATGACTCTCATTGTCTGACACGATATCGTGCGGTATGCCGAAACAACAATATTCTTGTGGATGAATAAGACCATGTGTCGACCTTCTATTATACGCAAAGTGATAGCTTCGACCCATTTAGTGAAATATTCTGTTGCGGCAAAAAAAATATTTGTAGCTGTTTGAAGCAGGAGTGATGGGGCCCACAACATCAAAGGCCCACATAGAAAATAGCCATGGAGAGATGGCGATTCGCAAATATGTTGCTGGCGCATGAATAGAAGGTGCATGTATCTGGCATAGAGCACACTTCTTCACAAAATGGTAGCAATCTTGTTGCATAGTCTTCCAATAAGATCATGCCCGGATGATTTGCTTGATAAGAGTTTGGTAGCCGATGAGTCTACTGCAAATGCCTTCGTGAACCTCCTGGACAACTTCTTTGGCATCATCTTCGTCTAGGCATCTGAAATATTTAGAACTGAATCCACGATGATAGAGGACATCGGCAATAATAAAATATCGGGCAGACACATGCCAAATCGCTCGTTACTCTTACCAGTGATATTCTAAGAGAACGAGACAGATGTCTTCTTTTTTATGGGAGCCTTTCTGAAACAGTCCTTAGCTTGCTCAGACATCATCCTAATCATCATTTTCTTGAACATCTGATATGTAGTAGGATCAATGCCATCCCTATCATTCAAACTCTGTCTTCTGGCAGATCTTGGAGAATCCATTTCTTCTTGCCTGCTTCTAAAATCACTGATGCCCTGATACAGTGGTGTCTTCTTGCTTGATCTGATCTGAACCACTTGGGAATACTGATGCTCTTTGTAGAATGGATGATTAAATTTCGATGATGAAGATTCAAGATAGAAATGAATATAGTAAAAATATTTGATGAGAATTTGATAGATAATTGAAAGAACATCCCATTACTAGGGATTGGGTCGCCGCTGGAGTCACGACAATTATGTTGTCATTCTTTACAAGGAGAACGAACAACTGCAAATATGCCTTGTCACCTAGGCGAGGTTATCAAACCATGATAGAATGAAAATTGAAGGATTTTTTTTTTCTTTATTGAAGGAAAAATATGATTGCATCAATAGTGGACTTGAGAAAGAGGGAGTATATAGACAGTCTGTCACCACTCTTAACGATCAACAGAGACACGAGGACCAAGGAAGAGAGTGAGAATAATGAAAGAATCTCAGCCATATATGGCAGAATGGTATGTTTCAGACCATTGTGCTGATGTAAGGTCAAACTTTGGCATAACCCCTGATAGTAGCCGAGCTTCTACGCGCTTTTGTCTCTGAGAGAATTGTCTGATGCATCACTCTGGATAGTAGTAGGTACAGGAAAATGGGCCAAGTAGCTTGAATCTCTTGCCATATGCATAGGTGTATCTGGGAGGTGATAATTCTCGATCAAAATAGTCCCACACCACTTCTTCTTCCTGCAGATAGTCGATCAGGAATCGGTACCGCGCAACTGGAAGGAGCTCCTTGCCGTTGTATCTGAATGAACTAGCTCTGGTCGGTACATGTTGAAGGAACCAAGACTGAAAAGCATAGGTACATCCCTCGACTAGGATGGACTCTCCAAGTGTGAAGCGGGTCAGTCCTCTGTATAGAAAAGCAAGCGCGGCCATGGCTATCGAGAGACGGCTGGTCTGTCGACTTCCCCATCTTCTCAAAAGTTGAACTATTCTGACATCCACATAATTTTGTCCATCTGGAAAGAAAGCAAGTCCCACAGTACACAAAACCATCGCATGTTGAATTCTCTCTCGAGCTGTCCTGGACAACGAGCTGACTTCTGCGAATTCTCCATACTGTCGGTAGATCTCGATCAGACTCACGTACTCATTCCCATTTTCTTCAATCAGCGGCCAAGACTTGCGCCCTGTCATGCGAGCTACGGCATCTTTGGGGTCCAGACCCTTGACATTGATCAGAAACTGTTGCTCTAACAGATCTCCAGGTTGACCGGCTGGCTCAGGCAGTCCCATAATCTCTGAAAATTCATTCATCAGTAGTGTCATCTCGCCTCACGGGAACCAGAATGTGCAAGTGCGCGGATTCCACCGCTTTGCCAGTGCATGAATCAGATTGCCGTTGACTGTCAACTTTCCCACTGCAGATGCCAATTCCAACCCACAATCGCTCAAGTGGTCCGGAAACATACGAGAGAAATTTTTGAACCAGACATAGTACCACCGGGGGAAGAAGGGTCCGGTGCTAAGAGATCGATGCTCAGGAAGACTTTGTCGCACCTCGTAGGAGATGTGACCCTCAGGAAAAACAGAATCGAGCTGACTAGATGCCATTGGACTTAGGGACAAGAAGACTGGAATTAGACTTTGGAAAAATACAAGAATTTTGAAAATTGCAGGCAGGATAAAATAAAGCTGGAAATTCGAAGTCCAGAGGAACGAAAGAATGGAAAATCTCCTGGAGTTTTGAAGAAAAGGTGGATAATTTAGAAAAATCATCCAGGGTTTTTGAGAAAAAGGAGATATTTCACAAAAGATGGAAAATGAGGTATTTTGGAAAATTGTTCGGTATTTTGGAAAAATTGAAAAAAAAATATGAAAAAAATAAGGCGAAAGTGACTATCATACATTCAATTACAAACAATTATGCACATACAGCATTCCCTAAGAAGCTGACTCTAAATGCATCAATTTTGAAAGAGCTTTAGGACCCTAATCCTGACTCTAGGCTCAGATCAACTGTGTCCAATCATGCTATGCCGATATACTCGAACCGAGGCTCGATGTACGTGGCATAAAAATTCATCTCCGGGACTAGGCTTGTGTTTTCCCAACATCTTTGAGCGCCTGCCGATATACGTTGGACTATGGCCCTTGGTACGTGGCAGGGGGGCGTTAGCCCAAATAAGTGGCCCAATTGTGAGGCTCTGTCCCGAACTATGGTTCTGGAAGAGAGCCCAGCAACGTGAAGACCGGGTAGACATAGGTAGGGTGGTTTTTGAAATATGATCACATGCAGGCAAACAGAAGGCTCTAAGTCCTAAAGAGATAGAATTTTGAAAACTTTTGAAGAAGCAAACATTGTTTTCATACAAGTCCTAGATTGAGGAGTGTTGTATTTCAGACCTAAGTCTAAGTGAGCATGCATAATTCTCCTCAATATGGTCCTACCAAACCATGCCTAGTCTATATGCAATCCATGTCAGCTGGGTTCAAGTCTAGGCTCCTAGGTTCACATGATATCAGAAATTAAAGCTGACATTTCATAGAACATAATTTTGAAAATTGGGCTAAGATAAGCATATAATTGATCAGGCGAGGACAGGTCCCATCTCGGTCGCCAAACCTGTTATCATCGCAAAATTGTTCCCCTCCCTTGCGAGAGAGAAACAAATTTCGCGAGTCAAACTCGACCAAAGTTTTGAAAATTGTTTTGAAAATTTACTCGCCTCCGTTTTTAAAATTTGCGGGAAAATTCCGTGGAATGGGATCCGCCTGTCGGTACGAGGTTCAATCGTTCCTGGCACCTTTACCAGGGGTAATTGAACCAAGGATCAATTATGGGCTCTAACTTGACTCAAATAGCTAAATTATGCTCTATTTTCCTAGAATGCACAAAGAATCAGGCTTGTGCTATGAAATTTTGAAAATAATGCAAGTTTGAGAAAATATGATGTTTGCTTTGGAAAATTGAAATATGCTGGAAAAATGATTGGAAAAGTACTTGAAATTGGGATTCCTGGGAAAATCATTGAAGTTCATTGAAAATCAGAAATTTGCATTGGAAAGTGATTTCTCAGGAAAACTTGAACTTTGGAAAATCGATTTTGAAATTTGGAATTGCTTTTCTGAGAAAATCTAAGAAATTCATTGGAAAATGACTTTTGAAATGGAAAATGAATTCTCAGTAAAAACTGGAAAATATGAGAAAATCGATTTCTGAAAACTTGGGATTTTGAAATTTGAGAATTTGAAAACATAGGAAAATCTTGGTTTGAACTTGGGAAATGCTTTGAAATGTCATTTGAAAACTTAGGATTTTGAGAAAATCAGATCCTGAGAAAGACTTGGAAATTCTTGAGAAAACTGATTTTTTTTTAAATTGAAATTGGAAAATGAATTTGAGAATAATGTCATTTGAATGATATGAATGAATGAATATGAATTTGAAAAGGGAATTTCAATTAAGGAATTGAGAAATCCTTTTGAAACTTTGATAAATGCAGTGCATTTTGAAGTTAGCCTAAGTGTGTAGGCTGAATGTGGCTAATACGAAGATCATAAATCTTGGTTTTCTTCGTATTCTGACTATGGCCATAAATACGAATCCCACCGAGTTTATAAACTCCATAAGAGCTTGTGCACGTGCCATTCGTGTAAACCATAGTGAATTTGAAATAATGTGCATGAATCATACATCACATATTGAAATTTGCATAAATTAAACTATATGCAATGCAACCCTATTCTAAGCAGAAAAGTAACTCTTATTCCAAATTATTACATTTGAGGTTACATTGAATTGAAAGAAAAAATAAAAAATAAAAAATAAAAGCTAAGTCTTCTTCTTGAATGTTCCTGCAAAACTGGAAAATAAAATTAGCACAAAAATGTAGGTTTTTCTGAATTTATCCGAAAATATGGAAAATTATCGGATATTATTCAGATATAAACCCAGAATCATACCCCATTTGACATAAACATGATAAATAATGAATAAATTTCGAAAATAAACTTGAAAATTCGAAATTTGGGTCAAAATGACCAAAATGCCCCTGATAACCTTGAAATCAGGGTTTTCTGAAAGAATTTTTGTAGATTTTGGAATTTTGAAAATCAAATAAAATAAATCAAACATAATATGATAAAATATGATGATATGCATGAAATTTTGAAGAATTATAAATTGAAATTTCGAAATTTAGGTCAAAATGACAAAAATACCCCTGATAACAAGACTATGGCCTTAAAACCAGGGTTTTCTGAAATAAATTTTGCAAAATTGAAAAATATGAAATGCAAATGACATTGAAATTAACCCTAATATGATTCTACATGCTCATGTACATGATAAAAACCCTAAAATGGCGAAAATATCATAAAATATCAAATTTAACTTGATTTTCGCCTGATTTTCGCTTCTGAATTTAAAGATAAACTAACACATGGAGCAAATGAACTTGGAATTAAACCAAATTTGGCATGGACACCTAAAATAACCCTAGAAACATAATGGAGCTCGAAAATCTATTTTTTTGGTACTTTTAAATATGAAAATTCAAATAAAAACCCTAAATTTTATGATTTTTGCCTAAAATATTGATTCTAAAGGAGATTTAGGATATCAAACTTTCATAAAAATTTCCCAAATTTTATGGGATGACAGAGGACAGTAAGACAAGGATTTGTTCCTTTGACACTTTCTGGTTTTGACCTATGGTCGGAGCTGTACCACTCCGGCAAGTCGGATCGGAATCCGGCGACTCTAGTAAATGAAGGAAACAGATAGGTTTTGGTAGAAAATATGGGAAAAAAAGCAGACCGATGGGAAAATGGCTGAAATTGTGGGAAAATGTCCCTGACAAACAGAGGAAGATTTGATATTTTGACACTATTATGATTCGGGTTACGGTTTGGAAAAGGCCACACTGTTATCAGAGACCTAAATCTCTGGAATTTCTGGACATTGGAATCTGTTAGACAGAAATAGAAAATCCGGGAAAAATAATGAAAAAGATTCAAAAATTCCCAAATTTTGGAAAATGACAGAAAATTATGTTATGAACAACTTTCATGTTGAAAGTTTTTGCAGACGGGCTACAGATTGAACAGACTCGATGTATTAGGGTATGTCTGTACCCTGACACAGGAAAATTAAGATTTTCCCAGGGGTATGGGAAATCCGATTTTTGACAGAGGTCAAAACTTATTGGAAAAAGCTCAAAATTTCCAGATCATTAGTGGATTCAATTATGAATCCACTGTGATTTTTGGGAAAAAATCCGGATGCCCCACGGTGGTGAATCCGAAGGTTATTTTCTGCTAAATCAGAGATTGAATATTTTGGAGAGTTCAAAACTCGATTCGGTTCTTGACTTTTGAAATGAAATTTCCGACCCCAAACCAATTTAGAATTTTTACAAGATATCAATAACACGCAAGAATGTCTAATACGAAATTTTTAGAATTTATCAATGAAGATTCATACATGAGATAACAACTAGACTCTATACATGAATTAAAAAAAAAATGATAAAGCAATAGACATGTGTTAATGAAACTAATAAAAGAAAAAAAAAAAAAAAAGACAATAACTAATTAAGCTAAACACCTAAGGCATATGATTTTCACTAAAATGATGATTAAAATAACATAAAATAAAAATGATAATAATAATAATAATAAAAAAAAAAGGATATGAAATTGATTGTTGTTGGCTTTTGACATAAGAGACCCGATTCATCTTTCGAATGGATCATCTTACATGCATAGCGTTGACATGGGCGACTACCGTTTCACATCATCCAATCTTCATAAAGAAACTCGTGAATCCAGTTTTAAACTGGATTCGTGTTAGATCTATGTAAACATCATATGAAAATTTTTCATTACATCTTGAGACAAAGTTTTTCTCTTTGCCTTTTTTTTTTTTATTTCTTACTTTACCTTGAAGGAGACTTGTTGTTGTGGCTGTCACCTTGATCGGAGAGGAGGGCTACCTTGGTGGAGATGCTGGACTGTTGAAGAAGGTGGAGACTTGTTGCTGTGGCTGTCACCTTGATAAGAGAGGAGCTTCACTTGCTGCACCGACTGAGGGTCTTGAAGGTAGCACCAGCTGCTGCTAGGGTGAAGAAGATGAGCTCAGCCGTTTAGATGCTTTTGTATGGTGGCTGTCAAAAGAGAAGAGGAGTTGGGGTGGCTGCAGCTAATGGGGAATGCCTTGAAGGTAGGAGGGATGTTAAGAGGAAAAGGCATAAGAGAGAAAGAGGGGTGGCTGGAGAGAGAATGAATAGGCAACCGTGTGTTGCTGTGATGGATCTTGATGACTTAGGGAGAAATAACCTTTTTTCCTAAGTTTTTGAGAAGTGGGTTTTAATGAGAGGGAAGAAGTACGTGAATGGGCTGAAGAGGTGTGCGTGAATCGAGAGCCAATGTGAGAGAGAAGAAGGGGTGAATACCCTCCCAAGATGTCCAGCCGTATGGGTGTGGAGGCTGAAGCTGGTAGTGCTGCTTGAACATGGCTGAAGGTTGGGGTAGTATCAGCTGCTACCAAGGAGGCTGGATGGATGCCATGGCTTGTGAGCTGGCTGGAGGTGATGTGTGGCTGAGAAGGAGCACTTGAAGATGGCTACAAGTCTGAAGCTTTT
This sequence comes from Nuphar pumila, assembly GCF_984573655.1. Lineage (NCBI taxonomy): Eukaryota > Viridiplantae > Streptophyta > Magnoliopsida > Nymphaeales > Nymphaeaceae > Nuphar > Nuphar pumila. Next base: position 71,841,109 of record NC_143252.1, on the reverse strand, counting down.
TTGGTGAAGGTGGCTGATGGTGTTGAAGAGCTGGAGATGTTGCTGCCTTGGCTGGAGAGAGAAGCTCCTTGGTGGTGCTGTGAGATTTGAAGATGTTGGACTTCAAAGAGATGCAAGAGGGAGCGGCTGAAGAAAGCTTGAAAATGCAGCCATGGAGGCTGCAACTCAAAAGAGAGAGAGAGAGAGAGAGAGAGAGAGAGAGAGAGAGAGAGAGAGAGAGAGAGAGAGAGAGAGAGAGACGTGAGTTGAGATGGGGAGGCAGCCGTAGTTCTTTTTCTTTTGTTTTTTGATAACTTAGGTTTTTAATTAGCTAAAACCTAAGTTTCTAATGATATCCAATGACCTTGATGAATGGCTATACGTGAATAGCTGCAGCCATATGGCTTTTGGGGCAATAGAAAGGGAGTAAGGAAGAAAGGGGAAAGAAGGAAGGGAAGGAAAAGGAAAGAAGAGGGGAAGAAGGAAAAGGAAAGAAAGAAAGAAAGGAGAGGGAAAGAGGAAGAGAAGGAAGCTGGAAAATCCCATACGTGAGTGGCTAGGAGAGGAAAGAAAGGAGGAAATAAAGAAAGAAAGAAAGAAAAGAAAAAGGAAGAAGAAAGAAAGAAAAGAAAGAAAGAAGGAAAGAAAGGAAGGAGGAAAGGGAAAGGAGAGGAGGAGAGAAAGGAAATAGAGAAATAGAGGGGCTGGAGGTTTGGGCGACCACCTTGTGGGTCCCACCTCTCTAAAATAAAAATAAATAAAAATCAATAAAAACAAAAATAAACAAATAAAAAGAAGCATCTTTTTTTTTTTTTAATAAAATAGAAGCGCAAATGAATGGGCCATCTCAGAGCGGGTCCAAATTTCAATTTTGAAATTCATTTTGAAGATTAGAGGGGTAAAATAGTCTTTTCAGAAAGTTTCTAGACGAAACGAGCTATTTTTGGCAGTTTTTTAAACGAGCTCGGATTTTGAAGTTCAATACCCCGTTGCGAAGCAAATCTAGAGTAGAATTTAAAAATGTAATTTTGAAAGAAATCCAGATTGTTTTTCTCGAGAAAAGGCTTCCAACCGAAACGAGCTATTTTTGGCAGTTTTTGAAACGAGCTCAGATTTTGAAGTTCAATAGCTCATTGCGAAGCAAATCCAGTGTAAAACTTGAAAATTTGATTTTAAAAGAAATCCAGATTATTTTTCTTGAGAAAATATTTCCAAATTTAGACTCCCGGGGTGAAAATGTCAATTTTGAAAACCCGAGGTTTGAAATTGATTTCTGAAAACTTTTAAAACTCAATCTAGATTGAAATTTATAAAACTGGAGTTCTGGACTTCGAAAATGAAATGAAATGTGATGAAATGTGATGAAATGTTATGAAATGCTAAGAAATGATATGAAATGATGAGAAATGACATGCGAAATGCAGACCCTGAATGGAGAATTTTAGATGTTAGACCCCGATTGGCAGCTGTACCAGTTTAAAAAGCATTAAAATTGATAAAATTTGCAAAATAGCTCAAGAAATGGTTTTCGGGACTCTACTGGGTCAGAGTGACACTGAAAATTGGGGTTCAAGCTGGATTGAACTGAGATGAGCTAGATTGAGCTGGGTTTTAGAGTTTCAGAACTCCAATGAGCTGACAATGATATTGACTCAACTGACCTTTCCGACTGAATTTTCAAGAAAAGTTGCCATTTTTAGAGAAAGGGTACGGAATGATCACTGGAGTGAAGTGAATTACGAACTTGAGCTGGCTTTGAGCTAAAACAAAGGTCAGTAATACTGAGATGAACTAAAATCAAGTCTCAAACACTAACTCAACTGACTGAACTCGGCTCAATTTCAGCTGAAAGAGCTGAAATGGACTAAAATGGGCTCCTAGACACTTAGAAATGGTTTTGAACTGAAATTGGAGCACTTGAACTCTTGGTGAGCTGAAGTTAGACTCTGAGGAATATGACTGACTATGAATGACTGACTCGGAGACAATTGGCTTGGATTTGAGTGAGAAATGAGCTCATTTCTGAAGAAATTATCCCATTTTGGCAGGAATGGTCAGAAATGGAAATGTTCTGTCTATTGTGAGCTCAGATGAGCTTGAAATGATTGATATTCTAAATGTTCTGAACTGACCAATGAGCTTGGTTGACTCCGACTGACTGGGGTCCGGGATGACCTAGGGGTAAAATGGTAATTTTCCTAATAAAAATGGGTAAAATGGTGCTTTTCTGAAACTGACTCAGGGTTTGACTCCTATACTGACCTAACAGAGTTGGCACTACACGAGGAGGGTTGTTTGAGAATGGATGAGGAAAATTTGGGGTGTTTACAGCAGCCAACCAAGTCAAGGGGGGGGGGGGGGGGTCAGCCACCTGCTACAGACCCTAGGTCTGTAGCATCTGCCTCAACCCAGCCATGGGCTGAGCCAGGCCGCACCTACCTGGCACGCCTACTAAGTGGGTGCGCCAAGGAGGTGGCCCGTGTGCCACGCGCACCAGGCCTTCTGCTGCCATTAGGCAGCGGCCAGGGGCAAAACCAAGAAAAAGGGGCACATACAGGCCCCTGCAGGTCAAACACTAAACCAAAACCCCTGGGTGCTAAGGCACCCGGGTGGTGCGTTTGCTGCTAACCAAGGAAGGGGGGGGGGGGGCTCACCCATGGTAGGCTCACCCATGGATGGGTCCGCTTCAGGTGGGTCTGGGTCCAGGATGGCCCAGACCACCTTGCCAACCGTGGGCTGCAGCACGAGCTGCAGCCAGCCCAGCCAAAAAAAGGAAAAGCCGGACTGACCAACTTTGGGTCAGTCCGGGGCTCACTTCAGGGCCTGCAACGGCCCAGCCCACCAGCTGTGGGCTCAACAAGGTCATCAAAACGACCTGGGCTGGCCGTGCAAAGGCTCAGCCCAGCGCCCTACCAAGCACCAGCCCCAAAGGGGCGTTCTACCACTATTGAAAAAAAAAAAAGGAAACAAGCATGGACAAGAAAACACAATTTTTTTTTTTGAAACCATAGTTAAAATGAAAAAGGGAAGGGGGAGCTCACCTTGTGCTGGGTTGGCCCAGCTGAGAAACAGCACCAAGGGGGAGGGAGAGAGAGTAGAAGAGGAAGAAGAAGTTGGAGAAGAGTGGAAGGAGAGAGAGGGTGTTGACCCTCTCTCTCTTCCCTTCCCTTGCTTAAAAATGGGGAGAAGAGATGGGTGGTGGGGAGTGAAGGAGGGGAGATGTGTGGTCTCCCCCTCCCATGCCCCACCCTACTCTAAAGACCCTAGGGGGGGGAGGGGGGGGGTCTAAGGTACCAAGTACCTCCCAACCACTCCCCTTAATCTAAGGGGAGTGGTTGGCCTTGACCTTTCAAGGTCAAGGTCAAGGTCTCCCACAAAAAAAATCGCCCCTCTTCTTTTCTTTTTCTTTTTTTTTTATTTTTTTTTGAAAGGTGTAGGGGCTACCCCCTAAGGAGCGCCCAGCCTACTCCCCATAAAACGTGGGCTGAGCCCACTCACTTTACAAAATGCTTTTTTAAGGCCCCATAATGAAATTTTTCTAGCTTTTCAAAAATCTTCATTAGAAAAGAGGTTTTTTGTAAATATGTTTTTCATAAGCCTTTAAAAGGGACATGGGCTAAGGTGGAGCCCATGCCAAACCTTTATAAATACAAAAACCCACCCCATGTTAAAGTATTTTCAAAAACCCTCTTCTAGGTTTTTACTAAATTGCGATTTACTTCCTCTTTTTGTAAAAACTCAATGAAATGAGTATTTCAAAAGGACTACTCTAAACTAATTTAAAGATCAAGACTTTGAATTACATTATGTGAATTAAGATTTAAGCTTTCCTAAAGTATATTTAATTTCCCAATTACGGCGAAATTGGGCCTTGGTATGACTCATAATTACCGATGTACCCCTATTTTGCCAAAATCCATGAAATAACGAGATATTGCTCTCGTTTAAAACTCCAAATTTGGAGCGAACCCATGTGAATACAATATAAATATAATCTACAAATATTGAGGTTTGATTCATCGCAGTTTGCCCCGAATTGCCTCGTAGAGCAAATCTACGCGATTCAGAACCTCAGAAAGCGATAATTGCCAAAATTACGAGTATTACTTGTGCCGAAACAAGAAATTTTCCAACAATGAAGTATATCTCATTTAAAATTCTTCAGAAAAATAGTGGGGCTTACATCCTTCCCTCCTAAAAAGGGATTTCGTCCGCGAAATCACGAATGCTAGGCCACGAAAAGGTCAGGGTATCTCTCCCTCATACTGGCCTCTGGCACCCATGTGCATTCTTCGATGCCATGGTGTTGCCATCGTACCTTGACCAACGGAATGGTCTTGGTACGCAAAACTTGATCGCAACAATCGACGATCTCAATAGGTCTCTCGGCCATAGTTAAGTCCTCTTGTACTTCGACATCTGATCATGCATATAATTCAGGGTTAATTAACATTAAAATATGCATGATTTTATAAAATAATGTTTCAAAAACCCAATTTTATGTTAGTTTTCGAGTAAATGTGCTAAAATGATTTAAAAATAGAAAATGCACGAAAAATAGTTCTATTTTACATTTTTATGCATATTTTAGTTTTTGTTATAGTCATAGTAGTTTAGTTTTAGTTTTCAATTAAAAATAAAAATAAAAAATAAAAAAAATAGAGAAAATAGCTTTATATTGTTAATAAAATCATTTTAAGTGTTTGTTTTTTTTAGAAAAGAAAAAAATTAGTTAGAATAGTTTTATTTTGAGTTTCTTTATAAATAAATAGTTTTGTTTTTTTTTAACTTTTGAAAATTTTCATAATAAACCGATTTATACGGTTTTCTTGACTTTTAAAAGTGAAAAAAAAAATCTGTAATAAACCGGTTTGGTTTTTTTTAAAACCAAGAAAAATAAAGAAAACAAACCTGTGAACCGCCGGTTTGGATTCTGTTAAAAAAAAAAAAACAGCAAACTGGTTCAAACCGGTTTGCTTGTTTTTAAAACCCAGAAAAAAGAAAAAATGGGCGCCTCCCCCATTCACGGCTGAAGCTTTCCTCTTTCCCTCTCTTCCCTCTTTTCTCAACCTCTTCCACCATCATCGGTGCTTCCCTTCCCTACCTTCCCCTTCTCCCTTTTCCTCTAATGAAACTCCAGTAGCCGGTGGTGGTGGATTCTTCAGTCCGGTGAATGGCGCACGGTGGAGGCCGCCAACTTCTTCCCCGATTTTTTCCATTTCACGGTAAGTAATTCAGATCTTCTTCTTCTACCAGTTCTTCATCTTCTTCTTCTTCTTCTTCTTCCTCATCTTCTTCTTCCAATTCCTCTTCTTCTTCTTCTTCTTCTTCCTCTTCTCATTCCAATTCTTCTTCTTCTTCTTCTTCTTCTTCTTCTTCCTCCGATCTTCATTTTCCTCTTCTTCATTTTTTTCATTAATTCTGTGTAAAACGAAATAAAAATTTAAAAACAAGAAAAAGAAAAAAAATGCAGTCAATAGAATCTGGTATCTTTTGATTACTAATTGTGCTAACATTTCACTGTTTTTTTTCTTCTGTGTAGATCCTCATTTCCTATTTTCAATGCATTTTATTTTAGAAATTCTTCATTGTATCTATCACATCTGCATCTTCAGTAGATAGCATCTCATCTGCATCTTTCATCGCATGTTAGTTCAACGATTTTTGTATTTTGATGCATCGATTTGATTTCCGTTACATATCTCTGCATTTTCGTTCATTATTGTTCTATTTCTTTTGTATTGACTGTAGTTTCAGTTTTAATTTTAGTTTTTCGTTCACTCTTGCAAATTTTCCTATTGTTAACTCTTGATTTTCTGCATTTTCTGCTTTCCTGATCTTTCTTTCTCTAATTTTCAGTGTGTTTGGCTGTTTGCTTTTGATTCATTACATTGACTTATCATTCTCTGCTTTTTTTAATTTTTGACTTCCAGTTTTAGTTCATCACAATTGCTGTTTTCAATTTCCTTATTTCCTGATTTTGTGGTTATTAATTGTCTGTTGTTTCATTGTTGTAATACTTGTTTTTTTTTTTTTTTAGCACTTGTTTGATTCATGATTTCATTGTTATAATTCTGTTTCGTCAATTTGTGTTTCTTGTTTTATATTTCCTGCATCTTTTGTTCTTGTTTTCTAAGATTTTCTGTTTTTGTTTACAATTTTTTTTTTTCTGTTTTCTTTCATTCTTTGAATTACTGTTTTTTTTTTTTTAAATTACTGATTTTCTGTTCTTTTAAGTCTTTGATTTCTCATTTTTGTTTTTACATTCATTTTACAATTTTTTTCTTTTCATTATTCCTTCATTTCCTATTTTTACATTTCATTTTTCTGTTTTTTTAGTACATTCATTTCCTGTTTTTCTTGTATTACATTTACTTTCTGTTTTACTTTTATTTTTCTTGTTTCTTTTAATACACTGATTTCATGTCTTTTTCAATTCAGTAATTTCGTCTTTCCATCTCATTTTACATATCATTTCCTTGTTTTTCTATAAATCACTCATTTCCTTTGTGTTTTAACTTTTCAATTTCTGTGTTGTTAATTAGGTATTAGTTGTAATTGATTACTTAGTTATTTGTCATTAGATTGCTTTCATGTTTTAGCATTGAATTAGCATAAACTGTGTTTAGTATAGTTTTTACTTTTCTCTCTTGTACTGCTCGTGTTCTGTTTATTTGTGCAGGATAGCACAGGAGTGGACCGGAAGTGATTACATGACACGAAGTACGAAGAATAAAGCTTCTTTTTGCTTTTATAGTTTAGAATTAGGAATTTAATTGGGTTTATAAATATTGCACTTTACGCCCTCTGCGAAGGGTATTCATTTGTTGTAATAGTTAGTTGTTTTTACTTTTCTTGAACATTTTACATTTCAATAATTTGGCAATAAAGGTTAGTTTAGATTTGTGTACTTGAATACGAAATATTCCCGTTCCCTGAGTTCGACCCGGTCTCATCCACTAGTGAGAACCGGTTTTTATTATTTAATGTCTGGTTTTCACATGTTTTACATATAAAAATCTTTTCAAAATTACAACGATTTAAAAGAAGACATCAAATTTTTGGCGTCGTTGCCGGGGAACGGCGTAATATTAGTATTCACTTTATTGCCTAGTGTTTGTGTGCATTTAGGTTTAGAACCACGTATGTGCATATCTTAGAGACGAGCTTACTTTTCTGCACAACCCACCTACTAGGATCCCCTTAGAGGTGACTGTGTACGATTGGTACCGTACACATAGATTTTATATTTCTTTTGCATAATCTCTGTTATGTGTAACTGCATGGTATTTGTTTAGTTTTTGTTGTTTTTAGTTTACTCGCTTTGTGGTTTGAATGGTTTGGCCGCTTAGTGCGTTAGTTAGGTAGAAAACCCAAAGTTAGGACGTGTGCTACACCGGTCTACTCTAAGGTGTACGCAATGGCTGACGATCATCAATTGATCCGTCCTTTGAGGGAGTACTTCATGCCAAATACGTATACTCTCGCCTCCTGCATCACGAGACCTGATGTAGGAGCGAGTCATTTTGAGATTAAGGCCAGTGTGATTCAAATGCTACCTTCGTTTTATGGCCTTAGCAATGAGGACCCATATCGTCATCTCGACGAATTCCTTGAGATTTGCTCGACTGTGCGAATCAATAACTTTGGAGATGATGCTATGCGGTTGACCTTGTTTTCGTTCTCTCTCAAAGATAAAGCCAAGCACTGACTAAAATCTCTTGAGACAGTTCATATTACTACTTGGGAAGGAATGCAAAGAGAATTTTTAAAAAAATATTTCCCAATTGGTAAGACGAACCAGTTTCGTAAAGCTATATAACCAGTTTTTCTCAAATTGAGGGAGAACAGTTTCACGAGTCTTGGGAGAGATTGAAAGATCTTCTCCGCAAGTGTCCCCATCACCAGGTGCCTCGTTGGCAGTTGGTGCAGTATTTTTATGACGGGCTTACTGAGAAGCATCGTCAAATGGTTGATTCGTCTTGTGGGGGCACTTTTATGCTCAAGAGTGAGGATGAGGTGTGGTCTCTATTCGAGACCTTGAGTGAAAACATGATGCATCATACCTTGTCTTCACGACTCGATAGGACTACATCTCTGTCTAGTGGTCCTAGGAAAATAGGGATTTCCGAAGTAGGGTCTGAGTTAGATTTGCGTACCAAGGTTGACTAGTTGACTAGGAAGTTAGATCAATTCCTAGCCAATTCTTCGAGAAGTCCAATAGAAAGAGTGTGCGAGCTATGTGCTAGCCCTGCACATTGTGTTTCAGATTGTCCGGCAGCGCCATTATATCCTGAATTCGATCAGGAGCAGGTGAATGTTGCCCAAGGTTTCGCTAAAATCATGCCCGATTCATTTACATCATCATATAACCCAGGTTGGCGAAACCAGTCTATTCCCCTATCCCATCAGCCCTCCCAGACACAGTATAGACCCAGTAACCCTTCACAAGGTTACTCGTATCCCATTTTTCCACAGGTTCATCCCCCAGCCCAACCTGTTTATACTCAACCCCATTCTCATGAGCATTCACCTAGTCAATCCTTCCAAGATAGGATATTACAAGTTTTGAGCTCCCATACGCAGTCAATAGCCAAGCTAGAGACTCAAATGGGACAGTTGGTTGAGACTTTCAGTAGGCAAAGCCAGAGGAACCTTCATAGTCAGTCTGTTGTCTCAAAGAGAGAGGATTTCATGTCATTTGACTTACAACCCACCGATTCACATCATGAGCAAGTCAAATCTATTACATCCCTTCAGTATGGAAAGGCGTGTCACCCCACTCAAGAATCGACTCATGAACCCCATATCATTTCTACTGACGAGTCGATCTCCATGATACCTCAACAGAAGGGGCCTGACTCACAGCATGCATTATCATCATATAAAGCCCCATTCTCTCAGCCTTTAGGATCACCGATTGTTTTCAGTAAGCAAGAGGTACAGATGCAGAAGGTGCTTGACCAAGTCAAGCCTGATCATATTCACCACTTGTCTGAAGTTGCATTCATTGATAGTCGGTCGGTCCTAGACTCTCATTTCTTGACCAGTCTCTCAGATGAGACTAATCTCTGTTCTTCACGTCGAGAGAGTTATGATCCTACAGTTAGAGGTAGACGGGATGGAAACACAGTGCGTAGTGTCACAGATGACACTCTTTTCTTCAAAGAGCCTCATTGAGCGATACTTCATGTCCATTGATCGCATGGACGATGAAGGATTTTTTCAGGGATCCGTCTGGCTGGGGACGTGAAACTTAGCGCTTTATGGGAGGCAACCCATATTCTGTACAATATTACATTTTTTGTTAGGATTTGTAGATTTTATTTGGTTTTATTTTTCGTTTTCTATCTTTTTCTATGAGTTTTGTGTTTTGTCATGTATACATTGCATTCATTATATTCATAGAACGTGCATTTTTAATTCATGTCAGGTTATTCTACTCTTTTCCCTCATTTATTTCCTCTCATGTGCATTCACTTAGTTTCATATAAGCATGGGGGAGTGCCACTGGGACAGTGTCATTCAAGCATGGGGGAGGGTGTAGAGTGCACACCTTGATGTTTCTGTTTACGTTCTTGCACATGTTTACACATCTCTCATGAAAAGTAGATTTTTAAAGAAAGAGTTTGAACTTATATGAATGTTATTTCAAATCTGATGTTTTTAGAGGATTTTTAAGCCCCACGAAAATTTTTTCTGACATAAATCTAAAAATTATGGTTGTTTATACGGATTTCGAAGAAATGATGATAGATACATGTTAGAATTTATTTTGAATCACAAATATGAATATGCACAGTTCTATTTTTGAAAAAAAAACTAAGCAAATGAACAAAAGAGTAAAAAAAAGAGCTCAAAAGTGAGAAAAATAGCATGCGTTAGGTTGTTTGGATAATTCCACAATCCTTAGTAGATGGAACTTAGATGTAAGTTGAAACTTTTAATTCCATTTCGAAAAGGAGAGTGGAAAACTTCATGATCCTAAGTAGCTGAGAACAGATACAAGTTGAAATGTTTGACTCTCATGTTATAAAGGTGAATGAAGGAAGTCACTTTTATGTCTTAGTTGATATCTTTTGGTATGCATTGAAAAAGTATGGAAGATATTGACATTGCACAAGGCATAAAAGCAGACCACACGCAAGCTATAAGAGAAGAATGAATACGCAAAAAGAAAAAGCGTGAAAAAAATGAAAAAAGAGAGAAAAGAGCTTAAAAAGAAAGAAAAGTTCAGTGCTTAGAACTGCGATTGAGAAAACCTGTGCAGAAGACATATGAGTGAGGATAAGTAAATAATAATATGTTTTTATTGGATTTTCTAAGAATTAAACATAAATAATTGTGATATTTAGAAAAGTGAAAGAAATTCTTTTCTGTGGTGGTATATAAAAGACTCTAATTATGTTTTGATTTTTTTGTAACACGAAATATTTGTGAAAACAAAGTCTTTAATTACTTACTACTTGTGAGGATGTGTAATATTATGCATACATGACAGAGATGTTTGTGGGTAGCATCACTGCAAACCCTCACGAGACCTTACTCGTCCACTGGGGTAATCCAGGGGTTGAAAGGGCTTGTTGCATGAGCTAAATGCAACCGTGATTCCTACAAAAGTGAGTTAGGTGATAGTTTGATTTCTTGCATTTTTCTAGTTTGCTCGAGGACTAGCAAAACATAAGCGTGAGGGTATTTGATCATGCATATAATTCAGGGTTAATTAACATTAAAATATGCATGATTTTATAAAATAATGTTTCAAAAACCAAATTTTATGTTAGTTTTCGAGTAAATGTGCTAAAATGATTTAAAAATAGAAAATGCACAAAAAATAGTTCTATTTTACATTTTTATGCATATTTTAGTTTTTGTTATAGTCATAGTAGTTTAGTTTTAGTTTTCAATTAAAAATAAAAAAAATAAAAAAAAAAAGAGAAAATAGTTTTATATTGTTAATAAAATCATTTTAAATGTTTGTTTTTTTTAGAAAAGAAAAAAATTAGTTAGAATAGTTTTATTTTGAGTTTCTTTATAAATAAATAGTTTTGTTTTTTTTTAACTTTTGAAAATTTTCATAATAAACCGATTTATACGGTTTTCTTGACTTTTAAAAGTGAAAAAAAAAATTTGTAATAAACCGGTTTAACCGGTTTGTTTTTTTTTAAAACCAAGAAAAACAAAGAAAACAAACCGGTGAACCGCCGGTTTGGATTCTGTTAAAAAAAAAACAAACAGCAAACCGGTTTGCTTGTTTTTAAAACCCAGAAAAAAGAAAAAATGGGCGCCTCCCCCATTCACGGCTAAAGCTTTCCTCTTTCCCCTCTTTCCATCTCTTCCCTCTTTTCTCAACCTCTTCCACCATCATCGGTGCTTCCCTTCCCTACCTTCCCCTTCTCCCTTTTCCTCTAATGAAACTCTAGCAGCCGGTGGTGGTGGATTCTTCAGTCCGGTGAATGGCGCACGGTGGAGGCCGCCAACTTCTTCCCCGATTTCTTCCATTTCACGGTAAGCAATTCAGATCTTCTTCTTCTTCTTCTTCTTCTTCTTCTTCTTCATCTTCTTCTTCCAATTCCTCTTCTTCTTCTTCTTCTTCTTCTTCTTCTTCTTCTTCTTCCTCCGATCTTCATTTTCCTATTCTTCATTTTTTTCATTAATTCTGTGTAAAACGAAATAAAAATTTAAAAACAAGAAAAATAAAAAAAAATACAGTCAACAGTATCTTTTGATTACTAATTGTGCTAACATTTCACTGTTTTTTTTTTTCTGTGTAGATCCTCATTTCCTATTTTCAATGCATTTTATTTTAGAAATTCTTCATTGTATCTATCACATCTGCATCTTCAGTAGATAGCATCTCATCTGCATCTTTCATCGCATGTTAGTTCAACGATTTTTGTATTTTGATGCATCGATTTGATTTCCGTTACATATCTCTGCATTTTCGTTCATTATTGTTCTATTTCTTTTGTATTGACTGTAGTTTCAGTTTTAATTTTAGTTTTTTGTTCACTCTTGCAAATTTTCCTATTGTTAACTCTTGAATTTCTGCATTTTCTGCTTTCCTGATCTTTCTTTCTCTAATTTTCAGTGTGTTTGGCTGTTTGCTTTTGATTCATTACATTGACTTATCATTCTCTGCTTTTTTTAATTTTTGACTTCCAGTTTTAGTTCATCGCATTTGCTGTTTTCAATTTCCTTATTTCCTGATTTTGTGGTTATTAATTGTCTGTTGTTTCATTGTTGTAATTCTTGTTTTTTTTTTTTTTTAGCACTTGTTTGATTCATGATTTCATTGTTATAATTCTGTTTCGTCAATTTGTGTTTCTTGTTTTATATTTCCTGCATCTTTTGTTCTTGTTTTCTAAGATTTTCTGTTTTGTTTACAAATTTTTTTTTCTGTTTTCTTTCATTCTTTGAATTACTGTTTTTTTTTTTTTTTTTAAATTACTGATTTCCTGTTCTTTTAAGTCTTTGATTTCTCATTTTTGTTTTTACATTCATTTTACAGTTTTTTTCTTTTCATTATTCCTTCATTTCCTATTTTTACATTTCATTTTTTTGTTTTTTTAGTACATTCATTTCCTGTTTTTTTTGTATTACATTTACTTTCTGTTTTACTTTTATTTTTCTTGTTTCTTTTAATACACTGATTTCATGTCTTTTTCAATTCAGTAATTTCGTCTTTCCATCTCATTTTACATATCATTTCTTTGTTTTTTCTATAAATCATTCATTTCCTTTGTGTTTCAACTTTTCAATTTCTGTGTTGTTAATTAGGTATTAGTTGTAATTGATTACTTAGTTATTTGTCATTAGATTGCTTTCATGTTTTAGCATTGAATTAGCATAAACTGTGTTTAGTATAGTTTTTACTTTTCTCTCTTGTACTGCTCGTGTTTTGTTTATTTGTGCAGGATAGCACATAAGTGGAGCGGAAGTGATTACGTGACACGAAGTACGAAGAATAAAGCTTCTTTTTGCTTTTATAGTTTAGAATTAGGAATTTAATTGGGTTTGTAAATATTGCACTTTAGGCCCTCTGCGAAGGGTATTCATTTGTTGTAATAGTTAGTTGTTTTTACTTTTCTTGAACATTTTACATTTCAATAATTCGGCAATAATGGTTAGTTTAGATTTGTGTACTTGAATACGAAATATTCCCGTTCCCTGAGTTCGACCCGGTCTCATCCACTAGTGAGAACCGGTTTTTATTATTTGATGTCTGGTTTTCACATGTTTTACATATAAAAATCTTTTCAAAATTACAACGATTTAAAAGAAGACATCAACATCTTCGTATCGGATGATGTGCGATGGGTCTGGAATGTAGTTCCTCAGCATCGACACGTGAAAAACATTATGAATTTGAGCATACTGCTGTGGTAGCTCAATCCAATAGGCTGCTCCACCGATCCTCTCAAGGATCCTCAACGGCCCAACGTACCTAGGACTCAACTTCCCTTTCTTTCCGAAATGAAAGACGTTCTTCGTCGGTGATACTTTTACAAAAGCCATGTCGTCCTCATCAAATTGAAGCTCTCGGCGCCTCTTATCGGCGTAACTCTTCTGTCTGTCCTGAGCTGCCTTCAGACGTTCTCGGATCTTCTGCACTTGCTGAGTGTAGTGCTGAAGAACAATCGACGATTAACTGGATCAATCGCTGATATCGTCTCAATATGACGGTGATCTGCAAGGTCTCTCGTACAAAGCCTCGTACGGAGCCATACCGATACTAGCGTGATAACTATTGTTGTAGGCAAACTCGACCAAACATAAGTGTGAATCCCAATCACCTTTTCAGTCGAGCATACAAGCCCGCAACATATCTTCAAGCGTCTGAATCGTTCTCTCTGACTGGCCATCAGTCTGAGGGTGAAAGGCTGTACTGAACTTTAACTTCGTTCCCAAAGCTGACTGCAACTGTCCCCACAGTCGCAACGTGAATCTGGGATCACGATCCGAAATGATAGACGTAGGTACACCATGTAACCGTACAATCTCTCGGATATACAAGTATGCTAAGCTCTCAAGCGGCTGACTGATCCGGATAGGTAAGAAGTGACCAGACTTAGTGAGTCTGTCCACAATCACCCATATCGCATCGTGCTTTCACCTGGTTCGCGGCAAACCTACCATGAAATCCATCGTGATATCCTCCCATTTCCACTGAGGAATCTCAATCCTCTGCATGCAGCCACCAGGACGTTGGTGCTCGATCTTGATTTGCTGACAAGTCAAACACCTCGAAACATACATTGCGACTTCACGCTTCATCCCGTTCCACCAATACCTTCGTTGGAGATCCTTAAACATCTTAGTACCACCAGGATGGACGGTGTACTTCGACATATGTGCCTCATCAAGAATCTCCTTTCTCAACTCGGGGTCATTTGGCACCTAAAGTCGATCCTTCATGCGGATACAACCGCTATCATCTATGCGAAAGACTGAGCCCTCTTCACGAGCTCGGTCCACAAACTTCTGATATTGAGCGTTCCGCTTCTGTGCCTCGATAACCTTAGGCAAAAACTCTGATCGGATGGCCAACCCAGACAGTCTGATTGTTCTGTCTCCGATCGCGAATGGCTTCCAAGCCATGAAATCTTCGACCAACTTCTGGCTCCACACAAGACTAGCCAGAACACTGCTCGATTTGCGACTAAGCGCATCTGCCACGACGTTCGTCTTACCAGGGTGGCAAGACAACGCAAACTCATAGTCCTTAATAAACTCGAGCCAACGACGCTGTCTCATATTCAATTCCTTCTGGGAAAATAAATACTTGAGACTCTTGTGGTCAGAAAAGACCTCGAATGTATCTCCGTATAGATAGTGTCGCCAGGACTTCAAGGCGAACACCACAGCTGCTAACTCCAAGTCATGGGTCGGGTAATTTCTCTCGTGAATCTTCAGTTGCCGCGAAGCATACGCAATAACACGACCGTGCTGCATGAGCACGCATCCCAATCCTATACCCGAGGCGTCTGTATACACCACAAAACTGCCTCTACCAGAAGGTAAAGCTAACACCGGAGAGGTAGTCAGCTTCGTCTTCAGGATCTGAAAACTCTCTTCGCAAGAATCAGTCCATTCGAACTTGACTCCCTTACGCAGAAGCTTCGTTAAAGGAAGCGCAATCCTGGAGAAATCCTGAATGAAACGTCGGTAGTAACCAGCTAACCCGAGAAAACTGCGGATATCTGTAACCGACTGAGGCTGCTTCCAGTCCAACACTGCTTCGACCTTCGTTGGATCAACTGACACCCCATCACTAGATATCACATTGTTATCATCGCAAAATTTTTCCCCTCCCTTGCGAGAGAGAAACGAATTTCGCGAGTCAAACTCGACCAAAGTTTTGAAAATGGTTTTGAAAATTACTCGCCTTCGTTTTGAAAATTTGCGGGAAAATTCTGTGAAATGGGATCCGCCTGTCGGTACGAGATTCAACCGTTCCTGGCGCCTTTACCAGGGGTAATTGAACCAAGGATCAATTACGTGCTTTAACTTGACTCAAATATCTAAATTATGCTCTATTTTTCCTAGAATGCACAAAGAATCAGGCTTATGCTATGAAATTTTGAAAATAATGCAAGTTTTGAATCAATGATGTTTGCTTTGGAAAATTAAAATATGCTTGAAAAATGATTGAAAAAGTGTTTGAAATTGGAATTCCTGGGAAAACCATTGAATTTCATTGGAAATCAGAAATTTGCATTGGAAAGTGATTTCTCAGGAAAACTTGAACTTTGGAAAATCAATTTTGAGATTTGGAATTGATTTTTTGAGAAAATGGATTTGAAAATCTTAAGAAAATCAGAAAATTCATTGGAAAATGATTCTTTGAAATGGAAAATGGATTCTCAAGAAAATGGGAACTCTGAGAAAATCAATTTCTGAAAACTTGGGATTTTGAAATTTCAGAATTTGAAAACATAGGAAAATCTTGATTTGAACTTGGGAAATGCTTTGAAATGTCATTTGAAAACTTAGGATTTTGAGAAAATCAGATCCTGAGAAAGACTTGGAAATTCTTGAGAAAACTGAGTTTTTTTTTTTTTGGAAATTGAAATTGGAAAATGAATTTGAAAACAATGCAATTTGAATAATATGAATGAATGAATATGAATTTGAAAAGGGAATTTCATTGAGGAATTGAGAAATCCTTTTGAAGTTTTGAAAAAATGTAGTGCATTTTTGAAGTTAGCCTAAGTGTGTAGGGTGAATGTGGCTAATATGAAGATCATAAATCTTGGTTTTCTTCGAATTCTGACTATGGCCATAAATACGAATCCCACCGAGTTTATAAACTCCATAAGAGCTTGTGCACGTGCCATTCGTGTAAACCATAGTGAATTTGAAATAATGTGCATGAACCATACATCACATATTGAAATTTGCATAAATTAAACTATATGCAATGCAACCCTATTCTAAGCAGAAAAGTAACTCTTATTCCAAATTATTACATTTGAGGTTACATTGAATTGAAATAAAAAAATAAAAGCTAAGTCTTCTTCTTGAATGTTCCTGCAAAACTAGAAAACAAGGTTAGCACAAAAATGTAGGTTTTTCTGAATTTATCCAAAAATATGGGAAATTATTGGATATTATTCAGATATAAACCCAAATTCATACCCCCTTTGATATAAACATGATAAATAATGAATAAATTTCGAAAATAAACTTGAAAATTCGAAATTGGGGCAAAATGGCCAAAATACCCCTGATGACCTTGAAATCAGGGTTTTCTGAAAGAATTTTTATAAATTTTGGAATTTTGAAAATCAAATGAAATAAATCAAATATAATATGATAAAATATGATGATATGCATGAAAACTTATGAAATTGGAATTTGAAATTTCGAAATTTAGGTCAAAATGACCAAAATACCCGAAATTTTGTAAATATGGAAAATGTGAAATGAAAATGACATTGAAATTAACCCTAATATGATTCTACATGCTTATGTACATGATAAAAACCCGAAAATGGCGAAAATATCATAAATATCAAATTTAACTGATTTTCGCGTGATTTTCGCTTCTTAATTTAAAGATAAACTAACACATGGAGCAAATGAACTTGGAATTAAACCAAATTTTTCATGGACACCTAAAATAACCCTAAAAGCATAATGGAGCTTGAAAATCTAATTTTTTGTATTTTTAAATATGGAAATTCAAATAAAAACCCTAAATTTTGTGATTTTTGCCTAAAATGTTGATTCTAAAGGGGATTTAGGATATCCAATTTCCATAAAAATTTCTCAAATTTTATGGGGTGACAGAGGACAGTAAGGCAAGGATTTTTTCCTTTTACACTTTCTGGTTTTGACCTATGGTCGGAGCTGTGCCACTCCGGCAAGTCGGATCGGAATCCGGCGACTCTAGGATTTAGTGGAAACAGACAAGTTTCGGTAGCAAACATGGGAAAAATGGAAGACGGATGGGAAAAAGGCTGAAATTGTGGGAACATTTCTCTGACAAACATAGAAAGATTTGATATTTTGACAACATTGGGATTCGGGTTATGGTTTGGAAAAGGCCATACTGTTATTAGAGACCTAAATCTCTGAGATTTCTGGACATTGGAATCTGTTAGACAGAAAGAGAAAATCCGGGAAAAATAATGAAACAGATTCAAAAATTCCCACATTTTGGGAAATGATAGTAAATTGTGTTAGTAACAACTTTCATGTTGAACGTTTTTGCCGACGGATTACAGATTGGATAGACTCGGTGCATTAGGGTCTGTCTATACCCTGACAAAAGAAAATCAATATTTTCCCAAGGGTCTGAGAAATTCGATTTTTTACAGAGATCAAAACTAATTAGAAAAACCTCAAAATTTCCAGATCATTAGTATATTCAATCATAAATCTACTATGATTTTTAGGGGAAAATCCAGATCTCCCACAAGGGTGATTTCAGAGGCTTTTGTCTGCTAAATTAAATTTGGATTTTCCAGGAGGCAGAAAACCCGATTTTGAGATTTGATTTGTTTAGAAGGATTCCAAAATCCCAATTGAACCAAGATTTCGACAGAATATCGAAAATAAATAAAGATGTTTCATAATAAATTTTTCAAGATTTATTGACACAAAATCAAACATAGCATCATAACTGGAATACGCAAAAAATCAAAGCTTAAGAAATTTTAGACGAAATTAGTAAAACCTATGCTATATGAAAATAATAACTACTTAAGACATGCAATGAGCCTAAATGTAATGCTAAAACATGCAACTTACATGAATTTAATAAAAAGAAAAGAAATATCCAAGGGGAGGGGGTATGGTTTACATTTGATATGGGCCATTGAAATGAGAGGCATCCGATCCATTTATCGGATGAATCCCTTCTCTCACATGGCCAAAACACGAATTCCACAAAATTGTTTTAACTTGTACAAACCCAATTTGGGTTTCTCACAGCAACCATACAAAGTGGACTCATTCTAAACTCATGTAAGAAAAATAAATGAAAGAGACTTTACCTTGAGAAGAATAGCTCTGCTTGATCCGGTTGAAGGAGGGGTTGTGGGAGTCATGGAAACTATGGTACCGGCTGGAATGGTGCAGGTGGCTGCTATGGCTGCAAAGGGAGCTGGACCGGTGGTTGGAAGTTGAGGTAGCACCAGTTGCTACCACAGCATGGCGGGTACCTATTGGCTTGCTGGAAGTTGAAGAAGAGTTGAGAGTTGTGGTTGTGTGTTGCTGCAGTGAGAGGTGGCTGCCGGCTGGTGCTCCCCCTTTGGTGGCCGGAAGTGGTGGTGTTGAAGGAGCTGCTACAAGGAAGGAGTTGCTGTGTGAGGAAGGGCTGCTGCTGTGCTGCCAGGAGGTGCCGGCTGGAGTGGATGGTGGTGCGCCGGCTAAAACTACGGCTTGAGGAAGTGGCTGCCGACTGGTGCTTCAAGGTGGAGCAATGGCTGCTACAAAAAAAGAGTTGCTGTGGGGCTGTTTCAATGGCTGGAAGCTGAGAGGCTGCAACAGCCAAGGGGAGAGGAGAGAGAGAGAGAGAGAGAAAGAGAGAGAGAGAGAGAGAGAGAGAGAGAGAGAGAGAGAGAGAATGGTTAGGGAAGAGGCAGTCGTTCTCCCCCTTTCTTTTTTTCTTTTTTTTTGGTTTTTAAATTTAGGTTTTAATTGTCCTCTAACCTAGGTCTTAATGACCTAATGAAAAAGGAAATCCCCCCTTTACGTGAATGGGTTGGAGGTTGGGGAAAAAGAAAGAAAGAAGGAAGGGAAGAAGGAAAAGGGAAAGAAGAGGAAGAAGAAAAGGAAGAAAAAGAAAGGAAAGAAAGAAAAGGAGGGAAAAAGGAAAAGGGAAAGAAAAATGAGGAAAAAAATGGAAAGTGGGGCTGGATGCGTAGGTGACCACCTTGTGGGTCCCACCTCCTCTCTAAAAAAATAAAAAAAAAATAAAAAATAAAAATCAATAAAAACAAAACAAACAAATAAAAAGAAACATTTTTTTTAATAAAGTAGAAATGTAAATGAATGGGCCATCTCAGAGCGGGTTCAAATTCTGATTTTGAAATTCATTTTGACGATTAGAGAGGTAAAATAGTCTTTTCAGAAAGTTTCCAGACGAAACGAGCTATTTTTGAAACGAGCTCGGATTTTGAAGTTCAATACCTCATTGCGAAGCAAATCCAATGTAGAATTTAAAAAATTAATTTTGGAAGAAATCCAGATTGTTTTTCTCGAGAAAATACTTCCAAATTTATTTCCAGACGAAACGAGTTGTTTTTGAAACGAGCTCGGATTTTGAAGTTCAATACCCCGTTGTGAAGCAAATCCAGTGTAGAATTCAAAATTTTGAGTTTGAAATAAATCCAGATTATTTTTCTTGAGAAAATATTTCTAAATTTAGACTCCCGGGGGTAAAAATGTCAATTTTGGAAACCCGTGGTTTGAAATTGATTTCTGAAAGCTTTTAAAACTTGATCTGGATTGAAATTTATAAAACTGGAGTTCTGGACTTCGAAAATGAAATGAAATGTGATGAAATGTTATGAAATGCTGAGAAATGATATGAAATGATGAGAAATGACATGAAATACTATGCAAAATGCTAACCCTGAATGAAGAATTTTGGATTTTAAACCCTGATTGGCACTTGTACCAGTTCAAAAAGTGTTAAAATTGACAAAATTTGCAAAAATGGTTGAAGAAATAATTTTCGAGCTCTGCCAAGCTAGAGTGACACTGGAAATTAGGGTTTGAGCTTAATCAAACTGAAATGAGCTGGATTGAGCTGGGTTTTAGAGTATCAGAACTCAAGTGAACTGACCAGATACTGACTTAACTGACCTTTCCGGCTAAATTTTCAAGAAAAGCTGTTATTTTTAGAGAAATGGTACGGAATGGTCACTGAAACGAAGTGAATTATGAACCTGAGCTGGGTTTTAGCTAGAAAAAAGGTCAGTAATACTGACATGAACTAAAACCGAAGCTCGAACACTAGCTCAATTGACTGAACTCAGCTCAATTTCAGCTGAAAGAGCTGAAATGGACTAAAATGGGCTCCTGGACACTTAGAAATGGTTTTAAACTGAGACCGAAGTGCTTGAACTCCTGGTGAGCTCAAGTTAGACTCTGGGGAATATGACTGACTGTGAATGACTGACTCAGAGACAATTGGCTTGGATTTGAGTGAGAAATGAGCTCATTTCTGAAGAAATGATCCCACTTTGGCAGGAATGGTCAGAAATGAAAATGGCCTTCTGTCTGTGAGCTCAGATGAGCTTGAAATGATTGATATTCTAAATGTTCTGAACTGACCAGTGAGCTTTGTTGACTCTGACTGACTGAGGTCCGGGATGACCTATGGGTAAAATGGTAATTTTCCTAATGAAAATGGGTAAAGTGGTGATTTTCTGAAACTGACTCGGGGTTTGACTCCTACACTGACCTAACAGGGTTGACACTGCACGAGGAGGTTTGTTTGAGAATGGATGTGAAAAATTTAGGGTGTTTATAGATGCCCCTCATTGCTACTAAGCTGGCTTGAAGACGAGCTTAGTGGCAAAGAAAAACACACCAAATTTGGGCTATAAAAATGCCCCAGTTAGAAGGATCTGACTGGATATGAAAATATTAGCCCTGATGAAAATGGTAGATGTGAAATGAAGAATAAAGAAGAAAAATTTTACCTCAAAAGAAGTGAGATTCAGGTTTTGCCCTTAACCTGGATGGGACAGGAAATACCTCATGTAGAAACGAAGCTCAGGTTTAACCCTTAACCTGACCGGGAAATGAAATACCTCATCAAACTGAGGCTCAGGTTTAACCCTTAACCTGATTGGGCGGAAAATGAAATACCTCATCAAAGGAGGCTCAGGTTTGTACCCTTATCCTGATTGGGCAAAAAATGAAATACCTCATCAAAGGAGGCTCAGGTTTGTACCCTTATCCTGATTGGGCGGAAAATGAAATACCTCATCAAAGGAGGCTCAGGTTTGTACCCTTATCCTGATTGGGCGGAAAATGAAATACCTCATCAAAGGAGGCTCAGGTTTGTACCCTTATCCTGATTGGGCAGAAAATGAATGGAATCCTCGGAGGAAGAAACCATGATGGAACCATCGGATTTCCGCACAATGAATCCAATAGGGGTTTTGCAAAAGGATGAAATTGGGGTCCCTAAAGCTTGAAAACGGGTTTGATTTTAGGCGCCTCATTGCTGAGACTAAATAACTTTTGAAATTGATGTCCTTTTGCGAGAAAATTATTGGTGCCTTAACCTCAAGCCGAAATTGGACTGTCTATGGTGGGACAGTGGGGACACAGGGAAGTGTGTGAATCTGAGAGCCCAGGCGCTCAGATTATACCAACAAAAGGGAAGGAACCTTGAAAACTCCCATTATCAAGTCCTTAAAAGGGATAACAACTGAGGTCAGGATGCGCCAAAGAGGAACCTCAAGCTCTCACTTCACGCCAAGATGACTAAAAAATATTGTCAAAATGTTGAAAATTGTTGTTGATTCAAAATAATTGAAAATGATGTACATTGTTTTGAAAATATTCCCTCTTTTCTACCTGAAGTATTACCTTCGACTGGGCTTAACTTCGTAGAATCAAGATTTGAATTCAAATTTCTTGCAATTGACTTTCTTTCAAGGAGGCTATCAATTTCCTTGATATGAATAGAAAAGAGAGTATTCTTGATATTGTGAAAGCAATTGGTGAAGGAATATTGACAATAGAATTTCACAAATTTTAAAGAAGATTCTTTGGCAAATTTGGCGGTCTGATATCCTGGGATTCTTTCCTAATGATGATCTTTCTGCCCATTTTTTTTTTTTTGCAGAACTGGAGCTCTCTTAGATTTTTTTGGTGATTACATCATCCTTCATTTTGGAGATGTCCTGACTTTTTTCTCTCTCTTTTTTTTAGAAGGGTACGTCACAAACTCCTTCATCTTGGAGATGTTCCGATCCTTCTTTTTCTCTCAGGGATTATATCGACGGTTATTGGCTCATTGGCTGGTGGTCTCTTGATGATAGCGGAAATTAAATATCCTTTAGGGTTTGTCGGGAGGCTCATCGCAGTCGCCTTCATCTTGACGGTTCTCTGAACTTTTCCTGGAAGGATCTGTCACAAACTCCGTCATCTTGGAGATGATTCAAATCTTCTTTGGCCCCGGGGGTCTACTCGGCTAATTCGCCTTCATCTTGACGACTGTTGAGAGATCCCTTTTGCAGATATTTAATTGCAGCTTTAGGTGATTGAGGAGATATAGGGATTGAATGGATTTTTCTATATCACCCAGGATATTTCGACTGCTTTATTTTCCAAGAATGATCTTTAAAAATGTGCCATTGACTGCGATCAATACCAATCACTTATGGCTTTGCAACAACATTGAATTTCTTTTGCTGGCCATATCGAGGATTTATTCTTCATCTTTTTGGTTGGCCGATTGAAAGATTTTGAATTTTGAATCTTTTTTCACGAAAGCTTTGACCTTTCGAAAATAATACTGAAGGTATTCTGAGGTATTGTTTTTGTGCAATAAAAATTTTGAAATCAACAAATATTTAATGACAAATTGGCAAGATTTTCTTGAAATCCTTTGTGGAAGCGAGTATTTGAAGCACAACGCATCCATGACAAAAATTTTCTTCTCCTTTCCCCAAAGGAGAAGATTTAGAAATTGGAAATAGGAATTACTCCTCTCTTCCCTGAAGAGGAGGTATTTGCAAAACGAACTTTCGAAGAGAAATTAAGCTTTCGTCAAAACTTCCTAACATTAGGCTTCTCTTATGGAAACGGGGCCGGTAATGGTGAGGTCGGTGAATTGGTCATGAAAGAACGAGTCCATCACACTCTCCCTAAAAAGAGGGTCCTTCATGATGAAATGGCCTAGTATGAAATTGTGGTCACAAGGAAAGCGAATTTCCGTCGAAGCTCTCCCTAAACTAAGGGTTCCTTGTATGAAATTGGAAATTTGTTTTGCAAACGGTTCACATAGACACGAGTCCCTTCAAACTCTCCCTGAAAAGGGGCTAGGTGAACAAAGGATAGCATGCGAAAAGAATGAGC
Source organism: Nuphar pumila (assembly GCF_984573655.1). Lineage (NCBI taxonomy): Eukaryota > Viridiplantae > Streptophyta > Magnoliopsida > Nymphaeales > Nymphaeaceae > Nuphar > Nuphar pumila. The sequence continues at coordinate 71,817,577 of NC_143252.1, read as the reverse complement.
TCCCTTGAACTCTCCCTGTAAAAAGGGTCTCTCGCAAGAGGAAATGACTGAAATTTGTATTGAGTGACCAAAAGGTCGAAATTGGAATTTGGAAAATTTGAAATTTTTAAATTTTGAAATTTGAAATTTGAAATTTGAAATTTAGAATTTGGAATTTGGAAATTGAAAATTGATTAACCCGAAGGTCGAAATTGAAATTGGTTGACTCAAAGGACGAAATTAGAAATTTTGAATTTGAAAATTGGAAATTGGGAAATTGATTGACCCGAAGATCAAAATTGGAAATTTGGAAATTAATTGACCTGAAGGTCGAAATTGGAATTTTGAAAATTGGGTGGCCAGAGGACCGAAATTGGTAATTGGATGGCCCGAAGGCCGAAATTGGAAATTGGATAGCCCAAGGGCCGAAACTGGTAATTGGAATTTAAACTTTGATGAATGATCAACACAAAGACTGAACCCGAGAGGTTGAGTGATACGACCAACCAGGGAGACACTAACCACGAGTGCTCAACTTTGAAAGAACACCAGCATGAATATCGGGTTTTGAAACTATGTCAACATAGACATTGGATTTTGAAAATGTACCAGTTCGAGCACTGGATTTTTAAAAACACACCAGTTTGAGAACTGGATTTTGAAACTGTACCAGTTCGAGCACTGGATTTTGAAAACCTACCTTGTTTTTAAATTGAAATTTGAATTTTTGAAAGAGACCTATGCTATTAAAATATTTGGGAATTGTAATGAGAATGATTGTCGGGGTCTCAAGATTATCCCTTATCCTAAATGGGTAACAAACTTGATGCAAATGCATTCCAATGAATGCAGATGTATGCAAATATGAAAATGATATAAATGAGTGCACATGCGTGCAAAGTGAGAGATTTATTTATTCTTCCTGCGTACAGAGTATTTGTAGATAAAGACAAAGTTTTTTTTTTTTTTTAAAAATGCCCCAATATAACTAGGAAAGGAGAATCTGATCATTATTTGAAGAAAATTTGAGGAATTATAAAGAATAATTTAAGTATAGAATTTTTTCAAATGTCGAGCATTGATGGGATCTGGTAATTCCACTCCGTCGGCATTGATGAGCAGATATGAATTACGAGGTAATGCCTCTTTGACAACATAGGGACCTTCCCAATTTGGTGACCACTTGCCACCTGGGCGGTGCTTGAGATAAGCCGTTGATCTGAGCACTAGATCATTGACTCAAAATTTTCTTTTCATGACGGATTTTGCATATTGTTTGGCTATCCTCTGACGATATGATTGAGCGTGCTTTGCTGCTCTGAGTCTTCTTTCATCTAGCAAATCAAGTTGTACTAGCCGCTGTTGCTGATACTGATCAAGAGGTAATTCGTGAAGTGATGCAAATTTCAGAGCAAGTTTCTGAACATGCAGAGGCAATACTACTTCAGTTCCGTAGACAAGTTCTCACGAAGTAGCATTAGTTGGAGTTCGAATGGTGGTTCGATACGCCCACAATGCATCATGAATCTTCTCATGCCAGTCACGGCCTATTTCCAAAGTTCGCTCCAGGATTCGAATCAAAATCTTATTGGTGGCCTCTGCTTGGCCATTTCCTTGAGGATAATAAGGAGCGGAGAAATGATGATGGATTTTGAACTTCAAGCAGAAAGTCCTCATTCTCTCATTCTTGAAATGACTACCATTAACTGACACAATATCATGTGGTATGCCAAAACGACATAGGATATTCTTATGGATGAATGAGACCACATGTCGACCTTCTACTGTGCGTAGAGTGACTGCTTCTACCCATTTAGTAAAATATTCTGTTACATCAAGGAAATATTTATGGCCATTTGAAGCAGAAGGAGTAATGGGGCCTACAACATCAAAAGCCCACATAGAAAATGGCCATGGCGAAACGACAGATTGCAAATATGTCGCTGGCGCATGAATGGAAGGTGCATGCATCTGGCATTGAACGCACTTCTTCACAAAACGATAACAATCTTGTTGCATAGTTCTCCAATAATATCCTGCTCGGATGATTTGTTTGACAAGAGTTTGGTAGCCAACATGACCACCGTAGATACCTTCATGTGCTTCTTGCACAACTTCTTTGGCTTCTTCTTTGTCCAAACATCTGGAATATTCAGAGCTTAATCCACGACGATAAAGGACGTCAGCAAGAATAAAATATTGAGCAGACATGCGCTGAATTGCTCGCTGCACTTTCTTTGAGAGTTCTGAAGGAAATTCGCCAGTTTCAATGAAATTCTTAATGTCATGATACCAAGGCTTCTTCTTTTGCTCAGCCTGGTTTATCTGCTCTACTAGGACGAAAGCAGGTTGATCAAGTCTGCCAATTTCAAAGGAGCGACAAGATTCTCCGCTCTTGAAAGACATGATGGATCCCAGATTGGCTAAACTGTCTGCCATTTGATTGAAGTCTCTCTTGACATGAAAAAGTTGGAATTCTTCGAAATTGCTGACAAGAGCTGAGACGATCTTCTGATAAGGAAGTAATTTCTGATCCTTCACTTTCCATTCAGCTAAGACTTGATTGACGACGAGCAAAGAGTCACCATAAGCATGCACTCTTTTAACATTGAAGTCTTGTAGAATTTTCAAACCTTGTATCAAAGCTTCATACTCGGCCATATTATGAGTGCACTGAAAATCTAATTTAAGAGAAAAGGGGATCATTTCCTTCTCAGGTGTGATCAACAGAATCCCGATTCCTATGCCTGCCATATTCTTGGAACTGTCAAAGAATAAATTCTAAATTGGGGATTGTTGAATATTGCAGATCCGCTCATCGGGGAAATCATCCTCGACTTTAACATCCTCTGCTAGAGGAAAATCTGCTAATTGATCTGCAATTGCTTGGCCCTTGATAGATTGCTGAGAGACATATTTCAAATCGTATTGCATCAATAGAACCTGCCATTTGGCAATCCGTCCACTGAGGAAGGGTTGCTCTAGAATGTACTTGAGCGGATTTAATTTGGATAGGATCTTGACTTCAGATACCAACAGATAGTGTCTCAATTTCTGACACATCCAAACCAGAGCTAGACATGTCTTCTCTATCTGAGAGTATTTCTTCTCATAATCAATGAAGGTTTTGCTCACATAGTAAATAGCATGCTCTATCAGACTGCCTTCTTCGTATTGCGCCAAGAATCCACCACAAGCCACTTGATTAACTGAAATGTATAGCAGTAGGGGTTTCCTCAATTCTGACGGCTTTAACATAGGAGGATTGAGCAAATATATCTTGATGCGTTCGAATGATTGCTGACACTCTGGTCCCCATTCGAATTTCACTCCTTTTCTGAGCAAATGATTGAAAGGCTCATATCTCATGGCCAAATTGGATATGAATCGCCGAATTGATTGCATACGTCCCTGAAGGCTACGCAATTCTTTCAGATTAGTCGGGGGAGACATGTCAATGATAGCTTTGGCCTTAGCGGGATCAACTTCTATCCCATTTTTACTGACTAGAAAGCCTAACAATTTGCCAGATTCGACTCCAAAAACATAATTTTGTGGATTGAGTCTTAGCTTGTAAAGAATGAGCCGCTTGAAAACTTGATTGAGAGCTTCGATGTGATCTTCCTCTTTTTTGGACTTTACCAAAATATCATCGACATAGGCATCCATGATTTTGTGCATCTGGTCATGGAAAATGACGGCCATAGCACGCTGATAAGTGGCTCCAGCATTCTTAAGCCCAAATGGCATGACTGTATAACAAAAAGTTCCCCAAGGAGTAGTGAAAGACGTCTTGGACTAATCACGAGCGGCCAACTTGATCTGATTATATCCGAAATATCCATCCATAAAAGAGAACATAGCGTAACCTGTTGTGCTATCAATCAAAAGATCAATATTAGGAAGTGGATAATCATCCTTAGGAGTCGCTTTATTGAGATCTCTGAAGTCGATGCAAATTCAAACTTTACCATTTTTCTTGGGAACAGCGACAATATTTGCTAACCAATCTGGATAGTCAATGGTTCGAATGAACCCTGCTTTGAGTAGGTCTTCCAGACCTTCGTTAACTTGTTGTTTCACACGAGGATCCATCTTTCTCAGTTTCTGCTTAACTGGCTTGACATCTGGTTTTAGGATGAGACGATGCTCAACCAATTTGGTATCTAGACCTGGCATGTCCTCATACGTCCACCCGAACACTTCTTCATGTTGCTTGAGAAAATGGGTGAGCCTTTCTTTCTCTTCCGGGCTCAAACTGCTGCCAATCTTGAGAATTTTAGGATCGTCTTATGATCCAATATTGATATCCTCAGTCGGATCCTGAACTAAGGATGATGGTTCATCTTGTTTCTGAATTGCTGCAAATTCTGGTAATTCTTGAAGAGCTGAATCAAATTCTGCAGGTTCTTTTGACTGCTTTGTAATCTGACTACATTCTGCTCTTATTTTAACTTAATGAATCATTGTTGGCTTCGAAAAGGCCTCTAGATTAAGAACGAGCTTCTTGATAGATTGGGAAGACATTCTGAAAATTGAAGAATAAATCGATTCAGGGAAATCACCCATCATAAAACAAACTGCTTTTATTGAGAAAATAATTGGAAAAATGAAAGAGCAAAATAATGGCAATTTTGTAAAGATTTGATAATGAGAAGTAAAGAGACAAATGGCATCTAGACAAACAAAGGAAAATTGCAACTTTATTGAAAGATTGAATTGAGGACAATGATTGAAATGAAACAGGATATCATCCTAAATGTGAAAACTAAAGAATAGAAATCAAAGACAAGCAGATGCCCTTAGTGGGTTCCTTTGACAAAAATAGTGCCCGTCTGAGATCTTCTGCCATTAAAGCCCAATCCGGCCCTCTGAGGATAGTGCTGAGGAATTACTGGCTCGAGACGACCATTCCCATTTTTTCCCAGGCCTTGAAAAGGCTGATAACCATGCTTTACTAACAGATCAAATCCCTTTTTGGCCTTCATAAATTGGGAGAACAATGGATGATCTTTGAATGTGCTATAGTCAATTCGTCCTCCAATCTTGAAAAACTGTGGGCCTCTCCATCGAGTCATGGCCACTGTATGTGTTGGTTGTTCAGCCGTCTGCAGTATTCCCGAATTTTCTTCAAAGCTGACTTCATCAATGCCCCTAATGCTAGGGATATCAGTAGTAAAAGTGGGCCTAGGAACCATGGGTTGTGCAAGCCTCTGTTCTGGATCCTCGCCCAAGACTATTGTGATTATTCCACCTTTTCACCATTTGACACACTGATGCAGAGTAGACAGCACAACGTTCGTATTGTGAATCCACGGTCTCCCGAGAAGCAGATTATAGGTGGGTGGCACATTGACCACATGAAAAAGGACAGAGTGGACTGAATAGTCGATGAAAATCTCCAAGAAAATTTTTCCTTTCGCTGTCTAACCATGATTATCAAACCCATAGATAGTGATCGGGTCCGGTATATATTCTTCTTCTTTGATGCCCAAAGCTTTGGCTGTCATTTTTGGGCATATATTGAGGCTGCTGCCTCCATCTATCAGCACATGAGGAACAATCATTCCTTTGGCTCGAATCACAACATACAAAGCGTTGTTGTGAAACACATGCGGCTTGGAAAGATCTTCATCTGAGAAAGTGATCGGAGCATTTGTCATTGCCCGATTGACTATCTGGAACATGTCTTCAGGAGTTATGCTCGGTTTCACTTTGATTTTCCACAACAGATCATTCAACACCTGCTGGTGTTTGGCGGAAGCTTGAGCTAGATCCAAAATTGAGACATTAGACAATGCAGTTATCGGCTTCGGTGCGGATGTCTCACTTTTCTCCAGGGCGGGCTTAATAAAGTGCTTGGGGAGCCATGGCATTCTTTTAGCCACCTCAGGAGATACCCCAACGGGTTTATCAGATACTTTCATTTTACCAAAAGCTGCAATGAGATCCATTTTCTAAGCTTTGGACTAAGCATGCTGCAGTACAAGGACCTGATGTTGGATTTGCATATCCCTTTTAGAGCATGGCCTAATATGCTCCTGCAGCTGAAAAGGCTGTTCAGAGATGACTGTCGTAGAATGATGGGGAAAGGGTTTCTTTAGAATATCCATATTTTCATCTTCGGCACTCTCTACCAGAAGATTCTTGTCGATGAGGTCTTGGACGATATTTTTGAGAACAAAGCAGTTCTCAGTATTATGTCCCACTGTTCTGTGAAATTTACAGAACTGATCTTTGAATTTTCCCATGAGAACAGGGGGATCGGCCAGCCTAGGCAGTTTGACCATCTCCTTGGTCAACATATACTCGAGTACAGTCTCGAGTGATTGATCCAGCGGAGTGAATTTCCTGTCATAACTCCACCCTTCATGCTTTACTTTTTCTCGGGGCTTTGGTCCCTGCTCTAGTTGAAGTGGCTTATTGAATTGAGGAACTGACTTGCCTTTTTGGTCATTCTTGTTGGAACTTCCTGCCCCATAACAAAAATCTTTGTTCTGCCCCTTACGGTGGTTCTAATTATTATTTTTGACAGAATAAGTGAAGTGAGTCTTCTTCTTCTACTCAGTTTGGTCGTTGTTTTTAGTGAAGGTGAAACCTTCATAGAAACCATTTTCCATACTCAATTCGAGTCATTCGGCTCGCTCTGTCAAATCAATGAATGTCCTCGATGGTGCAGTAGAAATGAGACCTCTTAGAGGTTGTGAGAAGTTACTCAGAATTAGGGACAGAGCATGTCCCTCTGATATGGGGTCTCTCATCTTGTTGCAAGCTGACCTCCAACGGTGAATGAAATCTCTGGCCTTCTCATTTTCTCTCTGTTTGAGGCCGCATAGGTGACTGAGGGTGGGAAGCGCCTCGGCATTGAAGAGGAATCGCTCGATGAACATGTTCACCACTTTGTCAAATTCTTTCAGCTCGATAGGATTGACATGTTCTGAATACCATTTTGCTGTTGTTCCCTCCAGACTGCGAGGAAAACAAAGGAAAAGTGCCCGGTTGTCTCGCTTGAATTTGGAGCATTCAGCGAAGAACATGGCGAGATGAGCTTTAGGATCGCCAGAACCATTAAATTTGATAAACTTTCTGGGGAGATTCTCGAGATTGTCATCCCCATCCAAACCATCATAGAAGTCTTCGCTCGTGAAGACTTTCTTGCCCTTGTCGCGGGCCTGTAGGTCTCGAAGCATTCTGACCACATCTTTGAACTGCGGCTGGTCAGAGTCATTGACGGACTGCTCTTTGAATCTGTGGGCTGACCCCTGCCCCTGAGTAGATTTGCGGAATGCCTGATGAGTCTCAAACTCTTCATCTGAATCCTTTGTTGATCCCTCTTCATCAGTTGTATCAATATTCTGGGTAGGCTTTTTAGATATCTTCGCGACTTTCTTGACTGTCCGACCTTTTATCTTTTGCTTTACCTGTGCTTTCTCTGTACTGGCTTCAGCTTGCTCTGCCAGCATCTTGGTCATCATCTTCTTGAACATGACATACATCTGAGAATCAATGTCATCCTCAACCTGCTGCCCTTGATTTTTGCCCGAGCGTGGGGAATCCATCTCTTCGTCCGAAGCTGTTGAATATGCAATGCCTTCAACTAGTGCAGTTTTCTTCCCTGACCTTGTCTGAACCATTGAATGCCACGAATGCTCTCTGCAGGGCAAGATTGAGGGTTAAGCTTTCGAAAGAGATTTTGACTGGAAGAAAGATATTTGCTGAGAATTTTGGTAGACAATTGAAAGAATATCCCATTACTAGGGATTGAGTCGTCGCTGGGATTACGACAATTGTGTTGTCATTCCTTTGCAAAGAAAATAAACAACTGAAAATCATGCCTTGTTACCTAGGCGAGGTCGTCAAACCAAGAATTGAAGAATTTGCAAGATTTTTATTTATTGAAAGAAAACATGATTGCATCAATAATAAACTTGGGAAAGAGGGCGGACAGACAATTCGCCACCACTCTTTATAACTAGCAGAGACACGAGGACTGGGAAAAAGCAGAAGAGCAACAAAAGAGTCCCAGCCATATCTTGCAGAATGGTATGCTTCGGACCACTGTGCTGACGTAAGGTCGAACTCTGGCACGACTCCTGATAGCATCCGCATCTCTATGTGCTTCTGTCTCTGAGAAAACTGTCGAACACACTGCTCCAGATGATAGTAAGCACAGAAGAATGAACCAAGCAACTTGAATCTCTTGCCATATGCATAGGTGTATTTGGGAGGCGATAATTCTTGATCAAAATAGTCCCACACCACTTCTTCCTGCAGATAGTCGATCATGAATCGGTACCGCGCAACTGGAAGAAGTTTCTTGCCATTGTATCTGAACGAACTAGCTCTGGTCGGTACATGCTGAAGGAACCAAGACTGAAGAGCATAAGTACATCCCTCGACTAAGATGGACTCTCCAAGTGTGAAGCGGGTCAGTCCTCTGTATAGAAAAGCAAGCACGGCCATGGCTATCGAAAGACGGCTGGTCTGTCGACTTCCCCATCTCCTCAGAAGCTGAACTATTCTGACATCCACATAGTTTTGTCCGTCTGGAAAGAAAGCAAGTCCCATAGTGCACAAAACCATCGCATGCTGAATTCTCTCTCGAGCTGTTCTGGACAGCGAGTTGACTTCTGCAAATTCTCCATACTGTCGGTAGATCTCGATCAGGCTCACGTACTCATTCTCATTTTCTTCAATCAGTGGCCAAGACTTGCGCCCTGTCATGCGAGCTACGGCATCTTTGGGGTCCAGACCCTTGACATTGATCAGAAACTGCTACTCTAACGGATCTCCAGGCTGATCGGCTGGCTCAGGCAGTCCCATAATCTCTGAAAATTCATCTATCAGTAGTGTCATCTCGCCCCACGGGAACCAGAACGTGCAAGTGTGCGGATTCCACCACTCTGCCAGTGCATGAATCAGATTGCCGTTGACTGTCAACTTTCCCACTGCAGATGTGTAAACACCCCAAATTTTCACCCTCATCCAGTGTTTGTCCATTTCATGAGTCATTACAGATCATTGCATGTATTCTGCATAGCATTGCATGTCATTGCATAGCCTTGCGTGTCATTGCATCTCATTTTCGAGATCCAGCACTCCTATTTCAAAACATTCAATCCAGATTTGAATTTTAAAGCTTTATTTCAAAATCAATTTCAAAACCTGGGTTTTTATTCAATACTCTGTCATTTTCCAACCCCAGGACTTTATATTTCGAAATATTTTCTCAAGGAAACAATCTGGATTCATTTCAAATTCAAATTTTAATCGATTTCAATTCACAGATGAGACCCATTGAGGTGGTGTCGCTTCTAAACTCCTCTATTCATCAAATTTCTCAAAATTTTGAAAGTTTCAGCCCGATCAGGACTCTGTCTCAGAGTCCTGATCCGGTCAGGAGTCTGTTTTGAAGTCTGTTTTACTTCCATTTTCAGTCTTTTTTTCGATTATTTTCAAAATTTAGGTCATTATACAGAGTCCAGTTAGTTCAGGACTCTATTTTAGAGTTCGGTCGAGTTAGGAGTCTAACCCTGACTGTGTTTTCTGACTTATTTCATCATTTCTTGATAAAATATTTTGAAAATTCTTTCATTTGGCTTTTAAAATCTAAAATCTCAGAGTCCTAAGAGTTCAGGACTCTAACCCGGAGTTCCAGTTCGCATGAGACCCTATTTTCAAAAATCTTGAATTTCAAATGTCGATTTTAACCCTTTTTCAAAGCCATTTTCAGTGTTTATTTCAAAATTTCCAAAACTCGATGTGGGCCCACTCAGTTGGCACCATATCCAGAGGAATTCTAATTCAGTTAGGATCCTATATCATTTCAAAAATCCTAATTTCAAAGTTTGCTTTTGAAAAGCTTTTGAAAACTCCTTCAATTTCAAGTTTTAAAATCACTTTTTGAAAAAAACTCAAGTAGGGCCCACTCGGGGTGGCGCCATATTCGAGTAAGTCAGGGCTAGACTAGGGTTAGTTGATGTCTTGGTTAGTGTTAGAGGTTTAGAAGAGTCAAAACCATTTTGAAAAACTCATTTTTGAAAGTTAGTTTTTAAAACTAGTATTTTTAAAAGGTTTTTAAAGGTGTTTTAAAAACCCAATGTGAGAAAATGCCAAGTGGCATTACATTTGGGGATTTTTTAGGAGAGTCTAGGGGTTAATTAGGCATTATTTAGGATAATTTAGACTAGGGGTAGTTAGGTAACTCCACCCCAAAATCGCCCCCCTTTAGAGTCCAAAATTTTCAAAATTGTCAATTTTTAAACCTAAAAAATTTTCTATAAATAGAGGCCATAAGGGGGTCGATTTTCCCAATTGGTTTTCCTTTGGATTCTTGGAGCTTCTCTCTCCTCTCCAGCCCTTCCTCCATTGCAGCAACCTCAAGGTAACTATTTTCTCTAATTTTTAGTTTTTATTTAATGTTTTTCATTGTTTTAAACATGATTTAGCCATTGGTGCCATCATCTTCATGGATTAAACCATGGATTCAACCTCAAGAACCATCAAGAATCAGCAAGAACAATCCAAGAAGGTGATCCAACCCTGTTTTGGATGATTTACAGAGATTTTAATCCATTAGAATTGATTTTAATATGATTCTTTACATTATTAACCAATAAAATATATGATTTACCCTTTTTAATGGGTTAAATCTATGTTTTAAAGGTGATATCAAATTTCAGCCATTGATTCCCTATTTTTATTTTATTTTCATAGTTTATTCATGTTTTTTTTACGTTCTATAGCATAGAAATAATTTTTATTTATTGTTTTATGGTTTATTTTATTTATTTACATTAGTTAATGCATGGTTTTTCAAGTTTCTTAAATTTCTGTGTGTTCTAGGTTTAGAACAGTAAAGATGATGTTATTTCGGATAGAAACACTCATTTTTTATTTTTTATTTTTTTATATGTGATGCATGCATGAGTTATTGAGTTACTGTAGAAAAATCAGAGGTTTTGGATCTCGGGAACCCTGTCAAAAAAATCAGACATCAAATCGGGTTTTTAAAGTTTTAAAATCATGGTTAAAATCAAGAAGGTAACTTGCTATGATGATATTTCTGTCATCTTATATCCGATTTTATATCTGTAATATTCTATGGATTCACATTGAGTAGATCTGTCTTCTGTGAAATTTTTGGATTTTTTGATCACTGTTTAGTATTTTTCCCTTTTTAGAGAATCTGTTTTTAAATTTAAAACTCGTTAGGGTTTACCAAAACCCTAATCAGACTTGTGTCAGTCATAAATCCCAAACCACAGATCCGATTTTAGATCTGTAAAACGTGAGTATTGTTATTTTTCTGTCTACTGTTCACCCCTAAAATTTCAGAGATTTTTGTTTAGGATTGATATTTATGTCTGTATTTTCAATCTGGAATAGCTGTTTTAATCCCTGTTAAGAGTGATATATTTTAGCTCAGATTGCCGGAAGGGTTTCTCCCTAACCGGAGATGATTTTTCCGATCTATAAATTGGGAAATCTCTGCTTTTTATCTTAGTTAGTCTCTGTAAAATTTCATAAATTTCCATGGAGATTTGACCCCTGGTTCAGGTCTTGGATTGAGACTGGTTGGTGAATTAGGTCAAAAATAGCATATTTTTAGGGTTTAATGCAATTTTTGGATTAATTTAATTTTAAAAAATTCTTTTTATAATTCCAATTCGACATTAGGGTTATAACAAGTGCAGGTACCAATTTTTATGGATTTTGGAATCCATTTGATGGCTGAATTAAGCAAATTGCAAAACCGGGTTCCTGAAAGATCCAAAAACACTGCAAAAATCACAAAATTTGTGATATTATTGGATTTTCATGCATAAGCATATATTTTTAGGGTTTAATCATGTTCATAATCATATTAGGATGCTTTAGGTTTAATTTTGTGCTCATTTGATTTCATTTAGTGCATAAAACCTAAGTTTTTACCAAAATCTATTTCTAAAAACCCTGATTTCAAGGCCATAGTCTTGCTATCGGGGGCAATTTGGTCATTTGACCTAAATTTCGAAATCCCTAACCCTAATTTCATATTTTTAATCATGTCATAGCATATTTGGTTTGAGTTTATTCCATTCAAATTTCAAAATTTGCATTTTATCAAAATAACTTTCTAAAAACCCTAATTTCAAGGCCGTAGTCTTGTTATGAGGGGTATTTTGGTCATTTTGACCCCAATTTCGAAATTTCATATCTTCTCTTTCATATTTATTCAATTTTATTTCATACTTTATCATTTTTATTTAAGGGAATCAAGGAAGAGGCTTATATCTAGCAAAATCCAACAATTTCCTGATATTGTTGGATTAATCTAGAAAAGCCAACATATATTCATTAACCAAGTTCTCTAGTTTTGCAGGTACATTGAAGACTTTATTTTTCATGTATTTAAATTTCAATAGTGATGTAATTTGTAATTAAACTTTGGAATAAGAATTTACATTTCTTGCTTAGCTTAGGTTGCATTGCATATAATTTATTTTTATAATTTTAATGTGTGATGGATGATGATTCATGCATATTTTTACAAATTCACCATGGTCTACACGAATGGCACATGCACTAGCTTCTATGAAGTTTATAAACTTGGTGGAATTTGTATTTATGGCCATAGTCAGAATACGAATGATACTCAGATTTATAATCTTCACATTAGCCACATTCAGCCTACACTCTTAGGCTAACTTCAAAATGCACTGCATTTCTCAAAAATACAAAAAGTATTTCTCAATTCCTCAAATCCATATTCATTCATTTCATGCATTTGCCAACTCCAATTCAAAATCCAAGTCAAGGAAATTGAATTCCTCAAAATCTCCTAAGTCTTATAGCAAAAATCGATTTTCCTAAAAGCATTGAATTTCAAAGAATATTTCAAGTATTTCCCAAGTTCCAAATTCAAATTTTCTAAGTTAGAATTTCAATTTCCAAGTTTGAATTCAGAGAAACCAAGTCTCTCAGAATCGATTTTCACCAAATGTCAAGGATTCCTCAAAATCGATTTTTATTTCTTTCAGAAGTATATTTGAAATCCCAATTCACGATTTTCCAAGATTTACATTTTATATTTCAATCATTCAAAGCAAACATCATGTTTTCAAATATGCATTTTTCTGAAAATTCATAGCACATGCCTGATTGTTTGTGCATTTAGAAATTAGAATATGATTTAGACAAGTTGAATAGAGTAGAGCATAAGATTGATCCTTGGTTCAATTACCCCTGTTAAAGGTGGCAGGAACGGTTGAACCTCGTACCGACAGGCGAGTCCCATTCTACGGAATTTTCCCGCATTTTAAAACAGAGGCGAGTTATTTTCAAAAAACTTTTTCAAAGGTCAGTTTGATTCGCAAAAAAGTAAAAATTTTGCGATGATAACAAGATGCCAATTCCAACCCGCAATCGCTCAAGTGGTCCGGAAACATACGAGAGAAGTTTTTGAACCAGACATAGTACCACCGGGGGAAGAACGGTCCGGTGCTAAGAGATCGATGCTCAGGAAGACTTTGTTGCACCTCGTAGGAGATGTGACCCTCAGGAAAAACAGAATCGAGCTGACTGGATGCCATTGGACTGAAAGACAAGAAGACTGGAATTAGACTTTGGAAAAATACAAGAATTTTGAAAATTGCAGGCAGGATAAAATGAAAGCTGGAAATTCGAAGTCCAGAGGAACGAAAGAATGGAAAATCTCCTGGAGTTTTGAAGGAAAAGGTGGATAATTTAGAAAAATCGTCCAGGGTTTTTGAGAAAAAGGAGATATTTCATAAAAGATGGAAAATAAGGTATTTTAAAAAAATTGTCCGATATTTTGGAAAAATTAGAAAAATATGAGAAAATAAGACGAAAATGAATACATTCAATCACAAACAATTATGCACATACAACAATCCCTAAGAAGCCAACTCTAAATGCATTGATTTTGAAAGAGCTTTAGGACCCTAATCCTGACTCTAGGCTGAGATCAACTGTGTCCAATCATTCTATGCCGATATACTCGAGCCGAGGCTCGATGTACGTGGCATAAAACTCATCTCTGGGTCTAGGCTTGTGTTTTCCCAACACCCTTGAGCGCCTGCCGATATACGTTGGACTATGACCCTTGGTACGTGGCAGCAGGGCGTTAGCCCAAATAAGTGGCCCAGTTGTGAGGCTCTGTCCCGAACTATGGTTCTGGAAGGGAGCCCAGCAACGTGAAGACCGGGTAGACATAGGTGGGGTGGTTTTTGAAATATGATCACATGCATGCAAACAGAGGGCTCTAAGTCCTAAAGAGATAGAATTTTGAAAACTTTTGAAGAAGCAAACATTGTTTTCATACAAGTCCTAGATTGAGGAGTGTTGTATTTCAGACCTAAGTCTAAGTGAGCATTTATAATTCTCCTCAATATGGTCCTACCAAACCATGCCTAGTCTACATGCAATCCATGTCAGCTGGGTTCAAGTCTAGGCTAGGTTCACATGATATCTGGAATTAAAGCTGACATTCCATAGAACATAATTTTGATAATTGAGTTAAGTCAAAGCACATAATTGATCAGGCGAGGACAGGTCCCATCACGGTCGCCAAACCTGTTATCATCTCAAAATTTTTCCCCTCCCTTGCGAGAGAGAAACGAATTTCGTGAGTCAAACTCGACCAAAGTTTTGAAAATGGTTTTGAAAATTACTCGCCTCCGTTTTGAAAATTTGCGGGAAAATTCTGTGGAATGGGATCTGCTTGTCGGTACGAGATTCAACCGTTCCTGGCGCCTTTACCAGGGGTAATTGAACCAAGGATCAATTACGTGCTTTAACTTGACTCAAATATCTAAATTATGCTCTATTTTTCCTAGAATGCACAAAGAATCAGGCTTGTGCTATGAAATTTTGAAAATAATGCAAGTTTTGAAAGAATGATGTTTGCTTTGGAAAATTAAAATATGCTTGAAAAAGTGTTTGAAATTGGAATTCCTGGGAAAACCATTGAATTTCATTGGAAATCAGAAATTTGCATTAGAAAGTGATTTCTCAGGAAAACTTGAACTTTTGAAAATCAATTTTGAGATTTGGAATTGATTTTTTGAGAAAATGGATTTGAGAATCTTAAGAAAATCAGAAAATTCATTGGAAAATGATTCTTTGAAATGGAAAATGGATTCTCAAGAAAATGGGAACTCTGAGAAAATCAATTTCTGAACACTTGGGATTTTGAAATTTGAGAATTTGAAAACATAGGAAAATCTTGATTTGAACTTGGGAAATGCTTTGAAATGTCATTTGAAAACTTAGGATTTTGAGAAAATCAGATCCTGAGAAAGACTTGAAAATTCTTGAGAAAACTGAGTTTTTTTTTTTTGAAATTGAAATTGGAAAATGAATTTGAAAACAATGCAATTTGAATAATATGAATCAATGAATATGAATTTGAAAAGGGAATTTCATTAAGGAATTGAGAAATCCTTTTGAAGTTTTGAAAAAATGCAATGCATTTTTGAAGTTAGCTTAAGTGTGTAGGCTGAATGTGGCTAATATGAAGATCATAAATCTTGGTTTTCTTCGTATTCGTGTAAACCATAGTGAATTTGAAATACTGTGCATAAATCATACATCACATATTGAAATTTGCATAAATTAAACGATATGCAATGCAACCCTATTCTAAGCAGAAAAGTAACTCTTATTCCAAATTATTACATTTGAGGTTACATTGAATTGAAATAAAAAAAATAAAAGCTAAGTCTTCTTATTGAATGTTCCTGCAAAACTAGAAAATAAGGTTAGCACAAAAATGTAGGTTTTTCTGAATTTATCCGAAAATATGGGAAATTATTGGATATTATTCAGATATAAACCCAAATTCATACCCCCTTTGATATAAACATGATAAATAATGAATAAATTTCGAAAATAAACTTGAAAATTCGAAATTGGGGCAAAATGGCCAAAATACCCCTAATGACCTTGAAATCAGGGTTTTCTGAAAGAATTTTTATAAATTTTGGAATTTTGAAAATCAAATGAAATAAATCAAACATAATATGATAAAATATGATGATATGCATGAAAACTTATGAAATTGGAATTTGAAATTTCGAAATTTAGGTCCCCGATAACAAGACTATGGCCTTGAAACCAGGGTTTTCTGAAATAAATTTTGTAAATTTGGAAAATGTGAAATGAAAATGACATTGAAATTAACCCTAATATGATTCTACATGCTTATGTACATGATAAAAACCCTAAAATGGCGAAAATATCATAAATATCAAATTTAACCTGATTTTTGCTTCTGAATTTAAAGATAAACTAACACATGGAGCAAATGAACTTGGAATTAAACCAAATTTGGCATGGACACCTAAAATAACCCTAAAAACATAATGGAGCTCGAAAATCTATTTTTTTTGTATCTGTGAATATGGAAATTCAAATAAAAACCCTAAATTTTGTGATTTTTGCCTAAAATGTTGATTCTAAAGGGGATTTAGGATATCCAAATTCCATAAAAAATTTTCAAATTTTATGGGGTGACAGAGGACAGTTAGGAAAGGATTTTTTCCTTTTACACTTTCTGGTTTTGACCTATGGTCGGAGTTGTGCCACTCCGGCAAGTCGGATCGGAATCCGACGACTCTAGGATTTAGTGGAAACAGAAAGGTTTCGGTAGCAAGCATGGGAAAAATGGAAGACGGATGGGAAAAAGGCTGAAATTGTGGAAACATTTCCCTGACAAACATAGGAATATTTTATCTTTTGACACCATTGGGATTCGGGTTATGGTTTGGAAAAGGCCATACTGTTATCAGAGACCTAAATCTCTGAGATTTCTGGACATTGGAATCTGTTAGACAGAAAGAGAAAATCCGAGAAAAATAATGAAACAGATTAAAAAATTCCCACATTTTGGGAAATGATAGTAAATTGTGTTAGGAACAACTTTCATGTTGAAAGTTTTTGCCGACGGGTTACAGATTGGATAGACTAGGTGCATTAAGGTCTGTCTATACCCTGACAAAAGAAAATCAATATTTTCCCAGAGGTCTGAGAAATCTGATTTTTTACAGAGATCAAAACTATATAGAAAAACCTCACAATTTCCAGATCATTAGTATATTCAATCATAAATGTACTGTGATTTTTAGGAGAAAATCCAGATCTCCCACAAGGGTGATTTCAGAGGCTCTTGTCTGCTAAATTAAATTTGGATTTTCCAGGAGGCAGAAAACCCGATTTTGAGATTTGATTTGTTTAGAAGGATTCCAAAATCCCAATTGAACCAAGATTTCGACAGAATATCAAAAATAAATAAAGATGTTTCATAATAAATTTATCAAGACTTATTGACACAAAATCAAACATAGCATCATAACTGGAATACGCAAAAAATCAAAGCTTAAGAAATTTTAGACGAAATTAGTAAAACCTATGCTATATGAAAATAATAACTACTTAAGACATGCAATGAGCCTAAATGTAATGCTAAAACATGCAACTTACATGAATTTAATAAAAAGAAAAGAAATATCCAAGGGGAGGGGGTATGGTTTACATTTGATATGGGCCATTGAAATGAGAGGGATCCGATCCATTTATCGGATGAATCCCTTCTCTCACATGGCCAAAACACAAATTCCACAAAACTGTTTTAACTTGTACAAACCCAATTTGGGTTTCCCACAGCAACCATACAACGTGGACTCATTCTAAACTCATGTAAGAAAAATAAATAAAAGAGACTTTACCTTGAGAAGAATAGCTCTGCTTGATCCGGTTGAAGGAGTCGTGGAAACTATGGTACCGGCTGGAATGGTGCAGGTGGCTGCTATGGCTGCAAAGGAAGCTGGACCGGTGGTTGGAAGTTGAGGTAGCACCAGTTGCTACCACAGCATGGCGGGTACCTATTGGCTTGCTTGAAGTTGAAGAAGAGTTGAGAGTTGTGGCTGTGTGTTGCTGCAGTGAGAGGTGGCTGCCGGCTGGTGCTCCCCTTTGGTGGCCGGAAGTGGTAGTGTTGAAGGAGCTGCTACAAGGAAGGAGTTGCTGTGTGAGGAAGGGCTGCTGCTTTGCTGCCAGGAGGTGCCGGCTGGAGTGGATGGTGGTGCGCCGGCTGAAACTACGGCTTGAGGAAGTGGCTGCCGACTGGTGCTTCAAGGTGGAGCAATGGCTGCTACAAAAAAAAGAGTTGCTGTGGGGCTGTTTCAATGGCTGGAAGCTGAGAGAGGCTGCAGCAGCCAAGGGGAGAGAGGGAGAGAGAGAGAGAGAGAGAGAGAGAGAGAGAGAGAATGGTTAGAGAAGAGGCCGTCGTTCTCCCCCTTTCTTTTTTTTCTTTTTTTTTGGTTTTTAAACTTAGGTTTTAATTGTCCTCTAACCTAGGTCTTAATGACCTAATGAAAAAGGAAATCCCCCCTTTACGTGAATGGGTTGGAGGTTGGGGAAAAAGAAAGAAAGAAGGAAGGGAAGAAGGAAAAGGGAAATAAGAGGAAGAAGAAAAGGAAGAAAAAGAAAGAAAAGGGAAAAAGAAAGGAAAGAAAGAAAAGGAGGGAAAAAGGAAAAGGGAAAGAAAAATGAGGAAAAAAATGGAAAGTGGGGCTGGATGCTTAGGTGACCACCTTGTGGGTCCCACCTCCTCTCTAAAATAAAAAAAAATAAAAATCAATAAAAACAAAACAAACAAATAAAAAGAAACATTTTTTTTAATAAAGTAGAAATGTAAATGAATGGGTCATCTCAGAGCGGGTCCAAATTCTGATTTTGAAATTCATTTTGACGATTAGAGGTGTAAAATAGTCTTTTAAGAAAGTTTCCAGACGAAACGAGCTATTTTTGGCAGTTTTTGAAACGAGCTCGGATTTTGAAGTTCAATACCTCATTGCGAAGCAAATCCAATGTAGAATTTAAAAATTTAATTTTGGAAGAAATCCAGATTGTTTTTCTCGAGAAAATACTTCCAAATTTATTTCCATTCGAAACGAGCTATTTTTGGCAGTTTTTGAAACGAGCTTGGATTTTGAAGTTCAATACCCCGTTGCGAAGCAAATCCAGTGTAGAATTCAAAATTTTGAGTTTGAAATAAATCCAGATTATTTCTCTCGAGAAAATATTTTGTAAATTTAGACTCCTAGGGGTAAAAATATCAATTTTGGAAACCCGGGGTTTGAAATTGATTTCTGAAAGCTTTTAAAACTCGATCTGGATTAAAATTTATAAAACTGGAGTTCTAGACTTCGAAAATGAAATGAAATGTGATGAAATGTTATGAAATGCTGAGAAATGATATGAAATGATGAGAAATGACATGAAATGCTATGCGAAATGCTAACCCTGAATGAAGAATTTTGGATTTTAAACCCTGATTGGCACTTGTACCAGTTCAAAAAGTGTTAAAATTGACAAAATTTGCAAAAATGGTTGAAGAAATAATTTTCGAGCTCTGCCAAGCTAGAGTGTAACGCCCCGGATTTCCAAAACAAAGCTAAGTTAAAATTTTCATGAATTTCTTCTTTTTTTTTCTTTGCAGCGAAATTTAGAAAAGCTTTTAGCAGCGGAATCAGACGATAATGAGTCGTCAGTTTTAGAAAACTCCGAGTACGTTGCAGGTATGTGGCCAAGCAACTCATTGACCACCAAAGTGTTCCATTTTATCGAAAACCACATGTTTATTACAACACTACTGCTTAGAAAAGCAGTGTAGGTTCAATAAAAAGGAAGCAGTACAACTCTGTCTAGAGAAACCCTGGAACTCGATGCCGCCTTGCTCCGCATATCGCCACGCAGGTACAACACCTGAAATCCACATAAAACGGGGTCAAAACCACTGATGGTCTGGTAAGCATGCAGTCATACATCCATTCAACTCAAGTACGATAATGACCACTCAGGGTCGCAATGCGCAATAACAACGCTCAAGCCTCCAAGACTTAGCGTATATCGCAAGAGCCTCCGCAGGGCTATGAGTTGAACATCCGCTCAAGTCTTCATGACTTAGAGCAAGCCTTTTCAGAGCTGTGATTTGAATAACCGCTTAAGTCTCCACGACTTAGCCATGACCTATTTCGGGTCTCAAGTGATGTTTAGCTCAAGTCTTCATACTTGGCACATCCGTATCCCACGCATCTAAGGACAACTCCTCGAGCTTCGCTTAGTCGTGCGGATACAACACGGGTTTTTGCCCAGTCGGTCCAGTAGTATACCGAACATGACACCTTCACAAAGGTTATGCAGGACTGACTCAACACGTCATCCACTCATACATTCAAAGCATCGCTGAACCTAAGCTAATGCATTGTTTCGATAATTAACCGCTCCCGCCTTTGGTACGCAGGTAGAGCTATTGTTCGGGCATCAACGCGACGTTCTGGGGGTTGATTATTCTATGTATTTTAGATACCCCAGAGGCCTGTTGACCCTATCCATAGTAGGGCAGTGTGTTTCAACTGGGAGAACCCTACTAGGCCCATATTCGGATGCATCCTCTACTTGCAGTAGTTGGGTTCAAACCTTAGATCTTAAGGATAACCACGACCCCAAAACCCATGAGTGACTGAGGTCATCGTGGACTCTATCAGGTCCAAAGTAAAATACATGTCACTCAAGGTTGTACCATCACTGTCATTCCACAGTGAGCATAATTCCTGAAGGGGTCTGCCAGTCTTACAATTACTTGGACAGAATCTGCATGCCATTTAGGCAGCCCGTGCTTTTAGCACTACAGGAGTATGTACCCGACCCCATTCAGTCTGCCCCAACACAGTCATTACTGAGGGGGTACCCCTAACACGATTTTCAACCGCGGGGTATGTGCGACCTTAAGTCTTATTCATATGCATGCAGAACACCGCTCTTGGCACTTCGACCACCGCGAGCATCACACCTCTTTGGGTGGAAACAACACACTCTGGCTCTTCGGCCCTTACGAGGCTGGTTGCGTAACCGTTCTCAATGAGCATGCATATGACTCGATCTAAATAGATCGGCTACTCGGCGTATTTTTACGCAACGAGTCCAAACCTAGCCAAGGCGCAACCTCAACTCCGGCTCAGCGGCCCTTACGAGCAAGGTGCCCTTGCAGGCACAAGGATACGAGCCGATCTGGCATCGTTCCATCAACGGACATCATTATGCCGTTCCATTGGTTCTGACAGCTCTTCTGCCGACCATTTCGTCAGCACCTCCCCTGCTCTACCGGCAGTGGTGCGACGAACCCTTCTACGTTGTAGAGGGCAAACCATGAACTGGGTAGCACTCTACTATATGTCAGAGTATCCTGCTACGTTCTTTCTGAGCTATTCTTAGCTTCTTCAAAAATTTCAGCAGCACTTCCTCTCTTTTACGGAGAAAGCGTGTGTTTCTTTTATCCATTTCAGCGGCATCTCCCCTCTTTGGTAGGAAATCGCCACGCTTAATTCGGGGAAATGGATGCGCACCGTTGTGCGTACCTTGCATCCATCAAGGTTGCAGGAACCCTGGGCCATAGCCAGGCCATACGTAATTGACTTAGTCTTTACGTAAAGAGCATTTTGCCAAAAAGCGAAGCCTTTCCAATAGGGGCTTCATTCATCAAGCAGAATCTTGAACGAGGAGCGGTCAGGGAATCGCATTGGCAATTTGGAGTTTGATCTCCATTTGAACGCTCATTTATGCGCTATATATGTAGTATAAGCAGAAGCCTGTGCTTTATACAGCGGCGGCGTAAAGAAATGCATATAATATTGTTCAGGGTGTGTAACTGAACGAAATATTCTACATATATAACAAAACAGAAGCCTTGGCATCGTTCGACGCGATGACGTAAGTAAATACATTGCAGAAATTAGGAGCCTTGGCATCGTTCGACGCGACGGCGTAAGTAAATGCATAATCGAAAGTGCAGAAAACAGGGAGCCTTGGCATCATACGACGCGATGGCAAAGGTAAATTACATAGCATGTGCGATATAGGACGCGTCGACAGAATCAGCAGATATACACCTAGATCCGTATCCAACGATAGTTACGAGGCGAGCGGGTGAACACCGAAGTGTTCTGAAGGGCTCAACCAAGAACTAGGGCGAGATACCATTTTAAAAACACATATACTGCATATTTGAACATAGATATATCCGACGATAGTTCCGAGACGAGCGGGTGAACACCGAAGTGTCCAAAAAGGGCTCAATCAAGAACTAAAGCAAGATACTACTTCAGAAAGTATATTCTATATACAAACAATCAAATACTTGAGAGAGATGGATCAACGAAGCGAACTTACATCAAATCGTGCAAGAAACGGCTCTGGGTTGCTTCTTTGGCTTCGAGCCTTCCTTCGAGAGGTCAGACTAAGTCAGATGAAGCTGACTTAGTTGAGAAAGAGGTAGAGCAGGTCAAGCTACTCAACCTAAGTGGTTTGAACCAAACACGGTTCGATCCAAGTCAACTGGGTTCAGCAGGTTCGAACTCAGCTCAAGTAGGCTAAGTCTGGGTTCAGAAACCCAAACCGGAATCAGGACCAAAAAGGACTTTGACTTTGACTTTAAACCCAACTAGGTTCAAGTCAAGTCAACTGGGTTTAGACCAGGTCAAGTGGGTTCAGACCCAGGTCAGGTGGGTTAGGACCATGTCAGGCAGGCTCAGGCTAAGTCAGGCAGGCTCAGACCAGGTCAGGTGGGCTCAGGTGGGCTAGGCTAGGTAGGGGAGGTTTAGGAGAGAGAGAGAAGGCAAGAGAGAGAGGGGGGGTCGATTTTTAGGAGAAGAGAGAGAGTGGGGAGGGCTATTTATAGCCCAAGCCCACCTCCTCTTGGGTTTTTCCATGCCCCTTCTACCCCCTTGGCTTCTTTTTAATTCCAAGAGGTTCCTTGGTGTGGGGCCCACTTGGATATTCCATGGGATATTTTTGTGGGTCCCACCAGATATTTTCTGAGGAATATTTCTGTGGGTCCCACAAATATTTCCGTGGGTCCCGCAAGAATTTCGGGTTTTCGGCGATTTTTTTCCGAAAAATTCTGAGTACGCTATTCTCTTCGTATTGACGTAACTATGAAAGTTGGCTCGAGGAAATCCTTTGATTTCGTTTAGGTAGGAAGTTATGACTTCTAGAGTGTTTGATCATATATTCGCAAAGCGACGAATATCTTAAGTATAACTGGCTCGTACAAATCGATCTGATTCGTATTTCGGGTTCAGATGCTATTTTTACTTGAAAATGCCTCGTGAATTTCTTCAGAAAGATACTGAAAAATTATGGGTCTTACATAGAGTGACACTGGAAATTAGGGTTTGAGCTTAATCAAACTGAAATGAGCTGGATTGAGCTGGGTTTTAGAGTATCAGAACTCAAGTGAACTGACCAGATACTGACTCAACTGAACTTTCCGGCTAAATTTTCAAGAAAAACTGCTATTTTTAGAGAAATGGTACGGAATGGTCACTGAAACGAAGTGAATTACGAACCTGAGCTGGGTTTTAGCTAGAACAAAGGTCAGTAATACTGACATGAACTAAAATCGAAGCTCGAACACTGGCTCAATTGACTGAACTCAGCTCAATTTCAGCTAACAGAGCTGAAATGGACTAAAATGGGCTCCTGGACACTTAGAAATGGTTTTGAACTGAGACCGAAGTGCTTGAACTCCTAGTGAGCTCAAGTTAGACTCTGGGGAATATGACTGACTGTGAATGACTGACTCAGAGACAATTGGCTTGGATTTGAGTGAGAAATGAGCTCATTTCTGAAGAAATGATCCCACTTTGGCAAGAATGGTCAGAAATGAAAATGGCCTTCTCTCTGTGAGCTCAGATGAGCTTGAAATGATTGATATTCTAAATGTTCTGAACTGACCAGTGAGCTTTGTTGACTCCGACTGACTGGGGTCCGGGATGACCTATGGGTAAAATGGTAATTTTCCTAATGAAAATGGGTAAAGTGGTGATTTTCTGAAACTGACTCGGGGTTTGACTCCTACACTGACCTAACAGGGTTGACACTGCACGAGGAGGGTTGTTTGAGAATGGATGTGAAAAATTTAGGGTGTTTACACACATGACCCAAAAACAATACTCGTCGAAGCCAAAACTCGCACTTGGAGAACTTGGCAAACAATCTGTGCTGCCGAAGTACTCCCAACACAATACACAGATGCTCTCGGTGCTGCTCAGGGGTCTCTGAGTAGATCAAGATATCATCGATAAATACGATCACAAACGTATCCACGAACGAACGGAAAATGCGATTCATCAAATCCATGAATGTTGTTGGTGCATTTGTGAGCCCAAAAGGCATCACAACGAACTCGTACAACCCGTACCTAGTTCAAAAAGCCGTCTTTGAGACATCTTCTTTTTTGATCCGCAGTTGATGATAACCCGATCTGAGGTCGATCTTCGAGAATATCTTCGTTCTCTGTAATTGATCAAAGAGATCTTCTATTGTCGGCAACAGATACTTATTCTTAATCGTCGCTTGGTTGAGCATTCTGTAGTCAATGCACAACCTCAGGGATCCATCTTTCTTCTTCATGAACAAAACAGGTGCACCCCACGGCGATGCACTGTTTCTGATAAACCCTCGCTCCATCAACTCTTCCAACTGACGCTTCAGTTCTTCGAGTTCTGCCGGAGCCATAGGATACGGTGCCTTTGAGATCGGAGTCGTTCCAGGTAACGACTCAATACAAAACTCGATCTCACGCTTCAGAGGTAATCCAGGCAGTTCCTCAGGGAACACATCGGGGAACTCCCGAACTACTTCAAGATCCTCGATAGGGGTTATTACCGATTCAACTAGGGCAATACTGACCAAGAAAACAGTACCCCCATTCCGCAGATATTTCTGAACTTTAAATGATGAAATCATACGACTGTCTCGAATAGGTCGAGCAAGGCTGATCTCCAAAACTGGACGATCAGGAGGGTACACCACCACCTTGCCTTCTCTGCACAGAACTTGGGCATGATACTCAAATAACCAATCCATGCCTATAATGACATCAAACTCCATCATATCTAGCAAGATTAAGTCAGCTGGCAAGTTCTGACTTGCCACTGACACCTCTACGCTCGGAATGTACAAAGTACATAAAGATTGATCACCAGTCGGTGTACGAACTTCCAAAGGATAATTCAACAATACAGCAGATATAGGCAAAGAACTAGCAAATCTCGAAGCTATGAAGGAATGCGAAGCACCACAGTCAAACAAGGTAAAAGCTGCATGACCAGCGACTGGAATAGTACCTTGGACCAACTCTCCCTTGGTCACTTGCTCGATAGTGGCTGCGTAGGCACGCCCTGCCACCGTCCTCTGGTTACCCATTTTCTGCTGGGAAGATTGCTAGGGCAAGTATGACTGCGGGTGCTGCGGCTGCTGCTGCTGCTGAGGAAGTCGCTAAGGTGCCGACTGTGATGTTCCTGGCGTGTTCCTCCTTAGATTATTGGACTGCTTTTTCCGACAATCCTTGATGTAGTGGGCCATCTTGCCATAGTAGATGCATCCTCCGAGGTCCCGTGGACACGGTCGGCCAGGATGATCCATCCGACATTTTGGGCAACCCGATGCTGCCACCATCTGTCTTTGTTGCTGCTGCTGCTGGGGCTGGCGATTCTGTCACTGCCGGTTGTTGTTGTGATAACTCTTTGCTGGCGGGGCAGACTTCTTTCCACCCGAATTCTTCTGAAATGGACGCTTCTTAGGCCAACTCTTTTGGCCTTGCTGCTGCTGGTTACCCTTGGACTGCGGAGTCTTCTGGGATTCGGTCCATTCCTGCTCCAGAAGTGTAAGACCCGCAATTTTTCAGAAAATATCTGAATAAAATTCATGAGGCATTTATCGGTAAAAATAGCATTTTTTCTCAGAATGGGAAACGAATCAATTCCTGCGAGCCAGTTATACTTAGGATATTCGTCGAATCGCGAATATATGCTCAAACACTCTGGAAGCCATAACTTCCTACCTGAATGAAATCAAAGGATTCCTGCGAGCCAACTTTCTTAGTTACGTCAATACGAAGGGAATGGCGTACTCAGAATTTTTCGAAAAAAATCGCTGAAAACCCGAAATTCTTGCGGGACCCACAGAAATATTGGTGGGACCCACAAAAATATTCCTCAGAAAATATCTGGTGGGACCCACAAAAATATCCCATGGAATATCCAAGTGGGCCCCACACCAAGGAACCTCTTGGAATTAAAAAGAAGCCAAGGGGGTAGAAGGGGCATGGAAAATCCCAAGAGAAGGTGGGCTTGGGCTATAAATAGCCCTCCCCACTCTCTCTCTCTCTTCTCATAAAAATCGACCCCCCCTCTCTCTCTTGGCTTCTCTCTCTCTCCTAAACCTCCCCTACCTAGCCTAGCCCACCTGAGCCCACCTGACCTGGTCTGAGCTTGCCTGACTTAGCCTGAGCCTGCCTGACCTGGTCCTAACCCACCTGACCTGGGTCTGAACCCACTTGACCTGGTCCAAACCCAGTTGACTTGACTTGAACCTAGTTGGGTTTAAAGTCAAAGTCAATGTCCTTTTTGGTCCTGATTCCGGTTTGGGTTTCTGAACCCAGACTTAGCCTACTTGAGCTGAGTTCGAACCTGCTGAACCCAATTGACTTGGATCGAACCCTGTTTGGTTCAAACCACTTAGGTTGAGTAGCTTGACCTGCTCTACCTCTTTCTCAACTAAGTCAGCTTCATCTGACTTAGTCTGACCTCTTGAAGGAAGGCTCGAAGCCAAAGAAGCAACCCGGAGCCGTTTCTTCCACGATTTGAAGTAAGTTCGCTTCGTTGATCCATCTCTCTCAAGTATTTGATTGTTTGTATATAGAATATACTTTCTGAAGTAGTATCTTGCTTTAGTTCTTGATTGAGCCCTTTTTGGACACTTCGGTGTTCACCCGCTCGTCTCGGAACTATCGTCAGATATATCTATATTCAAACACGCAGTATATGCGTTTTTAAAATGGTATCTCGCCCTAGTTCTTGGTTGAGCCCTTCAGAACACTTCGGTGTTCACCCGCTCGCCTCGTAACTATCGTTGGATACGGATCTAGGTGTATATCTGCTGATTCTGCCGACGCGTCTTATATCGCACAGGCTATGTAATTTACCTTTACCGTCGCGTCGTATGATGCCAAGGCTCCCTGTTTTCTGCACTTCCGATTACTGCACTTCCGATTATGCATTTACTTACGCCGTCGCGTCGAACGATGCCAAGGCTCCTGCTTTCTGCAATGTATTTACTTATGCCGTCGCGTCGAACGATGCCAAGGCTTCTGCTTTGTTATATATATAGAATATTTCATTCAGTTACACACCCTGAACAATAGTATATGCATTTCTTTACGTCGCCGCTGTATAAAGCACAGGCTTCTGCTTATACTACATATATAGCGCGTAAATGAGCGTTCAAATGAAGATCAAATTCCAAATCGCCCATGCGATTCCTTGACCGCTCCTTGTTCAAGATTCTGCTTGACGAATGAAGCCCCTATTGGAAAGGCTTCGCTTTTTGGCAAAATGCTCTTTACGTAAAGACTAAGTCAATTACGTATGGCCTAGCTATGGCCCAGAGTTCCTGCAACCTTGATGGATGCAAAGTACGCACAACAGTGCACATCCATTTCCCCGAATTAAGCGTGGTGATTTCCTACCAAATAGGGGAGATGCCACTGAAATGGATAAAAGAAACGCACGCTTTCTCCGTAAAAGAGAGGAAGTGCTGCTGAAACTCCTGAAGAAGCTAAGAATAGCTCAGAAAGAACGTAGCAGGATACTCTGACATATAGCAGAGTGCTACCTAGTTCATGATTTGCCCTCTACAACGTAGAAGGGTTCGTCGCACCACTGCCGGTAGAGCAGGGGAGGTGCTGACGAAATGGTCGGCAGAAGAGCTGCCGGAACCAATGGAACGGCATAATGATGTCCGTTGATGGAACGATGCTAGATCGGCTCGTATCCTTGTGCCTGCAAGGGCACCTTGCTCGTAAGGGCCGCTGAGCCGGAGTAAAGGTTGTGCCTTGGCTAGGTTTGGACTCGTTGCGTAAAAATACGCCGAGTAGCCGATCTATTTAGATCGATTCATATACATGCTCATTGAGAACGGTTACGCAACCAGACTCGTAAGGGCCGAAGAGCCAGAGTGTGTTGTTTCCACCCAAAGAGGTGTGATGCTCGTGGTGGCCGAAGTGCCAAGAGCGGTGTTCTACATGCATATGAATAAGACTTAAGGTCGCACATACCCCGCGGTTGAAAATCGTGTTAGGGGTACCCCCTCAGTAATGACTGTGTTGGGGGCGGACTGAATGGGGTCGGGTACATACTCCCGTAGTGCTGAAAGCACGGGCTGCCTAAATGGCATGCAGATTCTGTCCAAGTAATTGTAAGACTGGAAGACCCCTTCAGGAATTATGCTCACTGTGGAATGACAGTGATGGTACAGCCTTGAGTGACATGTATTTTACTTTGGACCTGATAGAGTCCACGATGGTCTCAGTCACTCATGGGTTTTGGGGTCGTGGTTATCCTTAAGATCTAAGGATTGAACCCAACTACTGCAAGTAGAGGATGCATCCGAATATGGGCCTAGTAGGGTTCTCCCAGTTGAAACACACTGCCCTACTATGGATAGGGTCAACAGGCCTCTGGGGTATCTAAAATACATAGAATAATCAACCCCCAGAACGTCGCGTTGATGCCCGGACAATAGCTCTACCTGCGTACCAAAGGCGGGAGCGGTTAATTATCAAACAATGCATTAGTTCTAGGTACATCGATGATTTGAATGTATGAGTGGATGACGTGTTGAGTCGGTCCTGCATAACCTTTGTGAAGGTGTCATGTTCGGTATACTACTGGACCGACTGGGCAAAGACCCGTGTTGTATCCGCACGACTAAGCGAAGCTCGAGGAGTTGTCCTTAGATGCGTGGGATACGGATGTGCCAAGTATGAAGACTTGAGCTAGACATCACTTTGAGACCCGGAAGAGGTCATGGCTAAGTCGTGGAGACTTAAGCGGCTATTCAAATCATAGCCCTGAAAAGGCTTGCTCTAAGTCATGAGGACTCGAGCGGATGTTCAACTCATAGCCCTACGGAGGCTCTTGCGATATACGCTAAGTCTTGGAGGCTTGAGCGTCGTTATTGCGCATTGCGACCCTGAGTGGTCATTATCGTACTTGAGTTGAATGGTTACATGATTGCATGCTTACCAGACCATCAGTGGTTCTGACCCCGTTTAATGGGGATTTCAGGTGTTGGACCTGTGTGGCGATATGCGGAGCAAGGCGGCATCGAGTTCTAGGGTTTCTCTAGACAGAGTTGTACTGCTTCCTTTTATTGAACCTTCACTGCTTTTCTAAGCAGTAGTGTTGTAATAAACATGTGTTTTCGATAAAATGGAACACTTTGGTGGTCAATGAGTTGCTTGGCCACATACCTGCAATGCGCTCGGAGTTTTCTAAAACTGACGACTCATTATCGTCTGATAACGCTGCTAAAAGCTTTTCTAAATTCTGCTGCAAAGAAAAAAAGAAGAAATTCATGAAAAATTTAACTTAGCTTCGTTTTGGAAATCTGGGGCGTTACAGAATTGGTATCAAAGCATGAGTCTGAGAAACCTGGTTCAAGATCCGTCATAGTCCCGATATCGCACTGTAAGTATATGTTTTTATACTTTTGTTCTGATCTGGGTGCATCTTTGTATAGATGGCAACTCATGACTCGCGTGGATACTGCTATCGCTGCAAGGTCATGCACGATGAG
Organism: Nuphar pumila; assembly: GCF_984573655.1. NCBI lineage: Eukaryota > Viridiplantae > Streptophyta > Magnoliopsida > Nymphaeales > Nymphaeaceae > Nuphar > Nuphar pumila. The sequence continues at coordinate 71,787,895 of NC_143252.1, read as the reverse complement.
TGGATATGCCCGTATGAAGTCCAAGACTGCCAATACTGTGGCGAAGATGGACATTCCGCCAACGAGTGCCAAAGGAAATATACCGCCGATATGGGTCGGCGGGCTTCAAAGGGTCTCAGGGATAAGACTTCGCGTGTCAGTGGACCCACTCTAGTGTTGGGAGCAACCATACCCCAACATCTTCTGATGAATTACCAAGGTTGAGGGATTTTGATTTGAACTTCCCTGCGGAGGTCTATCACTCGCCAAGCTACCATCCGGCATCACATACGCCGAGCTTAAACGGCAGGAACAAAAGAGGGGATTCTTTCTGTTCGCCGATCATTATTCCAGACTCCCAGAGTCTTGATCTTGCTGACTGGGAAAGTGGACTGGAGTCCCTCATATATCCCCAATATTCGCTAGATAGTGCGGAAGTGCCACCCAAGCCAAAGCTAGTAGTGTCTGCTCCAAGGCCATGTGGCAATAGATGGACCTTTTTGAGTTCGTCTTCATCAAAGAAATCCAGGTCTTAAAGAGACTGGTGATGTTTTGGAGTCAGTAGACTCATGTATATAGTTTCTCAACGCCTAAAGTCTGCCAGTGCGGCGTGACGTTTTGTTTAAGGCGATGCTTGTGTAAATATGATGTATATTAAGTAAATAAAGCTTTTTACTTTCATATATACATTGAGAAACTAAAAACAAGTGCTTGTGTGTGCATAGATAAATGGCTCCTACGACGAGGAGAACCATACCAAGCGAGGAGTCCCATACGCAAGGATTCCTGTTGGAGACACTCAACAACCTGGTTACAGCCATCCGTGAAAGGAGGCCAGAACCAGTCGCACCACGAAACGAGCACCTGGGAGGAGTGACTTATGAGAAGTTCCTCAAGCTTGACCCACCAGTTTTCATTGGCAGAGCCGATCCTAAGCTCGCGGAGAGTTGGATCGAAGAGACAGAACGTGCCTTCTCAGTACTGGGAGTACCAGAGGAAAAGAAGACCAACTTTGGCACGTATCGGTTGAAAGACAATGCACGGAAGTGGTGGGATACCACTAAACGTATCCAGTTCTCACAAGTCGAAGTCATTCCTTGGACTGACTTTCGGAGGACTTTTATGAATAACTACTTCCCGTTGCATTCCAGAAACAAGAAAAAGATGGAGTTTCTGGAGTTGGAATAGGGCGGTATGAGTCTAATGGACTATACTACCAAATTTCAAAATCTAGAGCGCTACTGCTCTCGATTGTTCAAAACAGACCAAGAAAGGGCCGACAAATATGTGAATGGTCTGCGCGAAGGGCTGCGATCTCGAGTGATAACAAGCATGCCTTCGACTTTTCAGGCTGCGGTAGCAGCAGCTTCAAAAATCCAAGAGGACTGGGGACGATCTAAAGTGATCGTAGCAAAGAAGCCCATAGTGAATGGTGGGAATCGTAAAAGGACGTTCCCAAGTGGCCAGGGTTCACGACAACCCTTTCAAAAGAAGAAGTTCCAAGGAGGGAACAACACTCAATAAATCGTGAGGCCAAGGCAGAACACAACTCTGAATGGTCAGCAGTCCAACTTCAGCTGCCCAAGGTGTCGTATGAACCACCCCGGAAAGCCATGTCCTCGTGACATTAGTGGGTGCTTGTATTGTGGCAAGATGGGCCACTTTATAAGGGATTGCGCCAAGAAGGCTGCAGATGAACAGAGGAGTAATGTCGGATCTGCCGGACCCTCTCGACCAGTGCCACAACGTTCTCAGTTTCAACGACCTCCACCTAGAGTAGAACAAAGGCCTGCTGCAGGTCGTGTATACGCTGTAACGACTGAACAAGTCGAAAATGGTGACCTGATTGAAGGCACCGTACCTGTTAATGGACATGCAACTTACGTCTTGTTTGATTGTGGTGCTACTCATACGTTTATCTCTGACGATTTCACCGAACAACTCCACGCTTCGGTGCAACCAATTGATAAAATGATCGAAGTATATAACCCGTTAGGTTCACGCACCAAATGTATCCGGTGTGTGAAAAATTTGGATATTGAGATAGCAGGGCAACACTTGCCTACTGACGCCATCCTGATCGATATGATACAGTATGATGTCATTCTGGGAATGAATTGGTTGGCTCAAAATAATGCCAAGATTTTGTGCCGCGAGGGCAGAGTGATTCTATCTCGACCCGGATTGCCTAAGATGGAGTACCGGTTATCCAAACCAGTTCCACAGAAAAGGCTCATATCAGCACTTAAGGTACAAAAATACCTTAGGAAGGGTTGTGTGGCCTTCCTGTTGAGTCTCTCGGTGGAAAGATCCAACGACCAACCCCTTGAGAGTTTGGAAGTGGTACGGGAGTTTCCCAATGTATTTCCTGAGGAATTGCCAGGACTTCCGCCACTTCGTGAGGTTGAATTTGGAATTCAATCCTTACCTGGAACAGCGCCGATATCCAAAGCCCCGTATCGAATGGCGCCAGCTGAACTCAGTGAGTTGAAGTGTCAGTTGGAAGAACTGATGGAACAAGGGTTCATCCGTCCTAGTGTGTCACCGTGGGGAGCCCCAGTGCTGTTTGTAAAGAAGAAGGATGGATCCCTTCGGTTATGCATCGATTATCGGATGCTTAACCAGGCAACTGTTAAAAATAAGTACCCGTTGCCTCGGATTGAGGACTTATTCGATCAACTCAGAACAGCGAGGGTGCTCTCCAAGATCGACCTCAGGTCAGGGTACCATCAACTCAGAGTAAAGGAAGAGGATATACCTAAGACTGCCTTCAGAACGAGATATGGCCATTATGAGTTCGTAGTAATGCCCTTCGGACTCACTAATGCGGCTGCTGCCTTTATGGATCTAATGAACCGGATATTCAGACAACATTTGGATAGCTTTGTCATCGTCTTTATTGATGACATTCTCGTATATTCTGAGAACAAGGAACAGCACATGAAGCACTTGAAAATCGTCTTGAAAACCCTTCAAGATAACCAACTCTATGCTAAGTTTTCAAAATGTGAATTCTGGCTAGACAAAGTGATGTTCCTTGGTCATGTGATCTCAAAAGATGGAATCGCAGTGGATCCTGCGAAGGTGGAAGCTGTGATGGACTGGAAGCAGCCAGAAAATATCACTGAGGTTCGTAGCTTCCTTGGACTTGCCGGATATTATCGGAAGTTCATACAAGACTTCTCCCGAATCGCCGTACCGATGACAAAATTACTTAAAAAGGGAGTCAAGTTTGAATGGACTGACCAGTGTAAGGAGTGCTTTGAGGTTCTCAAACAGAGGCTTACCACTGCCCCTGTCCTTACCTTACCTTCTGGTCAGGGAGGCTTCGTGGCATATACCGATGCCTCAGGAACAGGTCTGGGTTGTGTGTTGATGCAGCATGGCAAAGTAATCGCCTATGCGTCACGACAGTTGAGAGTCCATGAGAAAAATTATCCAACCCACGATCTTGAGCTTGCCGCGGTAGTGTTCACACTTAAAATTTGGCGACACTACCTTTATGGAGAGAAATTTGAGGTCATGTCGGACCATAAAAGCCTAAAATACCTCTTTTCTCAAAAAGAACTCAATATGCGGCAACGGCGATGGCTGGAATTCCTCAAAGACTATGAATTCACGCTTTCCTATCACCCTGGAAAGGCGAATGTTGTAGCGGATGCCCTTAGTCGCAAGACTGTTGGCACTCTGGCCAGCCTAACTGGACAATGGAAGTTGATGGAGGATTTCGTCAAGTGGAAGCCATTTTTGGCTGATTCAGGTAGAATCCAAATGTCATGTTTGACGATCCACATTGAGTTCCTCGATCGCATCGTAGCCGAACAGTTCAAGGATCCCCAGTACTTGGAATTGAAAGCTCGTGCTGAAAAAGATGACACTTTCTTCCATTTGAAAGAAGATGGAGGAATATGGATGGAAGAAAGGATTTGGGTTCCAAATAACCCTGGGCTAAGACAGGAAGTACTCCAGGAGGCCCATAGTAGCAAATATACTATCCACCCTGGGGGTACGAAGATGTTCCGAGATTTACAGAGAAAGTACTGGTGGAAGGGTATGAAGCATGTGGTGTGGCTACGTTTGTCTCGAAGTGTTTGATCTGCCAGCAAGTTAAGATCGAACATCAGCGACCTGGTGGAAAGATGCAACGGATCGAGATTCCAGAATGGAAATGGGAAGGCATTACGATGGATTTCATCGTTGGATTGCCTTGATCCAAGAGACAACACGATTCAATATGGGTGATCGTGGACAGACTCACCAAGTTTGCTCACTTCCTGCCAATCAACACTCAATACTCAACTGAACGATTGGCAGAGATCTACATTCGGGAAATCGTTAGACTCCATGGAGTGCCGATTTCGATTATATCTGATCGTGACCCGAAGTTCACCTCTCACTTTTGGGAGCAGCTTCAGAGAGCCCTGGGGACGAAACTCAAGTTCAGTACAACATTCCATCCCCAAACAGATGGGCAATCAGAACGAACCATACAGACTCTTGAAGATATGCTAAGAGCCTGTATGCTGGAATGGAAAGGTGATTGGGATTCCCACCTAGCATTGGCTGAATTTGCTTATAATAATAGCCACCACGCTAGCATTGGGATGGCACCGTATGAAGCCTTGTACGGGCGACCCTGTCGATCACCAATCCATTGGGGTGAAGTGGGTGAGCGAACCTTGGACTCGCCCATTGTGTTGCAGCATTATACTGAGCAGGTCCACATGATCAGAAAGAAGCTACTGACTGCTCAGAGTCGACAGAAGAGCTACGCCGATCAGCGGCGTAAGGAACTCACTTTTGCGGTTGGAGATAAGGTTTTTATCAAGGTCTCTCCAACCAAGAGTGTGTTTCGTTTTGGAAAGAAGGGGAAGCTCAGCCCCAGATTCGTTGGTCCCTTCGAAGTTTTGAGCCGAATCGGAGAGACTGCCTACTGAGTAGCATTGCCACCACAATACGTGCAAATACATGATGTATTTCACGTATCAATGCTTCGTAAATACGTTCACGATCCTTCTCACGTCATTCAACATGAAGATATTGACATTCGAGAAGATATGACGGTAGAAGAAAGGTCAGTGGAGATCATAGACCGCCGGGAGCAAGTGCTAAGAACGAAGGTCATTCCACTTGTTAAAGTGAGGTGGCAGCATCATGGAATCGATGATTGCACTTGGGAGCCTGAATCGGATATGCGGGATAAATATCCTGAACTCTTCACCTTGTACTCTTAGCTGAATTTCGTGGACGAAATTCCTTTAAGGGGGTAATGATGTAAGACCCGCAATTTTTTAGAAAATATCTGAATAAAATTCATGAGGCATTTACCGGTAAAAATAACATTTTTTCTCAGAATGCGAAACGAATCAATTCCTGCGAGCGAGTTATACTTAGGATATTCGTCGAATCGCGAATATATGCTCAAACACTCTGGAAGCCATAACTTCCTACCTGAATGAAATCAAAGGATTCCTGCGAGCCAACTTTCTTAGTTACGTCAATACGAAGGGAATGGCGTACTCAGAATTTTTCGGAAAAAATCGCTGAAAACCCGAAATTCTTGTGGGACCCACGGAAATATTGGTGGGACCCATATAAATATTCCTCAGAAAATATCTGGTGGGACCCAAAAAAATATCCCATGGAATATCCAAGTGGGCCCCACACCAAGGAACCTCTTGGAATTAAAAAGAAGCCAAGGGGGTAGAAGGGGCATGAAAAAACCCAAGAGGAGGTGGGCTTGGGCTATAAATAGCCCTCCCCACTCTCTCTCTTCTCATAAAAATCGACCCCCCCTCTCTCTCTTGCCTTCTCTCTCTCTCCTAAACCTCCCCTACCTAGCCTAGCCCACCTGAGCCCACCTGACCTGGTTTGAGCCTGCCTGACTTAGCCTGAGCCTGCCTGACCTGGTCCTAACCCACCTGACCTGGGTCTGAACCCACTTGACCTGGTCCAAACCCAGTTGACTTGACTTGAACCTAGTTGGGTTTAAAGTCAAAGTCAATGTCCTTTTTGGTCCTGATTCCGGTTTGGGTTTCTTAACCCAAACTTAGCCTACTTGAGCTGAGTTCGAACCTGCTGAACCCAGTTGACTTGGATCGAACCCTGTTTGGTTCAAACCACTTAGGTTGAGTAGCTTGACCTGCTCTACCTCTTTCTCAACTAAGTCAGCTTCATCTGACTTAGTCTGACCTCTCGAAGGAAGGCTCGAAGCCAAAGAAGCAACCCAGAGCCGTTTCTTCCACGATTTGAAGTAAGTTCGCTTCGTTGATCCATCTCTCTCAAGTATTTGATTGTTTGTATATAGAATATACTTTCTGAAGTAGTATCTTGCTTTAGTTCTTGATTGAGCCCTTTTTGGACACTTCGGTGTTCACCCGCTCGTCTCGGAACTATCGTCGGATATATCTATGTTCAAACACGCAGTATATGCGTTTTTAAAATGGTATCTCGCCCTAGTTCTTGGTTGAGCCCTTCAGAACACTTCGGTGTTCACCCGCTCGCCTCGTAACTATCGTTGGATACGGATTTAGGTGTATATCTGCTGATTCTGCCGACGCGTCTTATATCGCACAGGCTATGTAATTTACCTTTGCCGTCGCGTCGTATGATGCCAAGGCTCCCTGTTTTCTGCACTTCCGATTACTGCACTTCCGATTATGCATTTACTTACGCCGTTGCGTCGAACGATGCCAAGGCTCCTGCTTTCTGCAATGTATTTACTTATGCCGTCGCGTCGAACGATGCCAAGGCTTCTGCTTTGTTATATATGTAGAATATTTCATTCAGTTACACACCCTGAACAATAGTATATGCATTTCTTTATGCCGCCGCTGTATAAAGCACAGGCTTCTGCTTATACTACATATATAGCGCGTAAATGAGCGTTCAAATGAAGATCAAACTCCAAATCGCCCATGCGATTCCTTGACCGCTCCTCGTTCAAGATTCTGCTTGACAAATGAAGCCCCTATTGGAAAGGCTTCGCTTTTTGGCAAAATGCTCTTTACGTAAAGACTAAGTCAATTACGTATGGCCTGGCTATGGCCCAGGGTTCCTGCAACCTTGATGGATGCAAAGTACCCACAACGGTGCGCATCTATTTCCCCGAATTAAGCGTGGCAATTTCCTACCAAATAGGAGAGATGCCGCTGAAATGGATAAAAGAAACGCACGCTTTCTCCGTAAAAGAGAGGAAGTGCTGCTGAAACTCCTGAAAAAGCTAATAATAGCTCAGAAAGAACGTAGCAGGATACTCTGACATATAGCAGAGTGCTACCCAGTTCATGATTTGCCCTCTACAACGTAGAAGGGTTCGTCGCACCACAGCCGGTAGAGCAGGGGAGGTGCTGACGAAATGGTCGGCAGAAGAGCTGCCGGAACCAATGGAACGGCATAATGATGTCCGTTGATGGAACGATGCCAGATCGGCTCGTATCCTTGTGCCTGCAAGGGCACCTTGCTCGTAAGGGCCGCTGAGCCGGAGTAAAGGTTGTGCCTTGGCTAGGTTTGGACTCGTTGCGTAAAAATACGCCGAGTAGCCGATCTATTTAGATCGAGTCATATGCATGCTCATTGAGAACGGTTACGCAACCAGACTCGTAAGGGCCGAAGAGCCAGAGTGTGTTGTTTCCACCCAAAGAGGTGTGATGCTCGTGGTGGCCAAAGTGCCAAGAGCGGTGTTCTGCATGCATATGAATAAGACTTAAGGTCGCACATACCCCGTGGTTGAAAATCGTGTTAGGGGTACCCCCTCAGTAATGACTGTGTTGGGGGCGGACTGAATGGGGTCGGGTACATACTCCCGTAGTGCTGAAAGCACGGGCTGCCTAAATGGCATGCAGATTCTGTCCAAGTAATTGTAAGACTGGAAGACCCCTTCAGGAATTATGCTCACTGTGGAATGACAGTGATGGTACAGCCTTGAGTGACATGTATTTTACTTTGGACCTGATAGAGTCCACAATGGCCTCAGTCACTCATGGGTTTTGGGGTCGTGGTTATCCTTAAGATCTAAGGATTGAACCCAACTACTGCAAGTAGAGGATGCATCCGAATATGGGCCTAGTAGGGTTCTCCCAGTTGAAACACACTGCCCTACTATGGATAGGGTCAACAGGCCTCTGGGGTATCTAAAATACATAGAATAATCAACCCCGAGAACGTCGCGTTGGTGCCCGGACAATAGCTCTACCTGCGTACCAAAGGCGGGAGCGGTTAATTATCAAACAATGCATTAGTTCTAGGTACAGCGATGCTTTGAATGTATGAGTGGATGACGTGTTGAGTCGGTCCTGCATAACCTTTGTGAAGGTGTCATGTTCGGTATACTACTGGACCGACTCGGCAAAGACCCATGTTGTATCCGCACGACTAAGCGAAGCTCGAGGAGTTGTCCTTAGATGCGTGGGATACGGATGTGCCAAGTATGAAGACTTGAGCTAGACATCACTTTGAGACCCGTAAGAGGTCATGGCTAAGTCGTGGAGACTTAAGCGGCTATTCAAATCACAGCCCTGAAAAGGCTTGCTCTAAGTCATGAGGACTCGAGCGGATGTTCAACTCATAGCCCTACGGAGGCTCTTGCGATATACGCTAAGTCTTGGAGGCTTGAGCGTCGTTATTGCGCATTGCGACCCTGAGTGGTCATTATCGTACTTGAGTTGAATGGTTACATGATTGCATGCTTACCAGACCATCAGTGGTTCTGACCCCATTTAATGGGGATTTCAGGTGTTGGACCTGTGTGGCGATATGCGGAGCAAGGCGGCATCAAGTTCCAGGGTTTCTCTAGACAGAGTTGTACTGCTTCCTTTTATTGAACCTTCACTGCTTTTCTAAGCAGTAGTGTTGTAATAAACATGTGTTTTCGATAAAATGGAACACTTTGGTGGTCAATGAGTTGCTTGGCCACATACCTGCAACGCGCTCGGAGCTTTCTAAAACTGACGACTCATTATCGTCTGATTCCGCTGCTAAAAGCTTTTCTAAATTCCGCTGCAAAGAAAAAAAAAAGAAATTCATGAAAATTTTAACTTAGCTTCGTTTTGGAAATTCGGGGCGTTACAAGAAGTGTAGCCGTCTCCAAGGCTTCCTCTAGAGTCGAGGGAGCACGCGTGAACACTCTCAGGTGCAAGGCTAACTTTAATCCACGAGCGAACTTCATCGCTCATTCCTTCTCGGTCACGTAGACATGAGGGCAGAAGCGCTCCAGGCTTCTGAACTTCGTGATGTAGTCCGCCAAGGTAGAGTTCCTCTGCTGAAGATCGAGGAACTCCTGCATCTTTCGGCTGCGCTCGTGGGTTGGAAAATAGGCCGCGTAGAAGACCTCTACGAACTACTCCCACGTAACTGCTCCACCTGCGAACTTAACATCCAAGGTGGTCACCCACCACCTCTCGGCATCCTTCCGGAGCCGATACGAGCCAAAGTCCACTTTCCTGTCGTCATTGACCTGCAGCACACGAAAGATCCGCTCGATCTCCCGTATCCAGTCCTCGGCCGCCTCGGGTGTGGACTTCCCATCGAAGGAGGGAGGGTTCATAGCCATGAACTGCTTATAGGGCACGACTGTCGCTGGAACTGGAGAGGGAGTAGGAACCGGAGTCTCTCGCTCCTGAGAGGTCCGCATGTTCTCTCCCATAGCACGCATGGCTTCGGCCTGTCTGCCCACAACCTCGGCCAGGTTGCTCACAGTGTCCATAATACGGTCACATCGCTCGCGCCAGGCCATCTTGTGCAAAAAGATGATACGTGTAAGCGATGAGACAAGTCAAAACATAATTTCATTACTTAAAAGCAGATGCATACATATCTTCAGTACAAGCCAAAATTACCCTCTATAACAGGGTTACCATACATAAACCTCCGCAACAAAAGCAAAAACAAAGCAAGGCTTCAAAATGAACACTAACTCAGTGTTCCAACCACACAAGTTCACATATGAACAAACACAATCACCGTTGCCTACGAGTGTAGTAGTTGCGGTAGGTGTTCCGATTCCCGTATCGTCTCTGCACCGGACGAGGAGGAGAAGAAGGTGTGTACTCCGGAGAAACTGATCGAGAGTAGGAAGCTGGCGTGTACTCGGGAGAACCTGGTGCAACCTGTGCATCTCCCACTGGGTCAACTGCTGACTGTGCCTGACCGCCCTCAGAAGCCTCGTTCTCTTCGGTCTCGGCATTACCCATTATGAGTTCGTCGCCCAACTTACGCTGACACTCGATCTCAATATGCTCCCTAAAGCCACAATAGGGGCATATGCTCAAGGCACGAGGACAAATCTATCATGCGTGATACTGATCACATCTCCCACAAGGAGGTGTCGGATTTGCAGGTATCCGGGCACTCCGCACAATCTGTTGAACCGCTTGATCGAGGGCCTCTGTGCCTCGAATCAAGTCGATAAGAGCTCCGAGCATTCGCTCATTTCTCAAATCAGCAGGCATCTAACAAGTTATGCAACTAATCAAGCATGCATAACTAAATACAACAGAAATCATTAAGAAGCAAATGAAAGCAATCATTCAGAACATACTTACAGTGCGATGGATGATGCACGCAGAAGTCTTGGACCACACTTATAAACCTGGCTCTGATACCAATCTCTGTGACGCCCCAAACCCGGACCTTGTAAAAACCCTTTGGTTTTTTAGCAAATTTTTTTTTTTGAAGGATATCCAGAGTGAAAAACAACTAGCGGAAGTAAAGGAGGGAAACAGGGGTAAAGCAAAGGCCGCAAGTCTGAGCGAGCCACAGTGAGAAAACCCAATCACAGTAGACAAGTAAAATATTCTTCATTTCCACAATAGTTACAAAGATACAAAAACGAGACTGGGTACAAAAAGGGACAGTCTCACAAAAAGGAGAGGTACAACCCCTCAAACCCCAAAACCAGAAGAAGCCCAAAATCTGCTGCAGAGTGTGGGTCTCAAGGTTTCTGTTGTGCGCCGTCGCACCGCGCTGCATCTACTCGTTACCTGTATCCCCATAAAACGGGGTCAGTACTCTTGCGAGCTGGTGAGTCAAACCATCCATGCATTTTCATTTTTAAGGAAAAACAGAAAGTAGGCAGCATGATACGAGTGTGCTAAGTACCAGACTATAACTATCATGATGAAACAGTTAGAAACATTTGAAATAAAATTACAAGTGCGTGTCAGGTAGGTGCACGTGCCACATGACTGTATAACTATAAGTAAGTAACAGTGCAACCACTAAAGTAACAAAGCAGAAACTGAACAACAGAAAGTAGCAGCTAAAGTAACAGAGTAGGAACCAACCAACAGAGAGTAGCAACTGAACCAAAGTGTTTATTGCTCTAGAGTAACAACTACAGTAAGTCAGTCTGTTTGGTTAGTCTTTATGTTCTTCTTTTTACCTCGTTCGGGTACGCAAAGAAAAACCCTCGAGTTCTGTGAGTCATGCACCCGGCGTCTGTTATTCATTTTCTAATGTGGTAACCGGGGATGCTACAGAATGAGAAAACCACCTGCGGGCGACACGCAGCCAGGAGAAACCTTTCGCAGGGGTAAAGGATTGCAATCCGTACTACTGTAGTAGCAAAGGTCCCTGTAGAGGGCAACCTTGACCTCCCTAACTTCGAGTGACTGGAGGTCAAAGGGCACATCGGCTCCTCAAAAGAACAAGTCGTAGTAACGACACGTCACTCGGGGCTGTACCATTCACCCTCTCCGTGGGTGACCAAATTGTGAATGTGGCGTGGCTGGTTTATCTTATTTAGGCTTAAACTTTCAGTCGTACCTCCTCTCGAGGTAGTCGCGCCTCGTGGTCGCCAAACCTGTTCTCGTCGCAAAATTTTTCCCGTCTTCCCTTCCTTGTGGAAGAGAGAGGGAAATGCTTTCGCGATTCAAACTTGACCGGATTTTGGAAAATGATTTGAAATACTCGCCTCCGTTTTGAAAATTATGGGAAAATCCATGGGATGGGGCTCGACCTGTCGGTACGAGGTTCGACCGTTCCTGTCGCCTTTAACAGGGGTAATCGAACCAAGGACCAAAATTGTGCTTGACTTAGTAAAATCATTGAAATTATGCTCTATCCTAAATGCACAGAGAATTCAGGCATGTGCTATGAGATTTTTGGAAAATGTAAATTGGAAAATATGATGTATGCTTAGAAAACATTTGGAGTTGAAAAGCATTTCTCAGGAAAAAGATGGAAATCAATCTCTCAGGAAACTCAGACGAAGAAGGTTTGAAATCTCGAGAAAGTTTATAAAGAGTTGGAAAATCTTGAAGAAGTGAGAATCTCGAGAAAATCTTGAGAAAGTTTATAAAGACTTAAAAAACCATGAAGAAATGAGAATCTCAGGAAAATTTTGAGAAAGTTTAGAAAGACTTGGAAAACCATGAAGAAATGAGAATCTCAGGAAAACTGAAGGAATTCTTGAGAAAAGATGATCATTTGAAAAGAAGAACACTTGTCAAGAAAACTTGGACTTTGAGAATTTTTTTAGGAAAATGGGGGAAAATCTATAGGAAGACTCATTGGAGAAGGCAATTCAGAACTTAGGAAATTGAAATCCTGAAAACATTGTCCTTGAAATCTCTGAAAATCGATTTTGATTCTTGAAAAAGATGAAAATTCCTTTTGAAAATAGATCTTAAGAAAATAACTTTTTAAGGAAAATCACGGGAAAACTTTGATTTGGGAAATCCAACTTCGAATATCATCATAGTTTCTTGAGAAATCGATTTCATGAAGTGAAAGTTTCTTGAGAAAATCATGAGAAAAACAAATGATGCAGATGATTTGAGTGAATGAATGCACTTTTGAAAAGATTTCTGAAAAATTTGTTGGAAAATTGTGGATTAAGCCAAAGTAAATCCTTCACATATTCTGACTGTGGCCATGAATATGTTCAGAGTTTACTTGAGTTAATTCACCATATTTTGAAAAATTGGAAATATGATGTGCATTTTTTAAAATAGCCTAAGAGTGTAGGCTCAATGTGACTGATAGAAAGATGATGGATCTGGGTCTCGTCCATATTCCGACTAGGGCCGTAAATATGGACTCCACCGAGTTCATCAACTCTCTAAGAGTTGGTGCACGTGCCATTCGTGTTCATCCACGGTGAATTTTGAAAATTTAGATATATGCATCATAGAATCAGGATAATATAGAAATCAAACTATATGAGATGCATCCTAATCCAAGCAATAAAAGTAAATATTATTCCAAGTTTGATTATTACATTTCTGTCATGAGTCAAAATAAATGAAATAAAAATACATAATGAAAAAGAATCAGCCTCCTCCAGACTTTCCTGCAAAATTGAGAATTAGTACAAGATAACCAAGAAAATGGGTATATATACTATATACAACGAAGATATATATGTAGACATAGAAATATTTGAATTTATGATAAATGATATATGGTAATGAAGATTCACAAAAGTAAAAGAAAAGAAAAATATATGTGATAACAAGTGCACATGAAGGGATATATATATATATATATAAGTATATATATATAAGTATATATATATGTATATATATACATATATACATATATATATATATATATACATATATACGTATACATATAGGTAGATATACATACATATCAATATATATATACCTATAATAAGAAAATATACATATAAAGGAAAATTCCATATAATGGGTAAAATAAAAAAATACAGGTATATACAGTTTCTGTAGGTGATTTCACACAGCCGTATTTCTCAAATTATAATGTATTTTTCAATAAAAATGGGTATGGAGCTTCCCCATATACCAATAACAAAGCATGCCAAAGATGGTATATAGATCATGAACGGATATGGATATATTCGTTCATGAATGTGACTAATTATCAAGACTGCAGACCTGCAGCAGAAAAATGGATACGTGCAGGAAATGATTTCCATAAGCCATTCACACCACCAAAATAGTTGATTTTCACATAGTCATTCACAAAGCCAATTACAGGAAATGATTTTCATAAACCATTCACATAGCCAAAATAGTTGATTTTCACACAGCCATTCACAAAACCAATTGCGAGGAATGATTTTCATAAACCATTCAAACAACCAATTGCAGGAAATGATCTTCATGAGCCATTCACACAACCAAAATAGTTAGTTTTCACCCAGCCATTCACAAAACCAATTGCGGGGAATGATTTTCATAAACCATTCACACAGCCAATTTCAAGAAATGATCTTCATGAGCCATTCACACAACCAAAATAGTTAGTTTTCACCCAGCCATTCACAAAGCCAATTGCAGGAAATGATTTTCATAAACCATTCACACCACCAAAATAGTTGATTTTCACACAGCCATTCACAAAGCCAATTACAGAAAATGATTTTCATAAACCATTCACACAGCCAATTGCTAAGACATTTAGAAATAGTTGGCAAATAGGAATAGGTTGAAAATCAAATGTTCATTTTCATTGAAAACGAACACCAAGATCACACAGTCAAAAGGACTGATTATCAATGGTTTCTAACCAATTTCTCACGGTTTTTGAAGGAAAACCACTGATTTCAAATGATGCTCAGATACAATCTCATCAAACAGAAATTTTAGCAACAAATTATGATCGTATAACTCAGACAGCTTCATCAAACAGAAATTTGGCATTAAGCTAAACAAAGCATGATATTGTAACTCAGACGGTGATATGCAGCCATAGTCTTAGCAAACAAATTTTTTTTTTCTGCAATTTTGAAGCCTATTAGATGTTCAAAATAAAGACCATAAGCTATCATGTGTAGCATAATTAACATTAAGAACCGAATTACAAGAAACACACAGGAATGAACAAACAAGCATCTGGAATATCAGACAAAACAGAACATGCAATAATAAAAAGAAAAAAAAAATTAATTGACCCAATTACACAGTACGCACTAGATTTGCAGTGATCGTTCCAGCTGATCAATATTCTTTGACAGCAATCTTGTATTAATACGTTGATCCAGCTTGGGGATCTCCTGCACTTGATGGAGCTGTCATCAACAATGAAAGGGGCGATCTTCTTCTGCTGGACCTGTAATTCCCTGTTTCAAACACCCTGCAGGAAACAGATTGGGGGTCAACTTTTTGCAGCTGGGCTGAAAGGAATAGACAGCAGTTTGTAAAAGCTTCTGCTGGTGGAAATGAAGAAAAAGAGAGGTCCGCTGGATCCCCTATGGCTGGACTGAAGCAAGGTAGGGAGCCTGATGGATTGAAGAAAATGGGCAAAACGTTGGATTGAAGGTAAATGGTGAAAACACTGGCTGGGTTGTGGCTGGAATAAAGAAGGTAGGCGCTGGCTGGCTGGGCTTCCTGCTGTGGCTGGAATGAAGAAGGGGAAAACGTTGATGGAGGTCCTATTGTGGCTGGAATGAAGAAGGTAGGCGCTGGCTGGCTGGGCTTCCTGCTGTGGCTGGAATGAAGAAGGGGAAAACGTTGATGGAGGTCCTGTTGTGGCTGAAATGAAGAAGGGGAAAACGTTGATGGAGGTCCTGTTGTGGCTGAAATGAAGAAGGGGAAAACGTATATGGAGGTCCTGTTGTGGCTGGAATGAAGAAGGTAGGCGCTGGCTAGCTGGGCTTCCTGCTGTGGCTGGAATGAAGAAGGGGAAAACGTTGATGGAGGTCCTGCTGCTGAGCTGAAGTGGAGGTGAAAGGGGGAATGCTGGAGAGTTAGGGGAAAAGGAAAGGTGGGCTACAAATGCTGAATCTCTGCTACAGCTGAAGGATGATGGGCTGAAAGAGATGCAGTCGTTGGCTGGGCTGAAAGAAAGTGCAGGAATGGACGTCTTGCTGAATGATGTTTCCTTTTGCAGGTGGGCTGAAGAAGATGAAGACTTGGCTGGGCTGCGGCTGAGGATGGACTGAAGGAAAAACCACCAAAACCTGCTGCTTCCTCTGCTGCTGGGAAGAAGCCTCCTGCCAAAACCCAAAAAAACAAGAAAATCACGATTTTCTTCCCCTCCTTCAATCGGCCCAGGCCCATTTTTAAAGATTTTCCTTCTCTTTCAAAAGATCCAGCTTCCTTTCCCCTTTTGAACATTCGTTACCTTCGTTGAATTTTTTTTTTTTAAAACCGTAGCTTTAAAGGTAGCCGTTTTCAAAAGGGCGCCTCCTGCCTTTTTTTCAAAAAAATATGTTTTATTTACCTAAGTTTTGGGTAAAATGATTTTTTTTTGAAAATATGCCTGTGGCGCCGTTTGGGCCGTTTCCTTTTACAATTTTAAGTAAGCAAATTAATAAAAGAAATAAAAGAAATAAAATAAATAAAAAAAATAAAAAAAATGAATAATGAAATAAATGAGAGGCTTTTATGGAAATGCCACCTCAATCCACTTTTAAAATCCTTTTGAAAATAAAGTTTTGTTTTGTTTTTGCAAGTCTTTTATTTTCAATTGGGGTGCCACATGTGTGTGGGTCCACTAACTAAGATAAATAAATATTCAGGAATTAAAAAGAAAAATTTGCAAATTGGTGCGATCTCCGGGTGAATCCCGCTCCATTTATTTGAAAATAAAGACAGAAGAAATAAACTTCTTCTTTTTTTTGGAAATTTTTTATAACACGAGATAAAACTTTGTTTATTTTCAAGAATTTGGAAAAATTGGTTTTTCAGAGCAAAATATGGATAAAGTAAATGTAAAAAATTTTGTAAAGAGATTTAAAATCCTTTTTGCAAAAGCTTTGAGATAAAATCTTTAAAATCAATATCCAAATATCCAGATTGTTTTTCTTGAGAAAATTTTTGTAATTCAAAGTCCTGGGGGTAAAATGGGAAAGATTGGCAATTTTAAAAACTGAGGGTTTTAAAAATCAATTTTGAAAACCCAGGGTTTTAAAAATCAATTTTGAAAAGTTTAAAAATCAAATTTGGATTGACAATTTTGAAAATCAAGAGTTCTGGATCTCAAAATGACATGCTGTGCAGTGAAATGATGCAATGCTATATAAAGACATGTTCTATGAAATGTCACTCTAAGTTCGAACTTGGAAATTCTAGCTTTTTGTTCAGAAAAAGGATTTTGAAATTTTGCAATTTGAAGATTTCTCTGAACCTAAATATAGAAATTTTGAGGCTCAAGAATGAAATTTAGGACTTTCTGCAAGGTTCAATCTTGGAAAATGACCATTTTGCCCTTCATTACATCTGAAGAACTGAAATATGATGATTGAGGGCGATGCCAAGAAGGTGAGTGAAAATTTGGGGTGTTTACACCCGCGGGGCACGCAAACGAGGACTTGGCCTGCCCATTCACGTGCTCAGCCTCACACGGCCACCACGAGCACACCGCCTGTGAAGGCGATAATATACCATTTTATTTTTTGCCTAGGGTGACACGAACATGTGAGCGCATTCTCACAAACCCGGGCCATTGCCCGTAGACTCCAACCGAGTCTCAAGACCCCAATAGGTCATCAAGTGTCAAACCCTACAATAATTCCAGTTCCTTTCCAAATGTATGCCATGTCGAGTGTAAAGCACGCCTCTGGTGTCGTGTATGTTCGTCGATATACGAACGGAAATCAAACAGGGAAGCACTCGACATCTGGGCCAGTGACATACTTGTCAAAACGTGCCGGCTTGCACGTACGAAACCCGAACAACTCACACAGGTGTAAATTCGTCCAAAAACGCGTGCAATTATCATAACGCGGCAGAATCTCACGTAGCGACGCCATCTGTTAGGGATCTTTCGCGAGTCCGACACTCACGAGTGTCAAGGGATAGAATTCGACCTAATCCCATGCTAATGGGAATAACATTGGCATGTCCAGAAGCGCGGTCCGCACGACTGGGGCACGAACGCGACCGAAACCTGAAAGGTCCGTAGAACTGGACAACCCTATGCGAGCATGTGTCGCAACACCGCTTGCAACCCATCCGCACTGCCTCCCTTACGGGGCTGTGGGGTACGAGCAACCGAAGCCTGAAACAGCGACATGTGTTGCTTGCAAGCGACGCATTCCGCCAATAAGGCTCGACATTGCCTAACGACGCGGAAGGGTAAACGTCGCCACGGATGAGTTCCTGTGGAACTCCATGGGGTCGTGCCAACCTTGTTGCTACCCGTAAGGGGTTCAGACCCCGGGTCGGAGCACTCCAAGGGGGTTGCCCAAATGGTGGCAAGGCTACCGGGTGCCCTAACACCCGGTGCCGCCCTGGTGCCAACGGGGGACCAACACCCGGAGGGCTGAACAAGTGTCCAGGCTATGGGGGCCCTACCACCCTTGTCTGAGCCCAGCGGCAGTCCAAGTGGGGCTGACAGCCACAATGGCTTCAACCCACGCTGGCAAACCCGGGTGTGACAACACCCGGCTAAGCCTAGAGCGCCCGCAAGGGTGCTAGGCTTAGCCCAGGGCCCAACGGCCAACCAAGACCTCAAGCGAGGTTTGGTCCACACATGACCACACCTAGCTGGGTCACGAAAACCCCCTGGTCTGAACCCAACCGTGGGTTCGGACTAGGGTGTTGGGCCTTAGCCCACACCCTTGAGGGGCTAACCCAAGCACACCACCAAGTGGGTCAGCCCCACTGATCTGGTCTGGGCCCTATTGGCCTAGGCTCAGCCGACTGCAAGGGGGCAGGGGCACAAGGGGGCGTGCTCCACGGGCACCCCTGGTCTGGCCCAAGAGTGGGTCCAGACCAAGGCACCCAGCGGGTGCATGCCAGCCCACAAGGGGCGCCAAAGGAGGGACCAAGGTGGGGCGCCCACCTGGGGTAGGTGGCGCCATACCAAGGTGGTGGTCTGGACCACCAAGGGTCCAGACCCAGCCTGACTACCCCAACAACTGAGGTTGCTGGGGGCAGGCCACGCCTGGTCTGGCCCAGCCATGGGTCCAGACCAGGGCCACAAGGGGCCAGCGCGCCACCAAGTGGTGCGCCCAGCACCAAGCCCGGGTGCTCTAAGCACCCGGCCCCAGGCTGCACAGCAGCCAACCAAGTCAAGGGGGGGGGGTTCAGCCACCTACTACAGACCCTAGGTCTGTAGCATCTGGCTCAACCCAACCATGGGCTGAGCCAGGCAGCACCTACCTGGCGCGCCTACTAAGTGGGTGCGCCAAGGAGGTGGCCCGGGTGCCACGCGCACCAGGCCTTCTGCTGCCATTAGGCAGCGGCCAGGGGCAAAACATGGAAAAAGGGGCCCATACAGGCCCCTGGTTCGAGCCAAATGGTGGCTCGAACGAGGGCTGTAGCCCTGACCCTGCAGGTCAAACACTAAACCAAAACCCCCGGGTGCTAAGGCACCGGGGTGGTGCCTTTGCTGCTAACCAAGGAAGGGGGGGGGGGGGGGGGGGCTCACCCATGGATGGGTCCGCTTCGGGTGGGTCTGGGTCCAGGATGGCCCAGACCACCCTGCCAACCGTGGGCTGCAGCACGAGCTGCAGCCAGCCCAGCCTAAAAAAGGAAAAGCCGGACTGACCAACTTTGGGTCAGTCCGGGCCTTACTTCAGGGCCTGCAACGGCCCAACCCACCAGCTGTGGGCTCGGCAAGGTCATCAAAACGACCTGGGCTGGCCGTGCAAAGGCTCAGCTCAGCGCCCTACCAAGCACCAGCCCCAAAGGGGCGTTCTACCACTATTGAAAAAAAAAAAAAGGAAACAAGCATGGACAAGAAAACACAAATTTTTTTTTTTGAAACCATAGTTAAAATGAAAAAGGGAAGGGGGAGCTCACCTTGTGCTGGGTTGGCCCAGCTGAGAAACAGCACCAAGGGGGAGGGAGAGAGAGTAGAAGAGGGAGAAGAAGTTGGAGAAGAGTGGAAGGAGAGAGAGGGTGTCGACCCTCTCTCTCTTCCCTTCCCTTGCTTAAAAATGGGGAGAGGAGATGGGTGGTGGGTAGTGAAGGAGGGGAGATGTGTGGTCTCCCCCTCCCACGCCCCACCCTACTCTAAAGACCCTAGGGGGGGGGGGTCTAAGGTACCAAGTACCTCCCAACCACTCCCCTTAATCTAAGAGGAGTGGTTGGCCTTGACCATTCAAGGTCAAGGTCAAGGTCTACCACAAAAAAAAATCGCCCCTCTTCTTTTCTTTTCTTTTCTTTTTTTTATATATTTTTTTTTGAAAGGTGTAGGGGCTACCCCCTAAGGGGGGCCCAGCCTACTCCCCATAAAACGTGGGCTGAGCCCACCCACTTTACAAAATGCCTTTTTAGGGCCCCATAATGAAATTTTTCTAGCTTTTCAAAAATCTTCATTTGAAAAGAGGTTTTTTGTAAATATGTTTTTCATAAGCCTTTAAAAGGGATATGGGCTAAGGTGGAGCCCATGCCAAATCTTTCTAAATACCAAAACCCACCCCATGTAAAAGTATTTTCAAAAACCCTCTTCTAAGTTTTTACTAAATTGCGATTTACTTCCTCTTTTTTGTAAAAAGTCAATGAAATGAGTATTTTAAAGATCAAGACTTTAAATTACATTATGTGAATTAAGATTTAAGCTTTCCTAAAGTATATTTAATTTCCCAATTACGGAGAAAATGGGCCTCGGTATGACTCATAATTATTGATGTACCCCTATTTTGCCAAAATCCGTGAAATAACGAGATATTGCTCTCGTTTAAAACTCTAAATTTGGAGCGAACCCATGTGAATACAATATAAATATAATCTACAAATATTGAGGTTTGATTCATCGCGGTTTGCCCCGAATCGCCTCGTAGAGCAAATCTACGCGATTCAGAACCTCAGAAAGCGATAATTGCCAAAATTACGAGTATTGCTCGTGCCGAAACAAGAAATTTTCCAACAATGAAATATATCTCATTTAAAATTCTTCAGAAAAACAGTGGGGCTTACACCTTGTACATGTCATGATGTGTCAAATCCATGGAGTTATGGGACTCGTATCATAAGCGCACATGCAGCCCCATGAGCTGTATCCCAAAAGCTCGCTAACAAGGATACTAAGCGTGATGAAAAGGGAAAAATCCTGGCTGCTGGGTGGGAATCTGTCCAAGACAGACCCACAACCAACCTGCCACAACGGTGCCATGGGGCACCACGCGCACACAGCAGATCCGATATGGGCAGCACTACTGAACCGAACTGTGGCTGCAACCACAACGAGGTGACAACAAGCAACTTGTTGCTGGGAACGAACCGAAAGAAGAAGACAACAATCTATGCTGTCACGCAAATCGCAAGAGCCGAACACTCTGGACCAGGGAAAGTCCATGTGCATAGGTCTTCAGCAAGCGAAAGACAGCCCAGGTCTGGACTGTTTAGTCCAGACCCACGCCGAGCTGACTCAAACAATGACGAGGTCGGGACTAGGCATCCAGACCGGGCATGGCTCAGTCACCAAAACCAGTCCAGGTCTGGACCGACCGGTCTAGACCATGTAGGGCATGCTCAAACTTGAGCACGGTCTGGACAGAGTGTCCAGACCCCAAACTAGGCTCAGCCAGCACCAAAGGGAGGGGCGCAATCCTACTGCCTGCACCCAACTGCAGCCTAATAGCCGCATGGCTGTAGCAAGGCCGTGAACCCCAAGAACAACATGAAGGGCCTAACACCCAAATCGAGCTCAGCTCGAGACAGGCCTTTGATAGGTCTGGACCATATTCGGTCCAGACCATGTCAGGCCATAGGAGAACCTGACCCACACCAACCCACACCAACCCAAGTTGGTGGGCTCGGCTAAGGGTCACGTCGACCCAACAGGGTAAAAAGAAAGGCACCCAGGCTGACATGTTTGTGGTCGTCCTGGGGGTCACCCATATGCAAGATGCGTCCAAAAATTCTGGACGCCCAACAGAAAAATAAAGAGGGGAAAAAGAGGATGGGGCTCAGCCCGACCAACCCAGGCCAACATCGCCCGAACCCAAGAGGGTCGACCCAGCAGGGTATGGCTGCTGAGCATGGGGTCGGTCTAAGGCCTCCTTGCCTAACGAGCATAAACTTGGCAGCACGGATTCACTGCCATAACAGGGCAGAACTGTGGCTGCCATGAATCAAGCCAATAATGATAAATGGTGCATGAAATTCCATGGAAAACAAGGGCAAATCTGAAACTAAAATGATCTCGTGGCGTGACTACTACATTGCACAACGAGAATGCATGCAAGCATGCTCTATAAAATCCACAAACATGATGCATGCAAGTATACTCAATGAAATCAACAAATGTTAAATAAAAACCGAAATGCTCTCAAGCCAACAACGACTATATGGCATAATGAGGAAAAACAAATGCATGCTCAACCGAAAACCCACATTCTTGGATATGTGTAATAGAAACTCACGAAAATGCAAGAACACATAGAAACTTGCTCAATCAAAACCCACAATAAGATATGTGAAAGAGAAACTCACTTTTGAGGCTTTCAAGAATGGTGGAAGAGGTACTAGGGTGGAGGAGCTTCAGCTAACGTGGTGCTTAGCACCCACACTCACTCACTCTCGCGGTTTTGGAGAAGAAGGGAAGGAGAGAGAGACTCCAAAAAAAAATCGCCCAACAAGAAATGCCCTCTCTCTCTCTCATCATGCCTTAAATACTTAGGGCTTCTAGATTGGACGACTGAGATCTAAAGAGGGAAGATGGAGGGCTGGGGTGCTCCACGCCCCCCCATAGCCGCCCATACTTCCAATGAAAATCTTCTTTTTGAATCCTTTAGAAATTCTTTCAAAAAATGTCATGGAGAAGGTTTTGAAAAAGCATTTAATGTTTGAGAAATTTACAAGGGATGCCCAAGGCTTGCCGCCCCATCCAGCCAACCGATTTTCACTATTTGAAAACCTTCAAAAGAATCACCAAAAGGCCATGGGGCGTAGCCCCATGCCTTCTCTCTTTGGAAAACCGCCCCTCATGATGAGCTCTAAGCCTCATCATGAGGCCTTGACACAAGAGTATGGCCAATCGTGGCCCTCTTTTTCCAAGCCATGCACTCTTTTGCAAGAATGCCACCCAGCTGGTCCACCATGATTAAAAACGTCCACTAGAGGGGGCACCAGATGGGTTTGGGCCACCTCTAGTCGATCCGGATCCAAATCAATAATGCACTATTTAAAACAATGCTCATTTAATTCTTTTAAATATAAAATTGACTTCAATAAATCATTTATTTATTTTCAAAACCTTAATTGACATGGAATGCTCAATGCTTCTTTGAGGAATTCCCCTTCGTTTGCGAGAAACACACTCATTACGACTTGCGGACTATCGCTAAGCAATTCTCGTAATTCATATGCACTGACGGAGTTTTTTAGTCGTATAGGTCTCAAATTCGGAGACAAACTATACAGATATATAATAAACTTACCTTTAAATTTTTAGAAGCTAATTAATCCAGAATTAGGCTCTTCTTACTCATACATTGTACTTACGCGATTTTCGGGTCACGCGCACAAAGCTGAAATACAAAGCATAATCAATTTATATATATAATTACGTGCTATAGCCTCATAACCATATGAAAGTACACATATCAACTCTATATAATAGTAAATTCTTCAGAAAATTTAGTGGGTCTTACACTGCTAGGTCCACCAAGAGTCTTGGTCTGAACTCACGGTTCAGACCAGACCCTTAGATAAATCGGGTAAGCCCAGAATGGGCTGCTAAGGTGGCTAACACCCGGCGCCACACCATCAGAGGCCAACGCTCAAGGCAACCCATATAGGTCTGGTCCTCCGGACCCGACCTCAATAGGGCTAAGACAAAAACGGTTTGAACTTGTGGTTCAGACCAGCTACACCGCTAGAACCAAAAGCCCAAGAGCCTTCCGGATGCGGCCAACACCCGGCGACACCATAGCACCCAGGCCGAACAGAAAATGATGGCCCACGGATCTGGTCCACTAGACCAGGCCACAGGCGTCTAGACAGACTTTGGACTGGACCCGTGGTTAAGTCCAGACAGACAAGATAAGGGGGCATTGGTCCGAGCAGGAAGTGACCCGGGTGCGCCTAGCACCCGTTGGTCCCCTAAGCACTAGGGCCAGGATGGACAGAGTGGGGACTCAACTCTGGTTTCATGAACCAGGCCTTACGTCCCAACAAGGCAACCTGGTCTGAACCCTTGGTTCAGACCGAGCACTGCGGTGTGACAGCGACCGAGACTGGGTACTTGACCTGTCTGACGTCCCAAGTGTGTCTAACACTCTGAAACCGGCGCCCACAAGAGAAGAGGGTAAACGGTGGCTGGGAGCCCCTGGTAGGGTTTGTCCCAACAGATGAACAGGCCAGCCGAGTCCCTCATCCTCCAAGAAAATCCAAAACAAAAGATTAAAAACAAACATGGACTCTTACACACTATCCTAACGATGCCAACATAAGAAATGCAATGGAGGGGCTAAACAAGTTGCGGAAAACCCATGCTGAGAACAAGAACGTAAAGAGAAGAAGACTCTATAAAAGACAAAGGGTCTGTATATATTTTTTTTGAATAGTCGTCACACATTTTTTTTTCTATACCAAATAAAGTATTCCATCACCTCTTTCTCCTTTCCGTCCATGGAACACAAAGAGATGGAAATTCCAATATCAAAGACGTGTAAGAAAGGAAGAGATTCAGAAATACACCTTGAGCCATGCAAGCAAGCATTGCATTGGGCTCCTCTTGGCTTCATGTTCCACGCATGCTAAAAAAAGAATTCTCAAGGAAAAACAAGTATATTTAAATGCATCTTCACCTCGCAAGTCCGGAGGAAGAAAGGAGGTCACGGCTGCAAGGTCCTCCTTCAACAAGGGCTGAACAACACCCCACGGCTGGAGAGTGTGAGAGAAGAGAGAATGGGAGAGAGAATAAGAGAGAGAGAGAGAGAAAGTTCAAAGAGAAAAAATCGCCCCTTTGGAATTCTCGATTTTTCCAATGGGCTCTTAAAAGTTGGTAGGTGTAAGATGGATGGTGGGAATTCACTCCACCAAGATGAGGGGCTGAGAGTGGGTCACGGTTTCCCACTGCCGCCCAGCTCCTCCAACCGGCATTGAGGATTTGAAAGGCCCCATAAAGCTTTCAAGGGTGCCATGGGGCTGCCGCCCCATGTATCCAATGAGGCGCCTCTAGCCTCATTATGAATCTTCTTGGGAAGAGCCCTTGGGATTTTCTTGAATCCCAAGGCCAATGACTCTATAGTCATTATGGTCTCACGCCCCTTCCAAGAGGGGATGGTCGACCACCCCTCCTCTCTTCCTACTTACTTTATCCTTATTAGTTTTTTTTTTTTTGTTCTTATTTTGGGTAGGGCCAATCGTGGCCCTCCCTTGAATTTCGTTTTTAACTCTTTTACAATTCCGCCATCATTTCAGTTGGTCAACATGACCAGCTGGTCTCATGGCCAAGGTCGTCCCAAGGCCAACCTATGTGGATGACCATAGCTTGGTCGACCCTTGACCAACAAGGAAAAAAAATCAATCTTTTTACCGATATTATTATTAAATGAATTTTAATTGTTCTTCACCATGTATATTTATTTTTATTTTATATTTTTAATGTAATTAGCATTTCAAAGCCTAATCAAGAGAAAGACCTCTATGAACGAAATGGGTCTCGTTCGGGCCCTCGCTATGTCACTAAGCGATCTCCCATAATTCACATGCACTGAAAAGGTTTTTTTGTCGTTTGGGCCTCAAATTTAGAGACAACCCAAATATACATATTATAAACTTGCCCTAAAAATTTTGGAGGTTAATTCGTCATAGATTTCCCTCAATTGTTATTTATTGTAAACTTACGTTATTTTTTACTCGTATCTCTACGTAGGTATAAATATGGAAGATTGTAAAATAAACAAGAATTTTCCAATCACTACACAATTCGCGTAATATTACCTTAAAATTAATCATAGACCTTACAGTTATACTGGGGCATTTTTTTTATTATTTCATGAAAATTCATTTTCTAGAAAACCTGTTTGCAGGTAGGATCAAATAAACTCTTCCTCTTTCTCAATTTTATCAATTTTCATTAATCTTTTTCAGTTTTATTAATTTTTATCCTTCTTTATCAATTCTTATCATTTTTTCATCAATTTTATCAAATTTTGTCAATCTTTAGTAATTTTCCCACTCGGATTAAGGGATAAACCTGAATTTTCCTGCTCAGGTTAAGTGATAAACCTAAACCTCATCTCGCAAGGTCCTTCTTCCTTCAGGATAAGGGATAAACTTGAAGTCTTTCATCATTTTTCGAGCGTCATCAATTTTCCACCAAATTTTACCAATTCTTACCAGATTTTTTGTCCATCCTTGTCAATTCTTTATCAATTTTTATTCTTAATCAATTTTATCAATTCTATTGATTCTTTATTGATCTTTATTAATTCTTTTGATTCATCAACTTTTTATCAATTTTATCAAATTTTATCAATTTTTATTCTTTTCCCTTTCAGGTTAAGGGATAAACCTGAATCATTTTTCATAATTTCCTCAATTCTCATCAATTCTATTCAATTTTTCTTTTTATCTTTTATTTTGAAAATCTGAGTTTCGACCCAAGTTTTTCCCTTTTATCTTTCGTTTGAAGTTCCGAGTTTCGACTTGGATTTCCTTTTGGATCCAATGCTCGTGTTGGAACCAATCATTGCTTCAAAATTTCGAGTTTTCAAACTCGGGTTTTTCTTTTATCTTTTATTTTTAAGATCCGATTTCCGACTTGGATTTTCCCCTTTTATCTTTCGTTTGAAGTTCTGAGTTCCAACTCAGACTTCCTTTTGAATCCAATGCTCATGTTGGAACCAATTGTTTCTACGAAAATTCGAGTTTTCAAACTCGGATTTTTCTTTTATCTTTTATTTTGAAGATCTGAGTTGTGACTCGGGTTTTCCCCTTTTATCTTTTGTTTGAAGTTTCGAGTTCCGACTCAGACTTTCTTTTGGATCCAATGCTCGTGTTGGAAACAATCGTTGCTTCGAAAATTCGAGTTTTCAAACTCGGGGTTTTCCTTTTATCTTTTATTTTGAAGATCTAAGTTCTGACTCAGGTTTTCCTCTTTTATCTATCGTTTGAAGTTCTGAGTTCTAACTCAGACTTCCTTTTGGATCCAATGCTCGTGTTGGACCTATCGTTTCTTTGAAAATTTGAGTTCAAAACTCGGGTTTTCCCTTTTTATCTTTTTCTTTTGAAGTTCTGGGTTCTGACTCGGACTCCCCTTTTTAGATCCAATGCTCGAGTTGGGCTATTTTTCTTTTGAAAATTCGGGTTCTGACTCGAGTTTTCATTCCCATTCAGGATAAGGGAAAATTCTAAGACCACTCATAGGAGCACCAATGCTACCTGTGAGAATTCTTTTACAAGACAATTTTCATCAATTTTCTCAATTTTCTCAATTTTTATCAATCTTCCATCAATTTCTATCTCTTTTTCATTAGTTCTCAATTTTATTCACCCCAATTTAGGATAAAGGGTTAATCCTAAAAATCAGACCACATACAATTAACTATGATGGTCTTCTTCATTACAAGTCAAATAATTCAATCCTTGAACTGGTCATTCTCAGAACTCTCGATCCTAGATCCGGCCCTCGCTCTGGCAAATTTACAATATTCGATCTTCTCATTAAAGCTTTATTTTTAAAACCCGAGTTCTGACTCGGATTTCCTTCTCTCTTTTTCAAAAACCCAACTCTCAGGTTGGTCCATCTTTCTTTTTAAATATCCGAGTTCCGACTCGGATTCTTCTCTCTTTTTCAAAAACCCAACTTTCAGGTTGGTCCATCTTTCTTTTTAAATATTCGAGTTTCGACTCAGATTCTTCTCTTTTTTTTAAAAACCCAACTCTCAGGTTGGTCCATCTTTCTTTTTAAATATCCAAGTTCTGACTCAAATTCTTATCTCTTTTTCAAAAACCCAACTCTCAGGTTGGTCCATCTTTCTTTTTAAATATCCGAGTTTCGACTCAGATTCTTCTCCCTTTTTCAAAAACCCAACTCTCAGGTTCGTCCATCTTTCTTTTTAAGTATTCAAGTTCCGACTCAGACTTTGTTCTTTTTCAAAAACCCAACTCTCAGGTTGGTCCATCATTCTTTTTAAGTATCCGAGTTCTGACTCGAACTTTGATCTTTTTCAAAAACCCAACTCTTAGGTTGGTCCATCATTCTTTTTAAAATATTTGAGTTCCGACTCGGACCCTTTTCTTTTTCAAAAACCCTACTGCCAGGTTGGACCTTCATCTAAAATCCAGCCTTCTGGTTGATCCCTTCCAAATTTCAAGCTTCAGGTTTATTCTCTTCAAAAGTCATTCTTTCCTCTTCTGGTTAAGGGATAAACCTGAGCTTCTTATTCAGGATAAGGGATAATCCTGAAACCATTTATAAAAGCACGCGCAGTCTTCTATAATGGTCCTTCCAATTCTAGTTTAATACTGGTCCTTGAGCAAATCCAATTCTCATGTTGGTCTTTTCAAATCCAGTCTAACACTGGTCCTTCATCAAATCCAATTATCACGTTGGTCCTTCCAAATCCAGTTTAATACTGGTCCTAGAGCAAATCCAATTCTCACATTGGTCCTTTCAAATCCAGTCTAACAGTGGTCCTTCATCAAATCCAATTATCACATTGGTCCTTCCAAATCCAGTTTAATACTGGTCCTTCACCAAATCCAATTCTCACGTTGGTCCTTCCAAATCCAGTCTAACACTGCCTTCATCAAATCCAATTCTCATGTTGGTCCTTCCAAATTAGGTCTAACACTGGTCATTTATCAAATCCAATTCTCATGTTGGTCCTTCCAAATCTAGTCTAACACTGGTCCTTCACCAAATCCAATTCTCACGTTGGTCCTTCCAAATCCAGTCTAACACTGGTCCTTCATCAAATTCAATTCTCATGTTGGTCCTTTCAGATTAAGTTTAACACTGGTCTTTCATTAAATCCAATTCTCACGTTGGTCCTTCCAAATCCAGCCTAACACTGGTCCACCAAATCCAATTCTCACGTTGGTCCTTCCAAATCCAGTCTAACACTAGTCCTTCATCAAATCCAGTTTAATACTGGTCCTTCACCAAATCCAATTATCAAGTTGGTCCTTCAAAATCAAGTCTAACACAATCCTTCATCAAATCCAATTCTCATATTCGTCCTTCCAAATCCAGTTTAACACTGGTCCTTCATCAAATCCAATCCTCACATTGGTCCTTCCAAATCCAGTCTAACACTCGTCCTTCATCAAATCCAATTCTCACGTTGGTCCATCCAGATCTAGTTTAACACTGGCCCTTCATCAAATCCAATTCTCACGTTGGTCCTTCCAGATCCAGTTTAACACTAGTCTTTCACTAAATCCAATTCTCATGTTGGTTCTTCCAAATCCAATCTAACACTGGTCCTTCACCAAATCCAATTTTCTCAAATTGGTCATTCAAAATTTCAATGTTTACATTGGTCCTTCAAAATTCCAAATTTCACAAATTGGTCCTTCAAATTCCAGTTTTACACTCGTCCTTCAAATTCCAATTGGTCCTTCAAAATTCCAATTTTTACACTGGTCCTTCAAATTCCAATTGGTCTTTCAAAATTCCAATGTTTATATTGGTCCTTTAAAATTTCAATTTTCTCAAATTGGTCCTTCAAAATTCCAATGTTTATATTGGTCCTTCAAAATTCCAATTTTACACTGGTCCTTCAAATTCCAATTGGTCCTTCAAAATTCCAATTGCACAAATTGGTCCTTCAAAATTCCAGTATTTACATTGGTCCTTCAAATTCCAATTGGTCCTTCAAAATTCCAATGCTTACATTGGTCCTTCAGAATTCCAATTTTCTCAAATTGGTCCTTCAAAATTCCAATGCTTACATTGGTCCTTCAAAATACCAATTTTCTCAAATTGGTCCTTCAAATTTCAATTTTTACACTGGTCCTTTAAAATCCAGTTTTACACTGGTCCTTCAAATTCTAATTGGTCCTTCAAAATTCCAATGCATACATTGGTCCTTCAAAATTCCAATTTTCTCAAATTGATCCTTAAAAATTCCAATGCTTAAATTGGTCTTTCAAAATCCCAATTTTCTCAAATTGGTCCTTCAAAATTCCAATGTTTACATTGGTCCTTCAAAAATTCCAATTTTCTCAAAATTGGTCCTTCAAAATTCCAATGTTTACATTGGTCCTTTAAAATTCCAATTTCCTCAAATTGGTCCTTCAAATTCCAATTTTACACTGGTCCTTCAAAATTCCAATTTTTCAAATTGGTCCTTCAAATTCCAGTTTTACACTAGTCCTTCAAAATTCCAATTGCTCAAATTAGTCCTTCAAACTCCAATTTAACACTAGTCCTTTACCAAAATCATTTATCAAAATCCATTTAGTTGATCCTGCCAAATCCAGTTTTTACTAGTCAAGTTTTTCAAAGTCTAAAATTCTTACATTATTTATTCTGAATTTCAGCTTAAGGTCCTATCAAAATCTATATTGAGTGATTATTTCACAAAAGATTCTCAAAAACTTTGCCAATTTGCTAAAAATATATGTTGATTTCAATATTTTATTGCATAAAAGAATCAACTTAGATTACCTCTAGTATTCTTTTCAAAAGAGTGAAGCTTTTTGCGAAAAGAGTAAAATTCAAATCTTCTCTCTGTTGATCAACCAAAAGGATGTAAGAAATATCCTTGGTATGATTAGCGAAAGAAATATTCAATGATGTTGAAAAGCAAGAAGTGAATCGATATTGATCATAGCTATGGCACATGTTTAAAAATGATTTTTTGGCAATCAGGTAGTGAAAATATCCTGAACGATAAAAAAAATTCACTCAATCTATATCTCCTCATTCATTTAAGCTGCAATCAAATATCTGCAAAAGGGATCTCTCAATTGTCATCAAGTTGAAGACGAATATGCGAGCTAGACCCCCAAGGCCAAAGAAGATTTGGATCATCTCCGAGATGAAGGAGTTTGTGATGGATCCTTCCAATGAAAGTTCAGATCACCGTCAAGATGAAGGCGACTGCGGTGAACCTCCCGACAAACCCTAAAAGATATTTGATTTCTGCTATCATCTAAATATTTTTGACTAATGAGCCAATATCTTCACTATAATTTCTGAGACAAAGAAGGATCGGAGCATCTCCAAGATGAAGGAGTTTGTGACGTACCCTTCTCATAAAAAAAAAGAAAAGTCAGAATATCTCCAAAATGAAGAATGATGTAATAAACTCCTCGCCAAAAACTCAAGAAAGCTCAATGTCTCAAAAGAGTGTTAGAAAGATCATTATGGGAAAAGCCCCAGGATATCAAACTGCCAAAATTGCTAGAAATCTTTTCTTATGCAAAATCCTTTCATCAAAATCTTTTCACTGCTTGCTTTTATAAAATTAAGAGTATTTCTTCTCTATTCATATCAAGGAAATGGATAACTTCCTTGAAGAAACTCAACATCATAAAAAATTGAATCTGACTTTGGAATCTGGGAAGTTAACCTCATTTTCAAGGAAATACTCTAGGTAAAAAGAGGAAATATCTTTCACACATAGGTGTACAATTTCAAGCATTTGAATCAACTATAATTTCATCTTGTTGGCAAAATTTTTTGGTTATCCAAAAATGAAATAAATGCTCAATATCTATTTTGATGCAACCTAGCGTTGTTTATATTTGTCAAAGAGAGTTGCCTCATTCTGGTGAGGTATTTTTCACAGTCCCATCATGGTTTTTCCCCATCAAGGAATCTATGTTTTGTATATCCATTCAAGTAAGGATTGCCTAAACCTTGTCTCACGAGGTATTTTTCAAAACTGTCCCATCGATATTTTTCAAATATCTTTGTCCCATCCAGGTTAAGGGCTAAACCTGAGTCTTTTCAAAAATTCTTATTTTTGTCTCAGCCATGAGACTTCTTTAAAATCTCTCCTTTTTACCATTTTTGGATATTCATCCCAAAGTCCCATCACGATTCCTTCAATTTCTTCTGTCCAAATTATTTTCATTCTCGAGGATTTCATTTTCTTCCTAAAACTTTTTAGGATAAGGTATCAAACCTGAGAATAATGTTTTACAAAATAATTCTTTTGCACCCAATTCAGACCTCCTGACTGGGGCATTTTTAGAAAAATTTGGTGTGTTTTCTTTGCCGCTAAGCTCGGCTTTCAAACCAGCTTAGCAGCAAATAGGGGCAAGTTTAAAATGAACTTTGAATTTGAATTTGATTCTAGAATTTCAAAATTGAGATGGAACTTGAAAAGGAATTGAATTCCAAATTTAAAGTTTAAAATCAGAATGATTTTTTTTTTGTTTTTTTTAAGAAATCCAGATGAGATTTGAAAAATGGAATTGGGTTTTGGAATTTGGATTCAGAGTTTGAAATTGGGAATTTCAAGATGTAATTGGATTAAGAATCTGGAATCCAGGATAGAATTGGATTTGAAATCTGGAATCCAAGATGAAATTGGATTTGAAATCTGGAATCCGAAATGGAATTGGATTTAAAAATCCAAATGGAACTTGAAAATAGAGTTGGATTTCAAAAATCCAGATGAGATTTGAAGATGGATTTGGATCTAGAAAATCCTGATTTTGATTTTTTTGTATTTTGATCTTGAATTCAGAGAATAATCGATTTTAGAGCTAACCTCAAAACTTTGATCCTTGATTTCAGAGTGATTTGAAGATTAAAAACTTAGAAGATTTCAAAAGAACTTTTGGGAATTTGAAATGAAGAATAGAAGACTTGATTTTCGAAATCAGGGGATGAAATTCAAAGTTGAACTGAACATTGAAATTCAATTTGAATTGATTTTGAGATTGGATTTTGAATCTTGGAAATGAATTTAGAATTTCAAAGTTGAATTGAACTCTGAAATTTGATTTGGAAATTGAATTTTGAATTTAGAGATGAATTTGAAATTTCAAAGTTAAATTGAACTTTGAAATTGGAATATTGAATTTTGAAATAGAATTGAGAATATGAAGTTGAATTTGAATTTATGAATAAGAATTGAAGATTGATTTGAGAAATGAGGAAGATATTTGAAGAATTATCTCAAAATTACTTGGATTTTGAAGATATTTTGAAATAATTTGAAAGAATGATACAATTTTATCCTAAATAATGAATGAATTAAAGAATTTGAAATTGGAATTTGAAAACATATTTCATTCTTTAAATGAATTGAAATAAGATTGAAGATATAATACATTTATGACTATGGTCATGAATGTATTATAGGATAATTGATCAGGCATATATTTCAAAGAAAATTAACATTAAAATATGTATGATTTTATGAAAAAATGCTTTTAAAACCCAAGTTTATGCTAGTTTTCATTAAATGAGTTAAAATAATTTCAAAATAGAAAATGTATGAAAAATAGCTTTAGTTGTACATATTTTAATGTTTGATATTAATTTAGTTTTAGTTTTCATTAAAAAATAAAAAATAAAAATAAAAAAAATAAAAAAATGGAGAAAATAGTTTTATATTGTTAATAAAATCATTTTAATTGTTTGTTTTTTTTAGAAAAGAAAAATAAAATTATATAAATAAGTAGAATAGTTTTATTTTGAGTTTCTTTATAAATAAAAAAAAAAGTTTTGTTTGTAACTTTTTGAAAATTTTTCTAATAAACCATAAACCGGTTTATACGTTTTTTTTTTAGTTTTAAAAAAACTGAAAAAAATAATAATAGCAAACCGGCTTGAACCGGTTTGTGTTTTTTTTTTTTAAAAACTGAAAAATCTGTTACAAACCGGTTCAAGCCGGTTTGGGCTCTTTAAAACCCCAAAAAACAGAAAAATCGGGGGTCTCTCATCCTGTGCGCCAAAACTTCCCCTTCTCCTTCTGATTTTCTTCCTTTGCCCTTTTTCCCAGTTGCCAGATTCTTTTTTTTTCATCTCCTACTTCTTCTTCTTCTTCCATCATCCTTTGATCCTATCTTCTTCATCCGGTGGCAGAGATTCTTCAATCGGCGGCAACGCACGAGGTGGAGGCCACCTCTCCCTGATTTCCTCCATTTCACGGTAAGTCTGAGCATTATTCCTCGTCTTATACTTCTTCTTCTTCTTCTTCTTATTCTTCTTCTTCTTCCGATTACTTCTTCTTCTTCTTCTTTCAACTTGTCCTATTATA